>NC_140978.1:34340343-34355343 GCF_056783735.1 Eptatretus burgeri | reverse complement strand
GTGGAGATAAAACACCAAACCAAAAGCAATGTCCAATTGAAAGCGAAGTTGTGCTTTCCGTCACAAATCAATGCGATAACCCCTGCCATCGGGTTAAGAATGCGGTCAGGGTACAACGAAGCTTGACGGGCCATTACAGATCGGTACAACAGGGGCGGAATAAAGGAGTGGAACAAAACCCCCCAGGACGCATCGCTCTGGGAAGTGGTCCAACAGCATGGTGAATGAGCCAGGAGGTTTTTAACAATCCTCAAAAATATAAATACACCCCTGCATATTAACTCAGTACCAAAAAATGGCCTAACACTTTAAGTTGAAAAGTGAACTGATCAATGCAAGTGAAAATCAACCAAACACACTCTTTTCAGGTTTACCAACTGAATAGCACAAGAAACGGATGAACAGTCAGGGCCGACAAGCTTTCCCGATGGCACAGCTGGAAATCGTTTTAAAGGTTTATTTGATTAATGTTACGCATGACTATCCGTCGCTTCGTTGACCGGTTTAATCAAATGACAGCATGTTGTACTTCAAATATATTGCATGTCTATCTGTGATTGTCAATGTGGATGGAAAATGAAGTGAAATGCACGACAAAGGGATTTTTTTTTAATATAAAACACGTAATTGTTGTAGCAGCGGTTGTTGTTTGTGTGCTCCCTCCGTGTACTTTTATTGTGCTTCGAGAAGTATTACTACATATAATTTTGTGTTTTCCTCCTGTGTCCTGCTTTCATAAAATAATAAATGTTACCCTCTGAACCGTGACATTTATCTCCCATTCCCACTATTTCTTCAACAATCCTGGAAAGAGGCTTTTAAAACACTCAGCTTTATGTTTAAACAGACAAAGTGTTTGTGCAACAGTAGATCTAAACAATCAAGGTCGCAACTGGTACCCATTTTAAGCAAGGCTCGATCTACAATTACTTGACGAGATAAATGATGCACAGTCACAATGTTTCAAATAAAAAATTAACAAAACTTTTATTATGAACATGTAGAGTAGAATCAGGAACAGATGAGGAGAGATGTGAGAGAAATGATATGCAAGATCTGTTTTAATCATTAATGCACATTATGGAGGGTAGGACATGAGCTTGCAAATCTTTATCCGTTGTGGATAGCAAACGGCCTGACCTGTACAAATATGTCTGACCGCATGACTTGATGGGTGGGAGATAGGAGTTTTGGGATGTGGGGGGGGGGGCGGGGGGAGGGGGTTCGGGACCTTGACTGTAACCACCCGCGCTGACATCTAAATGTCATTCTCCAACTACACCCTCATAATCAGAGCAAACGAGAAAAAGTAAATAATAATTCCAAACCCCTTCATCGCTTTGCCGCGTTCATGGCTCCAGAAAGAACAGTAGCGGCCAAGTTCGCAAACGGTTGTCTACACCAAACCTTTGGGTTCACCGGGTTGTCTGCCAAGACATATGTTATTATACAAATTATATGTACAAGTGATGAAACCCCCACAGTTTTCACCATAAGAAGGGTGCTCGCTCTCGGAGCAAACGGACGCCGAATCGTGTCCACTCCCGCTGGTGGATCCACAGCTCCTGGGTGGTGTCGAGGCAAGCAAGTACGGCTCCACCCTTCCAGACAGTCTGTCGTGGATCCATGTCCTGTTTGTGATAGATAGGTACACGTTAGTTTTTGCATCCCCAATATGTCATTCCATGTTGGCATCAGGAGGCAAAAGCTATGTCGGTTCCAGGTTGCAATACATGCATTACAACAACTGTCCATCAGTACTACTCGTATTCCAAATCCTTCAAAGTTGAGGGAGGACAAGCTCAAAAACTCTTCAACACTTTAAATTCCTCAAATGGCCTTCAAACAACAACACTCTGCAAAAGCAATGGCATTCTTAAAGCAAGCATTGATCATCAACTTGACGAGTAAGCTTTATTTCATTGTGGTCTATAAATCAATGACGCAGAATTATGACGGGAATTAAATTTTTACCCGGACTTTACAACCACACCTGCTCCACCTTTGGCGGGAATCGGTAGTGATGCCACCACGTTTTTTTTGCACTGGCTGAATAGGGACCTCAACCTGAAATCCCCACAATACTGCACAGCCATTTTGTCTGCAAATTTCTGGTCTTTCCGTTGTCGTTGGTCAAAAATTTCACCATTAGTCTGCTCGATACGCTTCATCATCTCACTTTTTGCCATCTTGACTCTCAGCACAAGCATTAAAACCAGAAACACCCGTTTATGGCTGTTGGATAAAAATATCATAAAAGACCCCGGATACTGATCTATACACCTTACACTGGCGTTTGGAAATAAAACTCCCCGTCAAATTCAAACCTCCTTTGGACAACATTGCGATAAAAATTATCGTTTTTGTTGTTGCCCATTTTGTGCTTATTTCTGCCACCGAAGGTGGATGGAGGTTACGTTTTCACCCGTTTGTCTGTTGTAAGCAGTATATCTCAAAAAGTTATGGATGGAATTTGAGGAAATTTGCTGGACAGGTTGAGTGTGTGACAAGGACGAACTGATTCGATTTTGGTGAAGATCCGGTTCTGGATAAGATAATTAAAAATAACAAAAGTTAAGTGATTCTGAACCAGCAGGAGCCTCGGTGGTGCATGTTTATCTGCGCTGTCACTAATGATTCGCCAACAAGCGATGAAACCGGTCTGGCAGCTGAGGGGGTGTGTTGCATTGGGATTTTCATGCGTGTATTATTGTGAACGTCTCTATAGCTGTGGAGGAAATCTGGGACGGGTTTGAAACAGCAAACGACTTACCATACGTAGCCTTTCATGGTTGCTTTATACAGCTTTCTTTGGCTGGAAGAGCATGGGAGGAGTTGATATATCATGATATTTCAAAACGTTGTGGACAAATGACAAAACTTGGTGGATGAGTTGGTTAGGTGAGGATAACAAGCCGATTCGATATTGGTTCAGGACCGGATGCAGATCCGGCACATAATTGCGATGCAAAATGTAAAATGTTCAGCCTGGCAGAGGTATGTGCTCTACCGAGTGTCATTGTAGGTTCTGATGCGAACATGACTTAGGATCCACATCAAAATCCCATTTGTTGTGTCATTCTGCTTGTTGCTTTGTAAAGTCCCTACGATTCACATAAAAGTGCATTCAAGTCTCGGTCAATCCAAGTCTTTCCTTGATAAATCAGATATACTCACTGCATGCAAGGACTTTACCTGTAGCTCAAGCGTACTGCTCTCTGCTATAAGCTGCCACCCCAGCATCACATTAGACTCTCCTGGATTCTGTGGTATCTAAAGCTCTCAAAAGTATTGCAATCTCCCGTGATGAGGTCGAAGCACAAGGTCTGTTGCTCTCACATCATAGGTAAGTGTGTGGTCTACCTTCCATTCTCTAATGTTGCTTCCCATGTCCTTTGACCCTCCCAAGTTACTCCAAGATGCAAATGTTCTTCCAGTGACCCCCCTTCTGGATAAACTTTCAAAATCCCAGGCTGACTGCACACTTCAACTCTTCTATTCCTCACTTCTCCCATCCATGGAACAGCCTTCCAGAGGTTGTTCTGTCTCACTGTTCCCTCCAGGACTTTAAGCAAGCAGTGTACCTCCAACCTCTTCTCCCCAATTTTAACCCTGATGTTGATTACCCATATTAACCTTCCCTAACCCAACCATCTTACTTGCTAGCTTCAGTGTTTCCTCCCCTCCTCCCTCTCTTATTTTCCTGTTTGTTCATTTCTTTGAAGTTTGTCCCACTGTCAGTTCCACCTTGCTCTTCCATGAGCCTCGCTCCTGTAAAGAAAAAAGAAAAAAAATCATGCCCATGTCCATAGAAAGTGGAGCAGTTTAAAATAAATCAATCAATCAAGGTCGGTGAGTACGCATCGGTTCGTGGGCACTCGTAGTGAAACTGCAAACACTAACTTGTGACTGGTTATCCCTGCACGGAGGGTAAGAAAGGTTCTTTTTTCCTCATTTTTTGACGGATGGACGGATAGAAGGAAGGAAATACAAAGTATTGAAATGGCTACACCACTTTAAAAAAAAAAGAAGAAAAGGAGAAGTCGACCAACGACCTTGTCCTGAATGCGATTAAAGTACCAGCCCTTTACAGTATGAGCCTTGCATCAACATATCAAATCAATCGTGTGAGCATCATGTGATTTTTGTATGGAAATGAGATGAGGCAGAATATTTGAGATGACCCTCAGATCAAATGCGAGCCAGACACCACCTGACAGTGTGGAAATAACATGCGATAGGATCACACAAATGTTCAACTCTTTTCCCACATTAAAATCCATCTCATGAAAAAGAATTGACACTCAGGGTCCATGATAATCTGAAATAGGGTCCGTAAAGGCAGTCAAGCATTCAGTACCGGGTTATGCACAGCCCTGCATTATACAGCCTGGTCAAATAGTGCAGAAACTGCAGGAATTAATATATATCAATTAGATCAACTATACGACATCAAAAAGATTCACCTTTGGCTTGGTGATCACGTCCAGCGTGTCGATAAGCCTGCGGAAGGAGGGCGGCATCTTATTGAGGATCCGGTACTGGAGGAACTGCTGTGCCCCAGGGAAGAGCAAACCACCACCGACCACCAGGATCGTACTGTACATCTTCTTCTTGGTCTCTTCTGAGACTACAGTGGTGCACACGGATTCAGTAACTCAGGTGAGACTGCTCAGATGTGAGTGTGCATATCTCTAGGCTATCTTACGAGGCCAAAATAAGGCTCCAAAATGAATGTCAATTTACATAAACTTGGATTATCACGATCATTAGACACACACACCATAATCCTGACATGAGTCTTTTTGGATAAACAAACTTCCAACAAAGTTCCTGCATGGTATAAATGTTGATGACCAACGCGTGTTCCAACTCATTCACTTCACTTTTCTGAATAAGATCCTTTTCACCTTTCCATCTCTCATATTGACAAATGCAGACAGTGTGTGTATGTGTACGTGGATGTATATGAATATATGAATATGTGCATGTGTATGCTCCCATCATACACTTGCTCTCATTGAGGAAGGTGAGAGCCATTGCGGCAGTTTCCTTTTGGCATACATTTTATGTATCAATGGTACCATATCGTACCATTGTAGACCAAGAAGAAGGCTTATTTGGCCGAAAGCTTGTCACCATCAAGATCGTCCAGAAGCTACATCTATGTCGCATTTCATTTTTTCCCATAAAAAAGTATGTATATTGTTGCAGTTCCACAAAACCACATGCCTCTAAGGCAATGGCACCCAACATACAGTGACCCTCAGACAGTTATTTCATTAATATACGTGCAGGTAGACCTTCCCCCCCATGTCTAATGGGTCAACAGGACGAAGTGCATTGCGTGTGCCTTTTCGTTTGGTCTAATTATATCTCTTTTCCATTCAATCTCTATCTTCATTCCAACTCTTCCCTCTTATTCATGAAATAAACGAAGTTGGAAGACACCAGTACATTTACAGTGGAAGAGAGGCTGGTTGCAGTGGTGTGGAACCATGAGAGGAGAAACACAAACAAGATGATGAGACAGGTGCAAGAATACTGTGCCTAAGGGGATAACAAAATCACACATTAAACCATGATAAAATACGTGTGCAGACCAGCGATAACCTCCACCCACTGTACAGGATGCGTGCAGCGCAACCCTTCATTCAAATCTGCATCTAATACTTACGTTTATCTTCTTTTCAACCCTGATTTATATCCAATCCTTTCCATGAATCCGTGACACAGATCAGGGCCGGCACCGCGCTCAGGCGGCCGACTGTGAAGATCCTATGTGCTAACTGCATGCACGATAACAGACACGCGTGCAGCCCCGTGATAATTACCATCACACTGTATGGGACGCACATGGCGCACATCTTTATTCGGGTCTGCGCCGATTTACAACGGCGTCTCACCGTCGACCTTCGCTCGCCACCTCGGCCACCAATATCTCCCGCAACCAGGCAGAGGCGTGCTGCACGGTCCGGACTGCTTGGGCCGCGTGGCGTGCAAACAGAACAAGCGCATTAACCAGTGCCAACCGCAAGTCGAAGGGAGTGCCTGAACGGGAATGCAGGACCGACGGTCGACGGAACGCGGCCCGGGAGTTTGGTGCAAGGCGGTTCATGTCGCAGTGTTCAGCGCGGGGCGATTCCACAGCTCAGCCATGTCTCGCCGGCAGGGCCGGCGCTACCATAAGGCCAACTAGGCAGCCGCCTCGGGCGCAGAGCTCAAAGGGGCGCATTATTGACTTTTATGGGTCACAGTTCTATGCAAATTATTGTTTTAAGAAAACACAAAAAAGGAAAATATAATAATTCATTGTTCATAATAGTTCACAGTTCATTGCAAGTTCATAACCAGTTTATTGTTTTCAACACTAACAATACTGTTTCTTTATCTATCTATTCTTCTTTCTTTATCTATTCTATTCTTTCAATTCTGTTTTTTCTGTGGTAACCCTTGTTTTGTGGTATCCCTTGTTACATGGTACAACATCCTTTTTGAAGTCAATCTTACAAGCAAGCTACTACAAAATAAGGAAGCTGATTTAAATTCAGCTACAAGACAATTGCAAGTGACTAAGAATCATGTTGTGGACTGCAGGTGTGACGAGGGTTTTCAACAAGTTTTGACAGATGTTACTGAGATTGCGAAGGAACGAGAGATACTACCAAACTTTGAGACAGAAGAACAAGTTAGAAACAGGAGAAAGAAATGGCCGTTTGAGTATGATGCCCAAGAAGAGGCACCACAAGATCCAAAGCAGAAATTCAAAGTAGGTTTCTACTATGCTGTGTTAGACATGGCCATACAATCTGTTGAAGAGAGATTCCAACAGCTACAACAAGATAATTCACTATTTGGCTTCCTGTATGATATTGTTACGGTTGTGGAAATTCACAGAACACCATTCAGGTTTCCCAGAGATAAGTTATGTCGATAAGTGTGTGTTCAGATTAGATTTCCCCACCGATGTCTAAAGGGCTGTGATCTTTGAGTCAGCCATTATTATTTTGCTATCTTTATTTTGGAACAAACGCATCTCAACAACCACAACCACTACTTCAACAACCACAACCACATCTCAACAACCACGCCATCCCCACTACAGCGCCAACCACGACATCTCACCATCTCCTCAACAAAATCTCCACAAACGAACAACATCGCGTCACCTTCATCTCCACAAACGTCGCCATCTTTTTGCCAGCAACGGCATCACGCTGACAAGCGGCATCTCCGCCGACCGACGCGGGGACTCCCTCGTTGGGGCAGGAGCTGATGATTTCTTCCACGTCCGCTTTCCACGGCCGATGATCTCTGCCACGTCCGCTTTCTCCGCATTTCGTGACGAGATCGGATCAAAACACCAAAAGGGGCGTTGCTAGCGGGGGGTGAGGGGTGAGAGGTGAAAGATCAAACTCACCCCCCCCCCCCGCCCCGACCCCATAAAAGGCGGGGCTGAACCGCCGAGTATTCAGTTTTTGCCTGGAGTTCGCCAGGAGTCTGTGAGCAGTCTGTCAAGGTTCGAGTCCAGTGGAGGGCAGTCGGGGTCGTTGGATCGCAGCCAAGCCTGCAGTACCGTGCCGAACTGTTGGTCGGTGGACACAGCCAGAGAGAGGTCGCCAGCCGGCCCCGAGACGGTCCGAGCAACGCTGAGGAGCGAGCGGGCTTTTAAAAGAGCATCAACTCATAAAAGAGCAAGGCCCATTCGTTCCTCTGAGGCGTCGTCGGCTAGGCCCTATCCACCAGGCCGCACGGTGGGGCCTGGACCAACCGAGCTGCCGTGTTTACGGCGAAACATCGAGGGTCGCTCAGCATGTCACCACGAGGGTGGCAGGTAACCAGCACGGCATCTCGGAGCTCTTGCGGTCTCCACAGCTCCGCGAACATTAAAGGCCTACGGGTCCTGTTCTGCCCTTTCCTTTCCTGGGGTTTTCTTTGCATGAAAGTTGTGGCGCCGTGTCCGCTAAGTAGAAACTGTTAAGTGATTGTGTACATAATAAATAGACAAACGGCTGTAGGTCTTTGTTTACTCGTGTCTTGTCCCTACCCCCATCCATTGCACTGAAGTCGTGTTTGGAATTCCTGCATTGCTTCGTTGACTGCATGAGTGCATATGTGTGACAAATAAATGTCCTTGTTACTTACAAAATCTAAAGATTTCGTCAGTATATTGATGCCTTCCGTTTCTGTTTGTTTGTTTGTTTGTTTGTTTGTAGGCACGATAACTCGAGAACGGAAGAAGCTACCAATGTCAAATTACACCACGTGATTCAGAAGGGTGATGGCTAGTGCTGATTAGATTTTGGTCAAAATCGGTCAAAGGTCAAGATCACAGTGAGGTCAAACATAATTCCGTAAATTCACGTGGAGAAATGGAGTATTTTTGCTTCGCTCGACGTTACGAGTTCGTTTTAACTTCGATTTTAATTTTGTCTTTGGTTTTTGCGATCGCTTAGGACGCTTAAAACTCGGTTGTCGAAATTCTGGTAAAAATCGGATATTTTGGAGACGTTTTACGATTGTATAAAAAATATTTCACTCGATGCGTCACGGGTCGTCCCATGATGCAGTGCGCTCGAGCAGACGCGTCGTTGAGTCAGTTTAAGATATAATTGCGTGGAGAAATGGAGACTTTTGCTTCGGTCGACATTACGATTTTTGATGGTTTGGTACAGAATCATCGTAGAAACTTCTGGTTTGCGTCGCTACCTTCTCAAGAGACAGCTTTTATTAGACAAGGTCAGAGGTCAAGTTGACGATTTCCTAAGTACCAGTCTATGACTGCTTGTTTGTGTGTTTGTTTGTAGGCACGATAACTCGAGAATGGAAGAAGCAACCAATGTCAAATTACACCACGTGATTCAGGAGGGTGATGGCTAGCGCTGATTAGATTTTGGTCAAAATCGGTCAAAGGTCAAGGTCACAGTGGGGTCAAACATAATTCCATAAATTCATGTGGAGAAATGGAGTATTTTTGCTTCGGTCAACGTTACGAGTTCGTTTTAACTTCGATTTTAATTTTGTCTTCGGTTTTTGCGATCGCTTAAAACTCGGTTGTCGAAATTCTGGTAAAAATCGGATGTTTTGGAGACGTTTTAAGATTGTATAAAAAATATTTCACTCGCCGCGTCACAGCTCGTCACGTGGTGCAGCGCGCTCGAGCAGACGCGTCGTAGAGTCACGTAAAGGTTGTACGTGTGCGCGCTGACGGTGTTTTCGATAAAGATGGTGTTTAAAAGTCATTTTTTTATCCCAATAAAGGTTATCGTCGCATGCCTGACTCGCTAAGCCATTGGATTATGTAAAGCTTGTTGGTGGATGGCCGAATATTACGGTTTTGTGACTTTGATAAAATAATATTGAATAATTGCGTGGAGAAAAGGAGATTTTTGCTTCGGTAGACGTTACGATTTTTGATGGTTTGGGAAAGGATCATCGTAGAAACTTCTGGTTTGCGTCGCTATCTTCTCTCGAGACAGCTTTTATTAGACAAGGTCAGAGGTCAAGTTGACGATTTCGTTAGTACCAGTCTATGACTGCTTGTGTAAATGTTCACTTGTTCGTTGCATCCTTTCCTGTCATTATTATGTATGGAATACTAGCTGGCTTTTAAATTGCCGATAAAGTAATCGGATCCGACGGGGCTCGGCAATATACAACCGCTCGGCAAATCGCAAACGGAACGAGCTGCTTAAGAGCGGCTCGTTTTCATGCAGGCTCTGTTGAGGTGTAAATCCGCGGCATTTCTGTCTACGCGCATACTTAGGTAAATTGACAATTCGGCGATCGGACCCTGTAGCGCGTGGACACAATAGTTGGCTGATTTACGGTGTGATTAAAAACACACCCGTGGCTGGATTTCGGCGTTGATCCGAAAGCTGCGACTTGGATTGCCACGTCCGGTGGGCGCACGGCTGCAATTAGTTAAAAGCGGTTGCTCGCACGCCGCCATGGTGGAAACCACAACAATATATACAGTATAAAGAAAAAATCTACTGAAGATGTACTTAAGGACTGCAAGAATTTGGAAAAATCATTGATGCATAATGGAAACAAAGATATTGATGCTGAAGATCTGTGTTGCGAACTTGTAGCAATAGCTCCAAGACTTCCAAAGTCGATGCTGCCACAAGAAGTACTTCTCTTCATACTACAACAAAAACTCCTGGATAATGTGCCTAATGTTTCCGTTGCTCTAAGGATCCTTCTCACACTTCCAGTATCAGTGGCAAGTGGTGAACGTAGTTTCTCAAAGCTAAAACTTATAAAAACTTATATACGCTCAACAATGTTGGAAAAGAGAATAGTTGGCTTGGCAACTATATCAATTGAACATGCCCAAGCATCAGCACTTGATCTGGTTGAATTGGTGACAGAATTTGCAAAGGAAAATGCACGCAAAGTGAGATTTTGATGTGTCTGAAATTGAAACTTTTATGAGATGTTTTTAACACTGTGTGTCTGTTTTTGGTTTGTTTCTCTGTCTGACTGTAAGCAAAATATTGTGGTAAAATTAATTTACCAGTTTTAAGTTTTGTGCTTTTTATTTTTTCAACAAAATGTCTGTTTTTAAAAATCGAAGTTGGCAATTTTTTTTTTTTTGGGGGGGGGGGGGGGATGCAAGTCGCTGGCCTTGCCTAGGGTGCAAAATAGTCTGGTGCCGGCCCTGCTCGCCGGATGTACAAATGAGATAACAAAAAATATATATAAAGGGAGGGGGTCAAAGGCGAAGCTACGGGGGGATAAAAGGACGGTGTTCGTCAGTCAGCGGAACGAGAAGGAGTAAGAGTGTGGAAGTCTGGAGCCCGAAGCCTGCAGTAGCTGGAGAAGCTGAAGAGAGTCGAACGAGGGGAGCCCAAAGAAGAGTCCAGGGTGGAGAGTCGAGAGGCGGAGAGGCGGCAGCGGCGAAGGCAGACGAGGGGGTGCTCGCGTCGGTGCCAGGAGCTGCACGCCCGAGGGAGGCCGGCAGCGCGACCTGGCCGAGGTGGAGACGCACACCAGGGATAATAAAGATCCTCTATACCCCGAGCATCAGCAACCCCCTCCTGTTTCCCCCCGCGCTGAGATAGTGCGACCAAGGGGGCCCCTTTTTCCCACCCCCTGCCAGGCACTGTCCGCGAGGCCCGCGGAGTGCGGCGCCATCGCCGCTCCGCGTCTCATCACCAGACGGGTAGGCGCGACCCGGTCTCGGCCTCAGGCCTGCCTCATTCTTGGGGGATTTCTTTTCCTTGGTTTTGGGTATGTGTTGTCGGCGCCGTCTGTGAAGTAGAATTGTATAAGTGTTGCCGTGTGCTCGGTAGTCGGTATTAGCTCTGCATTGTTTTCGCTTTTATATTTGCTTTTTGTGTAAATGGAATTGTGTTTTTTCTGTGTGCATTTGGTGGAATTGTATTTGTGTGCTTTCCGTTCGTCGCGAATAAATGTGCTTTATTGTTGAACTGTTCTCCCGCTTCGCTTCGTCTTTTCCTCCATTGAATCCCCATCTTGCTTCACGTAAAGGGTTGGTAGTGGGCTGAATACGCCCGATAATTAATCGAACCGTCGAGGTCGACGATAACACCGCTCGGTTATTCTGATAGTACGGAACGGGTCGCTTAAGTGGCCCGTGTCCGAAGTCGACCTGCGGCGAGGTGCGATCGCCCGGTCTACCCTCCGCGTGGGTACTTAGGTAGGTCGACCCGGCGAGCAACCCTATCCCACGCGGGGGCTGATTGGCTCGATCGCGGTGAGACCGAAAGGTCCACCCGTGACTGGTTCCCGGCGTTAGTCCGAGAGGGTCACGACTGGATTGTCCGTCCGGTGGGCGACGTGCCGCGATTCGAGTTACGTGGCCGTCAGCACGCCGGCGGGCGCGAAAGCCGCAACACTGGTGTCAGGTCGTGCGATATAAACTCATCGCCCTCCTCGCGGCACTGGTATCGGAGAACAGGAAAACGGGCTCTCCTGTCTCCGGCTAAATTCACGGGAATCGGTCCAGGGGTGAGAGAAGCGACCCCCGATTCCCTCCAAATTACGAGCGAGCAAATTAACCCTTCACGAGAAGCAAGATGGCGTCTCAAGGCGAGCGGGAGCCGGGGGTATTAGAAATGGATGTAGAATGTGTAGAATCCATGGCTCAGGATGGAATCCCCGAGCAGGAAATGTTGATTGCGCAGGAACACGGACTCGCCCAACTGAACCCAGGGCCCGAGGTGGGTGCGGCAGCGGCCGCGGTGTATGACACCTCCCCCCCCCCCTCTCCACCAAAACCCTTCCCCAACCCTTGCCGAAACGGCTCAGCTGAGTGCATCCAACATGGCCCCGCTATAGCCATGCTGGCGGCAATGAGCGAAAAGATGAATGCGAAAATGATCGAAAAGATGGATGCGAATACACAACAAATGAACAAAAAGATGGATACAAATACAAATGAAATGAAAAACGAAATGAACAAGCAAATGAATGAAGTGAAAACGACGATGGATGCGAATACACAGCAAATAAACGGAATGGAAGCAAACATGAAGGAAGAAATGAAAGAGCTACGGGGTGAGACGCAGAACATGGGCCGATGCCTGCAGGCGGGCATGAAGGCCGTGACAAAGGAAATAATAGTGGAGACAAGGGAGGTAAAGGGTGAAGAGTTGGCAGAGACACGGGAGATAGAAAAAATAGAGGAAAGACTACACGAGGAAGACGGGGTAAGTGACGCACACACACACACGGAGGTAGTGGAGGATATTAGGGGTGAGCTGGCGGACTGGGTAGAGACCCAGTGCGAGCACCTGGATGGCCTCCTCCAGGAACGAGGGGAGGGAGTATGCCCCCTTGAGGCGAGTCACGACCAGGTGAGTTCGGTCGTGCTTTGCGAGGTTGAGGGGACGGGTGCTGTGGACGGGTGCACGGAGAGCTTGGGGGTGTAGAGGCCCCGGAGACCCTTGTGGGGACACTAATCCCCAGTGTGGTTGTCCCTGTGTGTGTGGTGCAAGGTGTGAGTGCGTCCCCGTGTGTGGAAGCGACCCCGTGTGTGAGTGGTGTGGTGGCGATGGTGCCAGAGTGCGTGCTTCCCAGCACGCCGTGTGTGGAAGAGGCACCGTGTGTGAGTGTCGCCGTGTGTGTGAATGAGGCACCGCGGTTGAGTGCCCCCGCGTGTGTGGATGAGGCACGGAGTGCGAGTGAGGCACCGCGGGTTAGTGCCCCCGCGTGTGTGGGTGAGGCACCGTGTATGGAAGAGACCGCGTGTGTGAGTGTCGCCGTGTGTATGAGTGAGGTACCGCGGGTGAGTGCCCCCGCGTGTGTGGATGAGGCACGGAGTGCGGGTGAGGCACCGTGCGTGAGTGAACGGCCGTGTGCAAGGTCGCTGTGTGCCAGGGAGACCGTGTGTGTGAGAGCGGTATGAGAGGGAGATGTCGGTTGGCATGCGGGAGCACGCAGCCGCGTCTCCCCGTGTGAATGTGATGGAGTGGACTGTGTGCGTCGTAACACGCAGGTGTGCGTGGGTTGAATGGCGACGACGACGGCGACAGAGGAGAGAAAGCCGAGTAGCGGCTGTAGTTGTTTCGGGGACCGTGCCGGGTTCGCCCAGCAGTGAGCACGCGGTTCGTGCTGTGCAACGCACGAGACCACCACGTGCTCGCTTGCGAGAGTGAAGTCCCGGTCCGGAAACGCACGCGGTGGATTTGCCGATCCCGCGGACGGACAAAGTTTAGGCAGGTAAATGGATTTGGACCGGACGGGTTCTCCACGCGATCGTGTGTGTTAAGCTCCAACGGGCAAAGCACATGTGTTCGCGTGGGGAACCCCTCGAGACGTGTGGCTTGTGTTTTTTTTTATGCGCACGGTGACGCCATGGCTGCACGTGGGGTTGGAATTCGGCAGGAGGGGTATCTCTGCCGGATGGTCCCGTCCAAGGAGGGACGAGGAACACGTGCAGCTGCATGACGTCACGGCCAGGTGCAAAGTGCGCGAGCTCTGAGTTGCCGCGCAGGTGCTGCGCATGGGAAAAAAAAAAGGAGCAAGCCTCACTTTCGGGTGTACAGGATTCCTGGGCAAGGGGTGAAAGACCCCCTTACCTGGGCACAGGATGGAAACTAGTTAGGGGGAAGGGTTAGCTTAGTTAGACCGACTTCATGGGGCAGGGGTAAGTCCTCATGGAGTCCGTGGAATGGATTAGATAGAGGGATTGTAGCGAGATTTAGGTTGGGAAATAAAATGATTTATTTTGAGACAGTGACAGACTTGTGGATGTGTAGAGGGGACGTAGCTTAGCTACGTAGTGTTAAAAGGAACGTGCTACTAGTTTAAGGGACGACGTGGGAGCACGAGTTAGTTAGGGGATGTAGTTAGAAGGATGGCAGAGTTCAGCGGTGTGTGTGTTGAAGAGTTGGAGAGTTGTGAGGTGAGTACATGGTGAGTGAGTGAGGCCAGCGGGTCTGTGTGTATGGAGTGAATGGGGAATGCATGGTGCGATGAGTGATTGGGGGGAGGAGTGACTCCCGCCCAAGGGACCCCGGGGTCAGTGTAGAGTGAGTTAGCTGGGTTAGTCAAATTGAAAAATGGAGGTCGTTTTGTTGTTGGTGGGAAAGTAGGCTCGAGACCCATTTGGAGGGGTGCAGGAGCCCTGTTGACGGGCTTGGGAGCGTGGCTGCGAAAGGTGAGTATCGCTGAGTGGGTACCCCGGGCACCAGGCTAGTCGGCCGTGGTAGGCCAAGGGCCCATGGGGGGCCGGGATAGAGTAGTGGGCACGGGTGCGCCTGCTTGGTGCGGGGGCCCGGGCGCCATTAGCCGCGTGGGCAGTGTTGTGGGCACGGGTGACCCTCGGAAAGGGGCCCGGGAGGCCGGCCTGCCACGTGTGCGTTTCAGGGGAGGTGCCATGGGGGCACTCCCCGGTGTTAGGGAGCTGGTAGGCTCGGAGGCAGTGTAGTGCCCGGGGTGCCATAGCGGGAGATTCGGCAGAGGGTCGTGCCTGCCAAAGGGAGCCACGTGTCCCAGCCAGGAGACCGTGTGAGGGCACGGAGAGAA
>NC_140978.1:34277843-34330343 GCF_056783735.1 Eptatretus burgeri | reverse complement strand
ATCATTGCAGACAATCCGCGTAAGCACGGAGTTCGATATAATCTCCATTCTCACCAGTCAATGAGCACCTTCAGTTAACGAGCATCAAGTGAACAGCCGATGTCAATAGCAATGCCCCGGGGACAATCACTCGTGCCGCAGAGACCTCCCCTTATACGCGAGACGCACAACATGTGATCCCGCGTCATGTCCCTCAATTCACGTCAATTCACCACATTCTCCCCACCTTTAAAATGTAACTAGGGGCCCATCTTACACACCATGATTGCTTTAGCACTATAGGAGTATACATTTCAAGCAACGCGGACTAATAGATCTACAGAAGCATACATGCCAAGCAGTGATTATTTTGAGTTGTAGGAGCATGGAAATGAGCATCGATATATGATATAATGGGCATAGAGGAGCATGAGCAGCGAGAATGCCGATAATCCCCTTTACAGATTGAGTCGTCGAGGGGGCCTTATTCGTCGACCTCTCCGGGAGTAAACGGCAGTTTCACTTGAGGGAGACTCCCGATCCTCTTGGTGAGCCTCGACTTGTGCCGGGGATGACTCCTCGATCGCTCTCGGGTGGAACGCGGCAGCCCCGTCGCCTGGCGGAGTTCCTGGGGGGGAAATGTCAGAAGGAGGAGTGCCAGAAGGTGGTGTACCGGCGGGAGGAGTACCTGAGGGAGCCAGATGGCGAACCGACACAGTGGTCTCCCTGCCATCCGGGAGCCTGACATGAGCATACTCTGGATTAGTGTCAATGAGTTCGACCCCCTCCACCAGCGGTTCATACTTGCTTTGTCGTACCGGGCGTTTCATGAACACTGTACCGGGATGGGTGAGCCAGTTGGGCACCGTTTGACCGTCAACATAACGTCGTTGGTGAGTAAACATACGTTCGTGAGGAGTGGCATTTGTGGACGTGCAGAGCAAAGAGCGTATGGAATTCAGAGCGTCGGGAAGAGTAACCTCCCATCGCTCGGGGCCCAGTCCTCTCGATTTCAGCGCCAGAGTTACGGCTTTCCAAATAACTCCATTATACCGTTCCACCTGCCCGTTTCCCTGTGGGTTGTAACCCGTCGTTCGACTAGTTGCTATGCCGTGCTCTAATAGGAATTGTTTTAGCCCGGCCGACATGAAACACGGCCCTCTGTCTGAATGTATGTACGAAGGTCTCCCAAACATAGCGAAGAGGTCAGAGAGACATTTTACGACAGTGCCCGAGGTCATATCCGAGCACGGAAACGCGAAAGGGAACCTTGAATATTCATCAACAACGGTGAATATGTATCTGTTGTCTGTTTCGGTCGGCAGGGGCCCTTTGAAGTCGATGTTTAGTCTCTCGAAGGGGGAAGTGGCCTTGATCAGTCTGCCAGATGCCGCGCCATAGAATCTGGGTTTTAGTTCAGCACAAACAGGGCATGAAGCATTCATTTGTTTAATATCTTCAACAGAATAGGGAAGATTTTGTCTGCGTACGAAATGTGCCATCCTGGTTACCCCTGGGTGGCACAGAGACACATGGAGGTCTTGCAAAGCCTGACTGATTGTTGCCGAACTGTAGACCCGGGAGAAGGTATCTGCAGCAGGGTTTTCTTTCCCGGGCCGGTAAACAATGTCGTATCTGTAGCAAGCTAGGTCTATCCGCCATCTCATAATTTTTTCATTCTTAATTTTCCCGTTATTTTTCCCATCAAACATGAATGCCACGGATCGTTGGTCCGTAACGAGCGTGAAGTGGTTTCCCAGTAAATAATGTCTCCATTTCCGCAGCGCTTCAACGATGGCGTACGCTTCCTTCTCTATCGCTGAGTGTCTCTGCTCGCTTCTAGAGAGAGTTCTCGAGAAGAACGCGACCGGCCGCCCAGACTGATTAAGTGTAGCAGCTATGGCGTGATTTGAAGCGTCGGTCTCCACCACGAAGGGCACCGAGCTGTCGATCGATAAAACCACGGACTTACTGATATCATCCTTGAGATTGTGGAAAGCTCTTACAACAGCGGCATCTGGTGGAAAGTTTTTGCAATGCACTAGGGGATGTATTTTCTCGGAGTATTGCGAAATCCATCTCGCATAGTAAGCGAACATCCCGATCACCCGGCACATTGTCTGCAAGTCCTGAGGTGGTGGAAGCTCACGGAGCGGGCGCAATCGCTCAGGATCAGGCTTAATTGTGCCGTCGGCTATTGTGTAGCCGAGAAGGTCAATTGACCTTGCCGAGAATATGCATTTCTCGTAGTTGAGAGTCAGATTATATTTTCTAGCAATGCTCAAGAATCTGTCCAGATTCCTATCATGTTCCCTCTGATCCCTACTGCACACTGTGACATTATCCACGTAAACAAAAGTGTCTTTGAGGTTTTCATCTGAGATGATGTCGTCCATAACCCGTTGGAAGCAAGCTACTCCATTCGTGACACCGAATGGTATCCTTCTGAACTGGTAGAGGCGCCGCCCTGCCTGGAATGCAGTGTAAGGTTTGTCTTCCTCTCGGATGGGAATTTGATGATAGGCGCTTCGCAAGTCGATGGTACTGAATACCTTATAATTGGCCACGCGTTCGACCATCTCATCTATGCGCGGCAGGGGGTAGGCGTCGAGTTGGGTGAAGCGATTGACCGTTTGGGAATAATCGACAACCATTCGTTTCTTATGGTTCTGACTGCTGGTTACTAACACCTGTGCGCGCCATGGCGAATCGCTCGGTTCTATAATTCCCTCCTCCAGTAATCGCTTGGTTTCCGAAGTGATGAAATTCATGTCAGCAGTGGTATATCGCCGCGATTTGATCGCTATCGGTTTGCAGACCGGCGACAAGTTAGCGAACAGCTGGGGGACGTCACCTCCGCGGTGGTCAACGCATTTAAAATTAGACGAGGCTTGCTTCCTCCAAAGGGTATTTCGACGCTCGTGTGCTGCTTGAGGACATTATGACCCAGAATTACGTCTGCGCACAAATCACGAAGCACCAGTACCTTTACATCCCGATGCGTGTACCCTTTTACGTCCAATTCAACATTGCAGTACCCTCGTACGCGGGATTGTAGTGAGGTGGCGGCCATGCATACCGTATTGTCAGTCGGGTGGATTACCCATTTCCTGCCCTTCACTAGCGAGCTGTTGACGAAACTTTCAGAGCTACCGGTATCAATCAGTGCCTCAGCCATATGCCCGTTAATTCGTACGTTGATGATAGCCTTGGATAGATTCCCCGGGAGGCTGCAGTCAATTTATTTTGCGAGTAGAGAGCCGCAGAAGTGGGTTTATTTCTCCTTAGAGTAGATTTACATACCCTGGCATAATGCCCTTTCTTGTCGCAATTCATGCATGTGGCATCTCTGGCGGGACATTTTTGACGAGGATGCCTTTTGTACCCACAAAAGAAGCATTTACCAACCGGAGCAGTTGCTGAGGAGTTTGACGAGGTCTGGGTATCCGGCTCCTCGGGTGTTTCTCCATCCCCTATGTCTGGCTGTGTCTGTGCCAGTGGGGTTCCTTGGGTTCCCATCGTAGCAGCGTTCATGAGCAGCATCGGTGTCCCAAATGACTCAGATTGCTGCTGAGCCGTATCCATCGCTCGAGCCTGATCGACTACCTTGTCAAGAGTGGGTTGCGCTTTCTCTAGTAAGCGTTGCCGTATGTGGGCTGATCTGAGTCCTTGGATGAATGCCTCCCGTGTGGCTTCCTTTCGGTGTTCCTCGGCGCTTACCGCCCGGAAGCTGCCGTCTTTTCCCAGCTGATTCAGAGCTTGCAGGAACTGATCGATTGTCTCCCCGGCTGCTTGCTTGCGTGTGTTGAGAAGATGTCGTATGTATACCTCGTTCTTGGGCTTCACGTAGAGCGCTTGCAGCACCTCGATCGCTGCTTCGTAAGTGTCGCACCCCGAGAAGAGCCAGTACACGCTGGGCGAGACATGATTCACGAGAGCGGCAAATTTGTCAGCTCCCTCCTCGATGATGGTCAGATAGTGTGAGAAGGAACAGAACCAATGCGACCATTTCATTTCTGCGTCAGTCGCGTTTGGGTCTGCGTCGAACCTCTCTGGTTTGTAGATCTTGTCCATCTTTGGTTGAGAGAGCCGAGAAAATCAAATGGAATAAATTGAAATGAGAGCGAGAGATGAACCTTCAGAGTTTAGGCTTTATTCCATTTGATTGGAGCCGCTTCTGTGGGCACACCGGGGAATACAGGTTCAGCTAGGAGTACATAAGCAGTAACGTATACATGTGCAGTTAATCATTGCAGACAATCCGCGTAAGCACGGAGTTCGATATAATCTCCATTCTCACCAGTCAATGAGCACCTTCAGTTAACGAGCATCAAGTGAACAGCCGATGTCAATAGCAATGCCCCGGGGACAATCACTCGTGCCGCAGAGACCTCCCCTTATACGCGAGACGCACAACATGTGATCCCGCGTCATGTCCCTCAATTCACGTCAATTCACCACAGTAACAATATATACATGGTGGGGTATTTATATCTGATGGTTTTATTATGCTTATAACTTTTTTGTTTCTAAACCAAATAAAATAAAATTTCTATACAACATAGGCCACATACCTCATGTTTTAAAAATAACCCCCGTGTGGGGGTGACGGTCATCTCTATAATACCACAAGTTATCAATGTTCAGTTCAGGTAACCGCGAAACAGTCCAAACTAACTGTTTAGATTGAAATAGTTCACAGAGATACACTAGGATAACACTACTAATGATATAATTAATAAATATGTATTGTTCATTTAGTACCCGGATTAACACATCAGAATCACCAGTAAGTGCAATACGTGGTTCTCCGGTCCGTCCACTCTCTGGGAATATTTCACTTGCGGTTGTCGAAAAAAAATAGGCTTAGCTCTGGGAGATTATGATAATCCTGTAGATTATTCTTCACTGATTATAATGCAACTTTCAGAATGAAAATTGGTCAAGTATTTATAGAGATATTGAGGTTTGAAAAATCGTTAGATCGAGCAAATTCATTAATTATTAACTAGCCGAAACCCCGTCACAGACGGATTCCGTTCATTCAACCACCCTCACCAGCTCACCCACACTCGAGGGACATGGACTGGACAGGGCGTGCTTGCCCCGCCTACTCATCCCCCGCCCCTGCCCCATTCCCCCCCTCCGCCTTCAATTTGCTTACCCCCGCCCAAAAATTTAATTACCCCCGCCTCTTCACTCCCCGCCCCAGTCTCTTGATTCCCCGCCCCCTGTCCACCCCCTCACTCAATCCCGCCAAATTCACCCCAGCCCCCGCCCACTCATCCCCGCCCCATTTCCCCCCCGTTTCCCGATTTCAATTTGCTTACCCCCACCCAAAAATTTGCTTTCCTTGCCCCCCGCCTCTTCACTCCCTGCCCCTGTCTCTTCATCCCCCGCCCCCGCCTCTTCACTCCTCACCCCCGTTTCAACGAAGTGTTTATTCTGCTTCAGATTTGAAGGTTGACTATTGCCACGATGTGCGATGCACTCTTACAGGTACGAATAGAAGTTTCTTTCAGTCCAGGTCACAGTACCGAGAAGAATGTGACACGACCGCTAGGAGGAGCACAAAATTGGTCCTTCAGTATTAATATATAGATAGAAGATACAATGTTTCTTGTTACATTTTTTGTGTAAAATTCACATTCTGAGGTACTTACCATGTGCAGAAGAGGGTTTTACATTGCAGTCGCTATTTTCGAGGAGTGGAATTACACCTCTCAGCGGTAACGGTCTGTCGACGACGGACGTAATGACGTTACCGAATGACCGATGATGTCATGACGTCCTGACGCCTCTCAGCGGTGACGTCACAAGTCGCCATGTAAACGAATGTAAAACGAAAAGTGTTTATTCTGCTTCAGATTTGAAAGTTGACTATTACAGGTACGAAGTTTCTTTCAGTCCAGGTCACAGTACCGAGAAAAACGTGACGCGACCGCCAGGAGGAGCACAAAATTGTTCCTTCAGTATTAATATATAGATTCCACAGAAGTTTCGTAACACTGCACAAAGTAACATGTCAGGTATGAAAAAACATTTTGTATGCCAGATTCATTAATTATTAATTCATTAATTATGGAATGTACTCATTGATATATTAATCAGAAAGCCCAAGCATGTAGCACAATTTATCACTTATCCCCTCATCCGGGATCCGTGGCCTCGCCCCACAGCCTGCAGCCCTATGTCCACCGGTGATCATGTTAGATATCGGCACGATCGAGTGGAGCCTGCGAATCATCCCTGCTGATGCACTGAATTGATGCAATCGTTCGGCCAGAATATTCGTTGTCAAGATGTTGCGTAATTAAATCACCAATACAGTCACTCGAATTTATACCGCCGACATACTTCTTAACAATCACCTTCGCCCCAGAAACCACAGTCAATCTGAACCACGCTGGCCACTGCTCAGACGCCATGACCGGACTACTGCACAGTTTGGTTAAAGATGACTCGGCATTTTGGCACGCACACGAAATTATATTTTGAAAATAAATGCTGACGTTTACATTTCGGGTTTTGAAACTTTTGCACCTTCGGCGGAAAAATGTATAAATATAAAAGGCTAAAAATGTGTTTTATAGCGAACGAAGTGAGCTTAATACTTAACGCGTGCACGTGAGAGAATAGGAAATAACAACAACAACAACAACACAATAGCCCTGGCTATTTCGAATCAGTGGCGTGAGCTATGACTTTTTGCTTGCGGTTGTTAAACGCTGTGCGGTGTATAAACACAATTGGGTTTTATTTCTATCTTGTGAATATTACTTAACGCATGCACATGAGAGAATAGGAAACAACAAAAACAACACAATACCTTGGCAATTGTGAATCCATGTCATTGGCTATGACCATTTTGCTTCCGTTTTTTGTTTCCGGTTTTTTTCATGGGGAATGATGCATGCCGGGTGATCATGACCGGAAGTGTTTATTTATTTATTCATTCAATTAGTTTTTCCCCAAAGTTAATTTTATACTTCCGAAGGTGATTTTTTCATGACAGGAAGTGTTTATTTAGTATTTAACATTACCGGGAGTGATTTTGACTCTTTCCGGAACTTTTAATTTCTTTTATTCTTGACCTGAAGTGATCGTTTATTTATTTATTTATTCAATTATTTTTCCCCCAAAGTTAATTTTAATAAAGATATCTCCCGCATCATCAAAAAATATTTTTTTTAATCGCGATTTACATCATTTGTTCGCTGATCCCGAATCCAGGCCGAAGTAACCGGAAATTGCGTCAAAATCATCAGCTGTGCGGCGCTTACACGTACCAGGGTATCGTTGGCAAGTATACAGTTGTGAACAAGTTTTATGTAAAGTCAGAAGCGAATGCAAGAAGAATTCTACGTTCGCTTCTCGGCTTTGCCGATTCCATATTATATTTTGTTTCACCTTCCTTCCTTCTTTGCGAATCGCATCGGCGTTTTTGGCAATCTTCCAGATCACGTGACGATCAAACGGGAAGGAAATTCAAAAATCTGTCCGGTTAGATACAAGATAATATTTTTTACTATCATAATCAATAAACAGTTGCCGAATATCTTGTAGAATGGCAGACTAGATAGGTTTTGAAAATGGCGATTTTTATAACTTACGTGACCTCGTGACCTCGTCCCTGACCTTGAACCTGGACAAAAGTTATATCGTTGTGCAACACTCATCGACCTCTACCCACATACGAAATTTCACCAAGATCGGAAAGAAAAATTGTCGACGGACGTACGGACATTCGGTCCGGCTTTCGAGATGACCTAAAAATCAATTTTGCTTCTTTATTTATTAAAAATTACATCAGACAAATGGGCCCCTTTCAAATTCGTGCATTCATGACAGCAGATCATCATATTATTCATTAATGCAAGCAATGTCTCTTGATCAATAGAGCAGATTGTTGCAGTGATGTTTGCCTTCAATTCATCCATCGATGTTGGATGTTCCTTATAAACTTTACCCTTCAGAAATCCCCATAGGAAGAAATCTGGTGGAGTTAAATCTGCCAAATCAGTGTGCCTCGTCTGTCATGATGACCTTGTTTGTGAAATTGGCGTGCTCATTACATAAAAAAAAAAAATAATCCTCATTGCATTTAACGTGCTCCATCTGAAAAACAAAAAAAAACAAGTGGTGCCAGGCACAACAAATCCCGCCCATTTAAGGCATAAAATTATTTTGGAGATCAAATTTAAATTTGATACATCATTAACCCCGATCTTCACAAATATGCATTTTTCACTATAGGATTGTTAGGATAAGTCACAAATAGAATAAGGTTCACTATAAGCTTAGTTTGAAGTAAATCGGATCATTTTTGACGATGTTATGAGCGAAAAACGATTTTGACCTTTTCGTGACCTGCTCTTGACCTTCGACCTAATTGGACCCAAAAGTTAATGGGGTCGTCCGAGGTTCATTACCCACCTGTGGATACAATTTGACAGTGTTTGAGCCTGCCGTTTTCCCGTAAAGTTGTATTTTCGTAATCATGTTTTAGTTTTAATGGAGAATTTGTAATTTTGACCAATGACCATGACCCCCAAAACTTCGGACCCTACCGATCTTCACAAATATGCATTTTTCACGATAGGAATGGGTAGGATTATAAGTGGCAAATAGAATAAGGTTCACTATAAGCTTAGTTTGAAGTAAATCAGATCATTTTTGACAAAGTTATGAGCGAAAAACGATTTCGATCTTTGTGACCTTGATCTTGACCTTTGATCCAATTGGACCCAAAAGTTAATGGGGTCGTCCAAGGTTCATTGCCCACCTGTTGATTAAATTTGACAGTGTTTGCTAAAGCCGTTTTGCCGTAAAGTTGCAAACAGACAGACAGACAAACTGGACGATTACAATATCCCCCTCCCTCCCTGCGGGAGGTGGCGGGATAACAAGAATTAGTTATGCCAAGACTGCTTCCGGCTGGAAAGATTGCAAATGTGTCAGATATAAATGCCCCACTCTACATAACAATATATATATATATATATATATATATATATATATATATATATATATATATATATTGTTGTGGTTACCAAATTCGCAAACCACCATTCAGGTCCCTTAGGTGAGGTATCTCGGTAAGTACATGTGTAGTTAGGTCCAAACCCGTTGTCTAGTGGGAATACATGTCATTTATACGTGCTGCGACTCTTCAGGATAGCCGTTTTTCTTTTACTATCTTTATTTTGGACCAACCGCCAGGATTACCATCACAATTACAACCACAACCACCGCTTCACCACAACCGCCACGACCTTCCCGTCACACCTCGCCACCGTAGCATCGCCACCGTTCTTGCCCCGCTGTGGGTACCGGTGTTGGACTCATGCAGAACGCGCGTCGAACAGCGTGTACAAAATCACGGATTTTGTGCTTCAAAAACGGATCAAAAACAACACACGCCCACTTTTTGCCGTCCAATCGGTGAGCGAGGGGCGACTGGCCCGCCCCAGGGCGATCGATATATGCAAATTTGTGGATCAAAAAGCCTTCACGCCCACTTTTTCTCGGGCCAATGGGGAGCGAGGTGAAAGGTCAAAGGGAGGGGGTCAAAGGCGAAGTTACGGGGGGATAAAAGGACGGTGTTCGTCAGTCAGAAGAGAGTCGCAAACGAGAACGAGAAGGAGTCGCAAACGAGAACGAGAAGGAGTCGGAACGAACGAGAACGAGAACGAAAGAAGTCTGGAGCCCGAAGCCTGCAGTGGCTGGAGAAGCTGAAGAGAGTCGGACGAGGGGGTGCTCGCGTCGGTGCCAGGAGCTGCACGCCCGAGGGAGGCCGGCAGCGCGACCTGGCCGAGGTGGAGACGCACACCAGGGATAATAAAGATCCTCTATACCCCGAGCATCAGCAACCCCCTCCTGTTTCCCCCCGCGCTGAGATAGTGCGACCAAGGGGGCCCCGTTCCCACCCCCTGCCAGGCACTGTCCACGAGGCCCGCGGGTTGCGGGGCCATCGCCGCTCCGCGTCTCATCACCAGACGGGTAGGCCCGACCCGGTCTCGGCCTCAGGCCTGCCTCATCCTTGAGGGTATTCTTTTCCTTGGTTTTGGGTATGTGTTGTCGGCGCCGTCTGTGAAGTAGAATTGTATAAGTGTTGCCGTGTGCTCGGTAGTCGGTATTAGCTCTGCACTGTGTTTTCACTTTTATGTTTGCTTTTTGTGTAAATGGAATTGTGTTTTCTTTTTTGTGTGCATTTGGTGGAATTGTATTTGTGTGCTTCCCGTGTGCCGCGAATAAATGTGCTTTATTGTTGAACTGTTCTCCCGCTTCGCTTCGTCTTTTCCTCCATTGAATCCCCATCTTGCTTCACGTAAAGGGTTGGTAGTGGGCTGAATACGCCCGATAATTAATCGAACCGTCGAGGTCGACGATAACACCGCTCGGTTATTCTGATAGTACGGAACGGGTCGCTTAAGTGGCCCGTGTCCGAAGTCGACCTGCGGCGAGGTGCGATCGCCCGGTCTACCCTCCGCGTGGGTACTTAGGTAGGTCGAATTTGGCGAGCAACCCTATCCCACGCGGGGGCTGATTGGCTCGATCGCGGTGAGACCGAAAGGTCCACCCGTGACTGGTTCCCGGCGTTAGTCCGAGAGGGTCACGACTGGATTGTCCGTCCGGTGGGCGACGTGCCGCGATTCGAGTTACGTGGCCGTCAGCACGCCGGCGGGCGCGAAGACCGCAACAATATATATATATATATATATATATATATATATATATATATATATATATATATATATATATATATATATATATATATATATATATATTGTAGTGGTTGAGGAAATTCGCAAGCCACCATTCAGGTCCCGTAGGTGAGATATCTCTGTAAGTATATGTGTAGTTAGCCCAAACCCGTTGTTTAGAGGGAATAAATGTCATTCATTCGGGCTGCGACCCTTTTAGATAGCCGTTTTTCTTTTACTATCTTTATTTTGGACCAACCGCCATTACTACCACCACAACCACCACCAACCGCATCTCGACAACCACAGCCACCTTCTCCAGAACCGCCTTCACAACATCCACCTTCTCCACAACCACTTTCACACACCAACCACCAACCGCAACGCCGCTTCACAACAACAGCAACGCCAACAGCCACGACCTTTACAGTCACAACTCGCCCTCGCAACCATCGCATCACCGCCATTCCCGCGCCGCTTGTGGGCACCGATACTGGACTCGTAAAGGGCGCGCACCGAGCAGCGGGTGCAAAAACACCAGCCTTTCCGAGAAATCGGATCAAGAATGATTCACGCCCACTTCTGTTCCGTCCTATCAGCGAGCGTGGGGCGATTTGGCCCCGCCTCCAGGCGCGTCGGAGTATAATCGCTATATGCAGATTCGCGGATCAAGAATGATTCACGCCCACTTTTCCTCTGTCCAATGGGGAGTGTGGCTCCACCCCCGAGCCGTTCCTGATCCAAAAATCTGCATATGATTTCTCCTGTCGCACTATAAAGCGCCGAGCGCGGAGCGAATCAGGGCAGTTGGAGGGAGTTGAGAAGAGGAGGCAGTTGGGAAGAGTTGGAGAGTTGTGGCGGCGGCGAAATCAGTCGAGAGAGTGTCTGTCGGGGTCCGGAGAGTCTGGAGAAGCCAAGAAGCTTTGTGGAGGTCTGCGCTCATGTCAGAGTCGGGGAGCTGCGGAGAGGGGAGGCCGGGAACGCGGTCGAGGTCGCAGTGGAGTCGCTCGTCGCGGGACCCAAGCCAGCCAGATATCCTCCACCCCCCGAGCATCAACAACCCCCCCCGTTTCCCCCCGCGCTGAGATAGTGTGAGAAGGGGGCCCCGTTCCCACCCCATTCCAGGCAGTGCCAGCAAGGCCCGGAGTCGGGGCGCCGCCGCCATTTTGCGGCTCATCACCAGACGGGTAGGCTCGACGCGGTCTCGGCCCCAGGCCCGTCTGCCCCCTTATCGTTGAGGGTGGCCTCTTCCTTTTTCTTTTGCTTTGGAGTATATGTGTAGTCGGCGCCGTCTGTGAAGTAAAACTGTGTAAGTGTTGCCGTGTGCTCGCGTAGTCGGTAGTAGATCTGCATCGTGTCTCGTTTGTTGCATTTGCTTTTTGTGCAGAATTGTCGTGTTACTTTTACATTTGCTTTTGGTGCATAATTGTTGTGATTGTATATGTGTGCTTTCCGTTTGCCGCGGAATAAATGTGCTTTATGTTGAACTGTTTTTCCCGTTTCGCTTCGTCTTTTCTTTTATTGAATCTCCATCTTACTTCACGTAAAGGGTTGGTCGTGGGCTAAATACGCCCAATAATTAATCGAACCGTCGAGGTTGACGATAACACCGCTCGGTTATCCCGATAGTACGGAACGGGTCGCTTAAAGTGGCCCGTGTCCGAAGTCGACCTGCGGCGAGGTGCGATCGCCCGGTCTACCCTCCGTGTGGGTACTTAGGTAGGTCAAATTTGGCGAGCAACCCTATCCCACGCGGGGGGCCGATTGGCACGATCGTGGTGAGGCCGAAAGGCCCACCCGTGACTAGTTCCCGGCGTTAGTCCGAGAGGGTCACGACGGGATTGTCCGTCCGGTGGGCGACGTGCCTCGATTCGAGTTACGTGGCCTCTCGCACGCCGGCGGGCGCGAATCCGCAACAATATATATATATATATATATATATATATATATATATATATATATATATATATATATATGTATATGTATATGTATACATATATATGTATATGTATATATATATATATATATATATATATATATATATATATATATATATATATATATATATGTATATGTATATATGTATATATATGTATATATATATATATATATATATATATATATATATATATATATATATATATATATATATATATGTATATGTATATGTATATATATATATATATATATATATATATATATATATATATATATATATATATATATATGTATATATATGTATATATATGTATATATATGTATATATATATATATATATATATATATATATATATATATATATATATATATATATGTATATATATATATGTATATATGTATATATATATATATATATGTATATATATATATATATATATATATATATATATATATATATATATATATATATATATATATATATATATAAATATATGTATATGTACACACACACACACATACATATATACATATAGTTGCAGTTCTACAAAACCACATGCCTCTCAGGCAATAGCACCCAACATACAGTGATCCCCAGGCAGTTATTTTGTTGGTCTTCGTGCAGTTAGACCTTCCCCTCTTGTCTTGTGGGATAACGGGACGAAGTGCATTGCGTGGGTCTTCTAGTTAGGTCTATTAACTATCTCTATCTCCTATTCTGATTTCTATTCCAACCCTTTCCTTTTAGCCATGGTACAAAGCAAGCAAGCACATACGCCATGCAATATGTGATTAAATTGCAAGCACACCACGATGTCTCCCATAGCTTAGGAACCACCACCAAATTCCCACTGCACACTATTACACATGTGCATCAGGCCCCATTATCTCATTCAAATCTGCAAGCCAATTTCTAACCGGCATCTCATCTTGCTTCACACCTCACTCTCCAAACCTCAGCAATTGACCATAAACTCCTCCTACGTAAAATAAAAATATTCTCACACATCTTCGTACCTCTGCATCACCACAATTTGCCACCATACAGAGGAGTGCTGCATGACTCTGACTGTCCTCAGACCGTACGATGCGGAGCTGAGCAACCGACGTTAATAGCTCGACCGCATCTCACAGGGGAGGTCCCGGGTGGGCATGCAGGATTGATGCGACCCTCGTCCAGTCGCCAGACCACAGCAAGACAGGAGCGGCGAGGAGGGGTCACGGGAAGGGCGATCCAGGAGTTTGGTATGGGGCCCAGGTGTGCATTTTGACTCATGAGAGGGGACCGGTGGGTAGCAGGTGTGCATTGCTATTCAGCATTCAGATTGCACTCACAGCACGTTCAGGGCCAGGGTGCCAGCTCATACCCTATGTTGAATCAGAAGCTCCGGGTGTGTTGAGCCAGATGGGTGACTGAGACAGTTTCCGGCCACGGGAGCCTGGCAGGGCGTGGCTAGGGGCGCTGTTGCCCAATGGAGAAGCAGTATTTGGGTCACAGCACATCGCTTTCGGGTCATAACCCCACCCTTCACCCGGGGCTTAAAGAAAGGTGGAGCAGTTCACCGTCTTTTCTCTGCTCCTCTTGGTTCTTCGTTGCCTCCCCCTTCACTTGCTGTTGGTGTACAATTGCAAGGACGTGCTTCTTCTTGAGGTCCTGGTCCAGGGCGACTGCCGAAACTCCCGGCAGGGCTGTTAACATTTAGCCACCCTCGTGCAGCCAGACGGACCTATGCAGAGCGCATGTTGCCACGAGCACTAGTCAAGTGACTAAGCCGGAGAGAACGCGCCACATCTTGCGGTGGGAACGCTCAGGCGGAGTGTCCCACGGCGGTACATGCTACACAAACAGACCTATACACGGCAAGGCTAAGGATCTTTCGCCTCACACATCTTCTCTTCTCTCTCCATACACCTCTCTATCCCGTCTCCTTTGGATACACAAAAGAGCATCATCAGTAACTTGCAATCCCATTATACTCTGGCACGACACCACCCCCCCCCCCCGCCGCCATATTGCACGACACCACCAGTATTCCTCCCTCCAACCTCTCCCCAAGCGGACTGGGTTGCGTTGGTCCACTGACCACACCAGGTAATTGGAGGCCGTATATCCTCATCTGCTTTCTCTCTCTCTAGGCTACATAGTGTGTGTGTGTGTGTGTGTGTGTGCGTGCGTGCGTGCGTTTTGGCGCCTGTCCTAGTCCAAGTTAAGATTGCAGAAGTTATAACTGGATAACTCTGCTCTGTGCATGCTTTTGTAAGATTGCTTGCCTTTTGTCACACCCCACAAATTCCTTGCTATCCCCTGCTGTACATACTACAAATAAACCGCATTCAATGTGCCACATACCTTTCCTCACCATTGTAAATAAATGCTTTGCATAGAAATGCTCCCAGCTCGTTTTTGTCTTTTCCTTCATTGGTCCAGCATGGTTCGTACTCTTGTCTAGCCATGGTGTTAACCCCCAATGATCTGTTTTCTAGCCGGTACATTATTGGCAGTCACGTTCGACTGCATCCGATCTGGTAAGGTGATCCGGTTTAAGCAAGGTGTACCGAGGGTGTGTCTCCTGGTAATTAAACCGCGTGAATTTTCGGTAAGCGTTATGAGACGGAGGACCCCAAGTCACATGGTCGAGTTATTGGTGTTCACGGTCGATTATAAGCAATCTGCAGAGTCACGAAGTTATTCGTGTTCGATGGCCTGCGATTCCAAAGAGTCTGGTGGGAACCCAAGGTGGCTCACCTCACCCCGGATGTCTGCAACTATATATATATATATATATATATATATATATATATATATATATATATATATATATATATATATATATATATATATATATATATATATATATATATATATATGTGTTAGTTGTGGTTCTGCAAAACCACATGCCTCAAAGGCAATGGCACCCAACATAGTGATCCCCAGGCAGTTATTTTGTTGGTCTTCGTGCAGTCAGACCTTCCCCTCAAGTCTAATAGGTTAACGGGAAGAAGTACTTTGCGTGGGTCTCACAGCTAGGTCTAATAATTATTTCTCTATCTTCTTTTCAATCCTGATTTCCATCCAACCCTTTCCTTTTATCCATGACACAAACCAAAGCAGGCACCGCACCCAGGTAGTCACCCTATGAGAGACTCAACACCAACAATGTACAGGACGCTGATGGCACGCCCTTTCATTCGAATCTGCACGCCGATTTACAACGGCGTCTCACCTTGCTCAACTTTCGCTCACCGAAAGCTCACCACCTCGACCACCAACATCTCTCACACATGGGAAAAAAGATCACCCCGCGCCTCTACATTGATGCAATTCACCATCAAACGGGCGTGCTGCGTGGCCCAGGCCACTCAGACCGCGTGGCATGGGGATGAGCCAAGCACGTTAACAGCACCAACCGCAGCTCGCCGAAGGGTGCCCCGAACCGACACGCCCCTCGTCCATGAGAGAGGAGGATGGGGAAGAGAGGGGGTGGGGAAGAGGGTGTTCTGGATATGTGTTTGATCAGGGGACTTGAGAGAAAGCGGGGGTGGGGGGAGATAAAAAAAAAGCTTTCATCGAATTCACACATTCTTTGACACCCCTTCCTCTCCTCGACCTCTGGAGAGTTGTATGGCGGGGAAGGGGGTTTGGAAGGCGGGTGGTGCGAGGGGAGGGTCCGGGCGGCGACAACTACCACCCAAGCATAATCACCATCCAGATATGTTCAGAAACTGAGAGAGAGAGAGAGGTGTGGGAGGATGCTGCACTGTATTAGGAGGGGGCGGAGCGAGGATGAGAGAGAGACAGACAGAGAGACAGAGAGACAGAGAAACAGAGAGACAGACAGAGAGACAGAGAGACAGAGAAACAGAGAGAGAGAGAGAGAGAGACAGAGACAGAGAGACAGAGACAGAGAGACAGAGACAGAGAGACAGAGAGAGAGACAGAGAGAGACAGAGAGAGACAGAGAGAGACAGAGAGAGACAGAGAGAGACAGAGAGAGACAGAGGTTTGGGGAGTTAGCAGATAATGTTATGCTTTGTGAAACACACACATACACACACATACACACACACACACACACACACACACACACACACACACACACACACACAATGTGACAGGTGGGAAAAATTTGGCTCTATAACCACGAAAACACATTAATATGGTGAACAACCAGAAATTGGGTGTTATCAAATGTATTTGCTTTGAAACTGACAAAGAGAAACCATATAACCTTTGTAAAGCACTGCATGGAAGCAGGAGTGTTTGTACAACTGACCCCGAACTACTCCCTCAGTTTTGGGGCTAGCCCTGCCAAACCTTTTGTGGAACATTTTAGGGTCCCAGCCAGTGTTCTACCATGGATGGGAGGTTACATAAATACCTCAATGCAATTATGATTTTAAGTTTCGATGTGAATGAAGCTGCTCCTGATCTGGGTATAAATAATGTCAGAATTGCATTTCTCTTCGTTTACCTCACGAATGTTTGTTGCATTGAATTTTGTTATATTAATGGTATAATACTAATTACAGCGCATGCACTGTATACAATTGCACCGAGTTTGAAATGTTCCCGGCGTCGTCTAACACGTCTCCGGTGTCCCCCCCCCCCACGTGCCTCAAGACAGCCAATGATGACCGTCCGGTAGATGCAGTGTGACCTCGACGGAAATGGCGACAATTGACGGAAATACCCGAGTATTTCAATGGAAATTTGTGAAACTAATGTGTTATATATGTGAAAAACATTTAATTTATTGCTTGACGGAAAAACAAAACAAAACGAAGAAACGCTCCTCATGTACGAACGAAAGACGTCATTTCCGTCCACCACGGCATTTCGCGCCGAACGCAGAAAGCAAAGTTCTTCTTATGCCATCATTCTCTTTAATATTAGCCATAAACAAGTGTTTCGTCATGCATTAGTAGTTGAAATTTACTCACAATCATTCTTTTGCGGCCTCCTGCCACGCTGTATCGAACAATTTCATTCCTTCTGTAATATATAAAGGTGCTTATCACAATAATAACAAGATTTTTACATTTCAAATATTAAGTACGCTTTTTAATTGTTTTTCAACTGAAAAAGCATAAATTGCATATTTTAACATTAGTGTACTCATTTGATTCACCACATGCGCTGAATTGAAGGATTTCACTTGTTTGTGATTGGAATGATGCTGTTTGGAATGAAAATATAGAGAGATTGAGTTTAAAGCAGAAAGAGGAAATTATGTCAGGGGTTCCACCCGTAACATTTGCGGATTTGACATTTTTGACCCAAGTCCTTCGCAAATCAGCCGTCCAGCGGCTGTCCAGACCCTTTTGTGCACAGAACGGATACCTCGTTAATCTATAGTCTATACTCTATACCCATATATGAGGCCCAGCGAGGAGGAGTGATGTAAGCAACATTTTTAATGATATGATGATATGCTCGGATGATAGGGGAAGGGTTAAAATAGTGCTATATGGCATTAACTCCAAAATGGCCGATGTGGCCCTTACATCACTCCTCCTCACGGCGCCTCATATGTACCTTTACCTTGTAGCAACTGCCAACTGTACATCCTGTTTGGGACATGAACTGTACTGCTATCGACTATAGGGTGCTTGGCAAGTGGTGAAAGCACTCAAGCAAGCACTCCAATTAAATGGATGATAAGGAATGGCTGGCCAGGCTGTGGCTGCATACCATATAGGATCCCTTTAAACTTAAAGCCTGTCTTCCTTTGTCCACAAAAGAGTTGCTGTTTAATGTAGAACAACCCTGCAGACATCGCAAAATTTAATCGCCCATGAAATAAACATTGCAGATAATACGCCACGTTACCTGCTCATCTGTGCATGCATCACGTGGTGCATCAGTTCGCGGGCCACGCAGAAGTTATAACTTTATTTTAAAACGTCTGTTTTTCACCAAATTTGCTTTGATTTCCTGTGGAGCACCTCACAAAACCGACGAAAATATAGACACAGATCTGGCAGACGCTATGGATAAGCAGTCCATCAGGGCGTGAGGTCTACCAGTGAACGCATTAAATCATACAGCTCAATGAAGCTGGTTAATTTTGGCACATTCCTCAATTTTTTTGGTCACTCAATACAATTCTCCAAACAGTAGAAAAAGATAAGTTTAATGCTTTGGAAATTTCACATTTTCTTGTGTTTATATGGAGAAAGAGGGAATATAGCCTTGCTTCCTTAAAGTAAATAGGTACATATCGGCTTAGTTATAAGACTCATTATTTCTTTAAATTATCAGATTTCATAAGAGATTTTAAAACTTATTTACTTTGTATGCTATCTGATCCTCAAAACCGAAGTAATATTTTGATGATGTACTTTAATTAGTCCGTGAGTAGAGTAATGCATGAAATCACTCCAAGCTTCGAATTTGAAAACTATAGCACTTACAAAAGCGATGCAAACAGCAATTCATAGCGATGATGACAGGCATTCGATAATATGAGTGAGTAAAGTGGGCGGGGGGGGGGGGGATGGAATAAAACTTTAAGAAATCGTTGCGGCCTGTTCCAAATCAAGGCATGGTTGAGCAGGCCAAAAGCACAGACCCCAGTGAGGTTACCCAGGAGACACGGTGAGACCCCAAAGAGCAAGGTGGCCGAGGATGTGCCCGATAAAGGATATAATTAAATAAGGCCATTAATTTATCTTCAAAAGGGATGTTTTAATTAATCGAAACACCCAATTTTCAGTCATGTACATCGTTGGAGTTTTCTTCGTATGCATGCAAAGTTTCAGGCTGCTAGGTTTTATCCTTTTATTTTATCCTTAGCTATGGACGAGACACACACACACACACACACACACACACACACACACACACACACACACACACACACACACACACACACACACACACACACACACACACACACACACACACACACACACACACACACACACACACACACACACACCTGAAACTGAAACCACTCTCCAATTTGGTACAAACAGGAAGTGTCAAGCAACATTTCACTTGTGATCCACAAGCTTTATAAAGCCAAGAGAACCAGCGAGCAAGCACATCTGCTTTTATCGGCCAACATCAATCCACTTCGTCATGAGCAGAAGCATGAAACCCTTGTTTTTGTATTGAAACAAAGAAGGCCATGCCATCATAAATGGGTTATCATATCATCACCGTTTTGAGTTTCCACACAGTCGTGAAACGTCTCATCGCTCTAAGAGTTCACTCCTTGGTGGAACTCTGCAAGTAGAAAATCTTTTTTCACATGATCACAGATGTTTGCAAATGAGAACCATTTTCTATCCACAAGTTATCAACAGTGTGGGGATCGAGCAGAAAGCATAGCGCACTGTATTCCGAAGCACTGAACATGCAGTTCTATATTTCAAAGTCATCTCAGACTTGAGGACTCGCATTTTTGTCAGGCCTCAACCTCTCAGATCCTGAACACATCCACAACACGAAGCTCAATCACACTTGCAATTCTCCACCACCACCCCCCCCCCCACCCCGTTGCAGCTCACTACTATTCCGCATCATCTTCCATTCCTCACGATGATCTTCTTTACTTCCAAGAACCCCCTATCACATTTTTTTCTCAGATCTCTTATGCATGTATACCCAATGTCCACATGTTCTCACCACCATTCCTTTTTGTAAACACCCCTTAAAATATTTAATAGATCCTCAATCAGGTGTCTGTGTTGGCCAACCACTTTTGCTTTGCGGAAGGTGTGAACACGTTTTATAATTGTACCATAATAACAATGTGGAATAAGCAATGATGGAGCCAGGTCTCATGCTAAAATGGCCAGAGTTCACTCACCACAGCACTCAATGCTATGCAGAATGGCCTTGTCAATTCCGAGCGCTTTGCCCTCAAACTGCGGTGAGGAGAGCTTGCGCGAAACCACGGAGGGTGCGGCTTCATCGTGTTCGCCGTGCGGTAGTGACACATCCGCAGAGCCATGCGTCGCGGCCTCGCCGTATGATCCGGAAAGGCCTGGTCGCTCAGTTGCCTCCGGGCCTCCCGTCTCAGTGTCCAGAGCCGCATGCTTGGCCTGGGCTCGACGCTCGGCCACCGCTTTGGCTGCCTGCATGAGTAGCAGTCAAAATAGAAATAAACAAACAAAAAAACAACACCAAAAAATAAATTACAACTCCTCCACACCATTTGGAGACACTTTCAGTTATTTATTTTCTTTTCCTCAACGGCTGAAGCCAGATCTAGCAAAAGAGCACCAATGGTTAGAATTCATTTTCACTTTCACAGGTCCCACAAATTACCTGCTCTTGCTTGCTTTGCGTGGCCATTAGGTAATGTTCATCATGAGGATCTTCTGGGTCTCCCTGCGATCGTTGCTGTAGAAGGGTCATTCTCTGTCCGACTATGCCGAACGACGCAGGGTAGAACAAAGCCATCGGTGCCTGAAATAAGGTGCACTTCATCACCATCCCAATTAATCAAACAGGTGTGTATGCACATACTAAAATCTCGAGCAGGGTTTCCTTTTCGAGGCCAGAGTGTAAATACCAATACATGTTACGACTATGTTAAGGCAGATCCTCAAATCACTGAACCACAGCGATCTTTTACTTTTGCCGCAATGAATGGTAAACCAAGTAATTTGATCACTTCTTGTTGGCATCCAAGGAAGATACCGATCATGGAAATGGACCACACTGTTTGAACCAACCTGCAACTTCTCGTCTCCCAGTTTGAGCCGGTAGAGCAAAGGTGGAGAATCCGGGAGCCTGAGCTTGAATTCATGGTCCTGAATCCCAGATATGTCCTACTTGAGGAAAGAACGATCAAAATGGTCACCGACAGGGCAAAACGAACAAGTGATTGTGTGAATGCGAGACAGCAAAACACAATGTAGTTGCTGTAATTGTCTACTGTCTAAAGTACACCATCTGTTGTGCATTTTGTTAAACACCTGATGTAAATGACAGAAGTTTTCTTTGAGTTGCTGAAGCAGGAGCGCATGATGGCGATTTCCAAGTTGGCATTTGGTGAAAGGGAAACCAGAGCGTTCCATCAGCCAGTAGAAACATCGCGTCACATCCGCTCCACCGTATTCCAACCACAGCCTGCAACCGCATGTCCAACCACCACACACAACCATTTTCATTTGTTTTGTGACCTGTACACCATTATCAGAGAAATTAGAAAAGCAAATGCAATTTGGAGAAGTGTGAGCTGGTAAGGTCCATGGTTCAAGCAATCATAGTGCACTGTGGAAGCCTTCCACTAAAGCATCCCACGGCAGCCTGCCTACCGAGTGTTACGGTGTGAAATCCCGTCCTCCACACAGCACACACTCATCTTTTGATCGCCAATATCCACTACGCAGGCGCAGCTGAGCCCACAGCCAAACGTGGCGCACACAGATTCCTGCTGAACTATCACACCTGCGTGAGAGTCAAGAGTTGATAATTGAATACAAAGCACAATACAAAAGCTAATGCCAAGAGCTTCTTTGAGACCAGATTATTGACATTAGTGTGCAATCATTAATACGATGGAATACTTGTGTCAATCTACATCAGCAGACAAGTTAAACAATGGATTTTATCAACTGAAAGTTGATAAGATCAAGTTAACTAACAGTGGGAAGTGGGGTGCATGTGAGATGTGTATGTATTTATTTATTTATTACTTGCAAAATCGAAGATTCACAAGTATATTGGTTGGTCTGGTCTGTTATTCTGTGTCTGTGTCTGTCTGTCGCCTACAGATCAAATTTTTACTCCCATCTTCACGAAACTCCACCAAATGGTAGAGGCAGTGACAAGCTGGAAGCCTATTGTTTTTGCGATCAACAGTTCAAAAGGCCAAAGGTCACAAACATCGTCAATTTTCAACCGATTCAATTGATATCCATGTATATTCTGTATATAAAACTGAAAAACACAGTTGCACGGGCAACACTTGCTCAGGTGAAATCTTGGTCGACCCCTGCGAGTATGTCTATCACATTACGTCCTGTTTGAACACGAGTTGGACCGTGAGTACATTTATTATCTTGCCAAAACGAAGTTTTGCAAAATATGTTAGTCAGCTTGTATGTTTTTTTTGTTTGTTTGTTTGTTTGTAATCACGAATAAAAAATTCTGCAGAGCACAGTTATCATTGGAAATTTTTGTAACTTTGCATATCAGAGGCCTCTAGAGGTCCCTTTCAGTGCACAAAATTTTGAAGGTCAAGGTCAAAGGTCAAGGTCACTTTGTCACAAATCAGGGGAGTTGACGAAACCCTTATTTTTTGAGTAATTTTGATCGGATTGTCTTCAAACTTCATGGGAATATAGTTCATGGTCTGGCGCTCAGCTGATTAATTTTTAGTGGCAATTGGCCTTGACCTTCATGGTTAGCGCCTAAGGTCAAACATATTTGACCCCAAGGTCAAATTTTCAAGTTTTAGGAACCATATCGTGTAGTACCTCAAATTGAACACCTCAATGAGTGCTTTCTAGATATTTCAAGCTTGAGACATTATGACGTCATTTGGTGACGTTATGAGGCAAACACATATTTTTCATGGTTACTCTGTAGAACAATTCTCATCGGAATCTCTCGTAGGCAGATATTCCTCAAGGAGTCGCTCCTGGTGGATAGCAGCTCTGTTCACCTCAGTGTGACCTTAAAGAAGTCACACGTGGTCACCTTTTGGCAAGATACGGGTCACCCTGCGGGTGACATTGGTTTATTAATTACTTATTATTGGACCTTGACTATGTCTATTAATTACCTCGCTTAATTACAGACCATTGGAACATAATTTTTTTTTGACATGTAGACCTTGAGCCGTTACACCTTTTAGACCCCTTCAGACAATTTTAAACCTTTACTACCCTTTGGACACTTACACCCTTTATACCCCTTCGAACCCCAAGAACCTTTAAGACCCCAAGACCATTTAAGACCCCAGAGACCCTTTATAACCCGAAGATCATTTATAACCCTGAGACCCAATCAGACCCTTTCTAAGCATCAGACCTTTTAAGACCCTCAAAGACCCTGTATATCAGATAGACCCCATTAGACCTTCTGTCTGAGGGCCTTCTGCAATAACACTTGAGGTTCAGTCATAATCAAAAGCCCCCTTCCCCATTGGTAAACCACCTCAGTACCAAGGTAAGAGAGCACAAAATATCATTAATTCATGAATTTTTTTCCCAGGTTCTGCTCATCTTGGTTCGTGGCTTTGGGAAAAGTCCCATGTGGGTGGCAAAGAGAAAACTGTGTCCATGACAACAATTTTACCCCATTATAATCAATGGGATATTTCTGAGATTTTATTATTGCCAAACCTCAGGAATTTTTCAAGATATATTGAAACTTACACAGCTTATTTATATGCAGGTGTACTATATGTGTATAAATCTGGTCAAATTAGTCAAAGGTAAGGGTCAATGAAATTCCAAACATGTAAAGCACCTCTTAGGTAGCAATTAAAAAATGTATCAACCAAATTTGTTATACACAAAATTCCATCATGCAAACGACCTGATAGGTTCAGGGGTTTTCCGAAAGCGTGGTAAAAGCCTTGAGCTCCTCATTTCCACCTCGTAAAGCTGAGTTTTTGTTTTTTAACTGGATTTGTCATTATATGTTATTGCATCTTGTCTCAGGGTTGCTGGTGTATTCGGAGCAACGTTTCATGTTAATTTGTTTGTTGTTTTGCTTTTCATTTTGTATTGTTCAAAGCCTGCCTGACAAGGCCTATCCATCCGTTGAGACTATACTCTGTGTAGAACATCGGTGCTGCCGAAGCAGTCTCCTTGGATATTGGACACAATCCTGGACAGGTCACCACTCCGACACAGTATACCAGCATGCTGGCACTCATTTTGCCGACCTCGGAAGGATGACAGGCAGAGTCAACCCTACCTGGTATTAATTCAACAGCTGAGTGGATTTTGAACTCAGGATTCTAGGATTCCAAGCCCACCACCCTAACCATTAAGCCAACACCAGGCATGAAGGCCTATCGTTGGCTGGAAAGTGTGAAAATTCTGTTTCCGTGTTCCTCGTTTTAGTTCCTTCTTCCCTGGTATCTTCCTTCTACTTGCAATTTTATCCTCTTTCCTTTCATACACCCCCCCCCCCCAAGAAAAAAAGATCAAATATATATTTTTTCATTTCACCCCATACCTATTCTCATTTCTATCAAATTTCCTCTTGCTTATGGTTATACGTTCCTTTCATGGAATATACATCTTTAAGTGTGTGTGTGTGTGTGTGTGTGTGTGTGTGTGTGTGTGTGTGTGTGTGTGTGTGTGTGTGTGTGTGTGTGTCTCCTCCATAACTCCAAGACCATGAAACCTTACGGCCCGAAACTTTGCTTGCATACGAAGGGACCCCCCCCCCCCAAGTTATTAACTGTTTAGGTTAATTTAAACACCCCCTTTGACGATAATTAACTCATCTCATCAAAAACAAAAACAGGCTTATCCTTGGTCAGCTCGTTCTAACTCGCAGAGGTCTTCTGCTGCCATTTGTTTTGGCTTACTCAAAATTGCCTTGCCTTGGAACCACGATGTATGCTCGCTCACGATGTAATTAAAGTATTTAATCGAAATCTGTCTTCAGATTTGAGGATCGGAAAATGTGGACTACACTGAAAATTTGAAGAAATTAACGATTCTTATAAATAACTAAGCATATTTACTTTAATCGAGCAAGGCTGTGATCCCTGCTATATATTTACCCAAGAAAATGTGAAATTACCAAAGCATTAAACTTTGGAACGTGCCGAAAGCACAATTAAGTTGTCAATGAAGCACAACTTCATTGAGTGCAACGAAAATTATTAACCAGCGGGATCGCCATGAATGAAAAAAAATCCCGTGGCTGGGTTCCCCTTTCCTCTTCTTGAGCCAATTCAAGCAAACGTCCCATGTAAACTACCAATTACAAGCCATGCAATGCTTGCTTTAAGGCCTTAAACACACTGTTAAACATGGCGTCACCGACGTGTAAAAGCTTATTACCTTCGTCAGAGGAGAGGGTATTGCATTTGGGTCCATTTGTCTGTTTGTCCACACAGACGAGTGTTTTTCTCTGCAGCTACTCATCAGATCGAGACGAAATTTTCACCATAGGAGCGACTACTCCGGTAGAATGTTCTAATAATAATTGTGACATCATAGGTCAGGTGGTGTGGCAACCATGTTGGAAAAAAAGGAAAAACTTTGGACCTCTATCTCCAAAACCACACCAAGGAAAAAAAATGAAACTTGATACATATTCCCTCATGGGGAATAAGTTTGATTATTTTTTTTTTTACGATGTCATAGATGCCTTCATTATATCATATCATAATTGCATAGAGAGAATGCGACATACAATCAGTATGAAAATTTTGAGGGTCATCTAGGGATAAATTGGTCCACAGAAAAATAATTGATGATGTCATCGGCCATGTGGTAAGGTAGCCATATTGTTTGTTTTTTCAAAAACCCTTCAAAAATCTTCTCTAAAACGGCTGAACAGATCGAGGCAAAACTTTACATGTACGACTACCTATTCATGAGGAACAAAAGTTCACACATATGACGTCAGAGGTCACGTGATTTGGCAACCATATTGGATTTACTCTAAAACCTATAAAAAGTCTTCCCCAGAACGGCTGGACAGACCGAGGGAAAACATCACACAAATGTTCCCTGAAGCCTTCCGGATACCAAGGTATTCACGAATAATTGATAGGTCACATGGTCGGAGCAAAAATCTTTTTAAAAAACAAAACAAAATAAAAACTCTCCTGAACCACTTCATTGATAGACATCAAATGATCCAGTAGTCATGGGGAATATGTTTTAAATTTCAATCTGGATTGGATGTATGGTCTGGCAACCATAATTGTTTAATTTTTTATCTGGGTTCTTTTGTTTTTTTGAATAAGGCTCACTTGGCTGTGCATGGATGGGTTTGAGGGTAGAAGAGTAGCAGCTGAAACCTGAACCTTATCCAGGTTCCTCCCGATGACATCTTTGGTTTTTGCTTGTTTGGGTTCCTTCTGATGACTCAAATGCAGGACTGCAGCCATTTGATTTGAATTGAATTTATTTTAATCCAATTGTGAATTAAATTAAATAATAATAAATGCCATGGGTCATGGTCAAGTGCCCGAACAAAGAGGGATTGCATCAAAGCGGCATGTCTTGGTACCCGGTCATCACTGCCAGTAGTTATAAAGTTATGTCGACTTGCTAGCAGAGTACCCACCCTATGGGCAATCTTGTTCCAAGCGTACAACATGTTCTTCTGATGCAAACCTTTATTTGGGCAATGTATAGGCAATGGATAGTTCTGTATAGGCAAAAAAACAAAACCCAAAAACCCGAATTACGTGCATGAAGCAAAACATACCGACTGCTTATAATTCAAAATACCTCACTGCACTGGAAAACGTGGGGACAGGAATACTGACTACCGTAAATGGTGGAAACTTGTAATACTCCCCCCCCCCACCTAGAGGTGGTGCGACACGAGACACATTTACCTCGAGAATTTGTGTCCCCTCCCCCTCTTCCCCAAGACCACCGGAAAAGATAAAAACACCCCAATATATTAATTGAAGTCATGCTGATTCTCTGTAGCAACTCTGGATGTAATTGGCCAAGAACTGTAGGAGAAGTAGCGTGACTGACTGACACACACACACACACAAACACACAAACACACAAACACACAAACACACAAACACACAAACACACAAACACACAAACACACAAACACACACACACACACACACACACACACACACACACACACACACACACGACTCGTCGCTTAGCTGATGGAAATACCAATCTTTGCTGTGATGGCTAATCAATAAGGCAAATAGGGCAAGAAAAAAATTGATTTCTGGGAATGTGGGGATAACCAACTGCGCAAGTTTGCATTAGCAGTTTTGCCACGTGTGCCCATGTACCCATAAAAAAAAAAATAAAAAAAAATTGTCACAAACTTCCCGGGAGTTCCCCGAATCCACTGCAGTTCAATTAATTGAAATCCATTAATCCATTCTCAAGTGATAACATGACAAACAGACAGACAGACACAGCTCCTTTTCTAATATAGATTATTAATTACACAACTTGATATATATGATATATATGACACAACTTGATATGAATGATATATTAATTACACAATTATTTTTGTCAGGTCAGGTTCGATCTGTGACCTGCTACAGGTACCATGTAAACCTGTACTAACCTGTTCCATGGTCGGGTTGTCGGCGACTAAACCGTCTCCCCCACCAGGTTTTCTGGTGAGGAGGGTGTTTGGATATGGACACCCAGCAGGATTAAAAACAAAACCTGTCAAAGGGCGGAGGAGCTCCTTGTGAGCCAACGGCCATCCATATCTAGTGCCCAACTGTGTCTGCGGACGTCCTCCTGCAGTTGGGTTACTTCTTATCAGGAGGTTGGTGGCAGGATTTGCACTCCGGCCACCGTAAAACGCTTCATTCCGCAAAACGCAAAAACGCAAAAAAATCTGAAAACCCACTCCGTGGGAGTACCTCCTGTGCAGCTTCCCTTCGCAGGGCAGCTCACCGGATGATGGGATTGGGGCAAAGCCTTCGGGACCCCCAATCTTTGATAGGAGGGAAACCACGGGGTAACATCCCTGGGTCAGATTGCGGGAGAGTGTGTCGGAGTGGTGCTGAGGTGTCGTCCACCAGACGGCGGTCTCCTTGGGTTAACCTGAGGCGGTCCCTTCGGGTGGGTGCCTGGAATGTCCTATCCCTAAGAGAGGATGATCACCTGTCTCTGTTATCATCTGAGCTCAAGCGTTTGGACATCGGGATTGCAGCTCTCTCTGAGGTTCGGAGACCGGATTGCGGCGAGATAATGGTGGGTGGTTACACCTACTATTGGTCTGGTCGCTCTGATGGTTACCATACCCAAGGAGTTGCTGTAGCTGTGTCCAATAAGCTGACCCCAATGATAATTGAGGTAACACCGGTCAACGAGCGTATTATGAGATTAAGGATTCGTCACTCCTTAGGTGTCATTTCCCTGGTCTCTATTTATGCTCCGACTGAGGCGAGTGATCTTACCGTGAAGGATGCATTCTACGCCACACTCGAGTCTGTGGTTGATCAGTGCCCCAGACGAGATACACTTCTAGTCTTGGGGGATTTCAATGCATCGACTGGAACTGATAGGGATGGTTATGAGGTGTGTGTTGGTCCCCATGGGTCAGGAACTATGAACCAGAATAGCACTAAGTTCCTTGACTTTGCAAGAAGTCATGGACTTAGGGTGGCTGGTTCATGGTTTCAGCGCCCACAAGCTCATCGCTGGACTTGGTATTCCAACGCTGGCGGTGTGGCAAAGGAGATTGACCATGTCCTCATTGACGGTCGTTGGAGGATGATCCAGAACTGCAGGGTCTACCGGAGTGCTCAGTTCCTCAATACTGACCACAGGCTTGTTGTAGCAACTCTAAAGCTGCACCTTAAATCCTGGAGAATGGTACCATCCCAGCCTAGGCTGGATGTTGCCAAGCTCAGGGATGAGAGAGTAGCTGAGGAGTTTGCGAACAGGCTGAGTGGACACTTGGGGGTCTGGGTGCTTTGGGGGTCCTGAAGAGTTGTGGAGCACCTTCAAGACCACCGTCCTTGATGTTGCCGGTGGATGCCTTGGAGTTCACCGCAGGGCAAAGAAGAATTTTGTCTCTCAAGGGACACTGGATACCATTGACCAGAGTCGCAGGGCCAGGCTGAATGGCAGAGCTGAGCTGTTCAGGGAGCTGAGGCGTAAAACTGTACGTGCACTGAGGGTGGACAAGGAGGCCTATGTGCGAGGAATCTGTGAGGGGGTAGAGCATCACCTGTGGACAGGTGATTCTCGTCCCGCTTACAGGGGAATTCGCGCATTACGTTCATCCAAGCCCATCCCTCGGAGCACTGCAGTTCGAGCAGAGAGTGGTAGGCTCTTGACAGAGGAGTCTGAAGTGAAGGCCCGCTGGGCCGGTTACTTTGAGCGGTTGTACCAGGCTGATCCCCCAGCTGTCGAGTTGGACGTCAAGGGTGTTACAATCCCTGTTGCTGACCCTCGAATCAACTGTGGTCCACCATCGCTTGTGGAAACACGGGCTGCGGTGAACCAGTTGAAATGGGGCAAAGCTCCAGGGATCTGTGGCATCCATGCTGAACTTCTCAAGGCTGGTGGAAATGCTGCACTCGCGTCGTTGCATGCAGTTTTGTGCTCTGCCTGGAACACAGGCATCATCCCAACTGACTGGAAGAGGGGCCTTGTTGTCCCTCTCTGGAAAGGGAAGGGTGATCGCCAAGACTGCAACAACTACCGAGGGGTGACGCTGCTCTCAGTGCCGGGCAAGGTCTTTGCTCGGATAATTCTTGATAGGGTTCGCCACCATCTGCTTGAGCACCAGCGTCCAGAGCAGTCAGGCTTTACACCAAAGAGGTCAACGATTGACCGTATCCTTGCTCTTCGTGTCCTCACTGAACGCAGACGAGAGTTTCGGCAGGGGCTGCTTGCAGCCTATGTTGATCTCTGTAAAGCGTTCGATTCAGTGAATCGGGATGTCCTCTGGAGGATTCTTGGTCTTCGTGGGGTGCCACCGAAACTGATCGATCTGATGTCTGAACTCTACTCTGGTACTGAGAGTGCTGTGAAGTGTGGTGGTACCGCCTCTGACTTATTTCCAGTTGTTACTGGAGTTCGTCAGGGATGTGTACTTGCCCCCACACTTTTCAGCACTTGTATGGACTGGATTTTTGGGAGGATGTCGGAGAGATCAAGTTGCGGTGCATCGTTTGGCAATGTCAAGATCTCGGACCTTGATTTTGCAGATGATGCAGTCATCTTTGCGGAGACTTTAGACATCCTCTTGGGGGCCCTCGAGGTGCTGAATGAGGAGTCGGAGCCGTTGGGATTACGGATTTCTTGGGTCAAAACAAAGATCCAGGCTTTCGGTGACATCTTGGATGCTGCTGTCCTGTCTGTGTCTGTTTGTGGTGAGGATGTTGAGGTCGTGGATAGATTCACTTACCTTGGCAGTGATATTCATGTCTCCGCAGGTTGTGAGCCGGAGGTCAATAGACGTCTGGGTCGGGCCTGGGGAGTCATGGATTCACTGGATCATGGGGTGTGGCGCTGCCGGTACCTGTGCGGGAGGACGAAAGTCCGAGTCTTCAGGTCCTTGGTACTTCCAGTCTTGCTCTATGGGTGCGAGACTTGGACTTTGACCAAGGATCTGAGACGGAGACTTAATTCCTTTGGTACCAGGTCTCTTCGGAGAATCCTTGGCTATCGCTGGTCGGATTTTGTGTCCAACGAGCGGTTGCTGAGAGAGACTCGGATGAGATTTGTTACCTGCATAGTCCGTGAGCGTCAGCTGCGGCTGTATGGACATGTGGCTCGTTTTCCTGACGCTGATCCTGCTCACCAGATTCTCTCAGCGAGGGAGTCTCATGAGTGGAGGAGGCCAGTGGGCCGACCACGTGCCTCATGGTTGCAGCAGGTTGACCATCATCTCAAGGAGATGGGGATGGGCCTGGCATCTGCCTGGGGGATGGCCAGACGGAGGCCCCTGGAGTACCGGCGGAAAGTGGACGCAGCGACGCGCTGTTCTGGCACATGCTCCCATACCTGACCTGACCTGACCTGAATTACACAACACACCAGGATACAAGCACCACACAAAACAAATCCTGGTGAGGGTCTGCAATCTCTGATTGCTCTTTTTCTTGTTACTCTCGCCGAAGGAGGGGGTATTGCATTTGGGTCCGTTTGTTTGTTTGTTTGTCTGTCTGTCTGTCTGTACAGAACTTTCATATTTTTCTCCGCAACTACTTGCCGGATTGAGACAAAATTTACACCATTGGTGCGACTACTCATGTCGAACTTCTTACGACCACTCCCAATGGCAAACTCTGTACTCGACTTGTTGATAACTAACTTTCCTGAAAATGTCTTCTGCTGCTGCTCCTCTGCTCCAATTTGTTCTTCTAATCATGAGCTTGTGAAAGTCAACATTCTCTCTGGCTATTCTCAGAGAACTGCCTCGACATCAGCAAGTCTTGCATTTCACTCAAGCAGATCGACAGCAGGGACTGCAAGCAGCAATCTTTCTTCAGGACTGGTCTCCCATATCTACTGCCCCTGATGTTAACTCAGCCTGGGAATTCTTCCACAGAATCCTGCTCTCTCTCATGTACAGATTCACCCCCATCTTGTCTTTTATTATCCCACCCATGGTACACTGAATCCTGTGGTGAAGCAGTTGCTCTGAAACAACTTCCTTTCTCTTCCTGTAAGACAAATCTGACCAAAGGAAATAGGTGCTTTTCAAAAAGTCTGCAGCAAGTGCGTGTCCACTCTCAGGAAAGCCAGAAAACAACATTTGTCCAACCTCAAGAATGAACTTTCAAACTCATCTCCCTCTATAACCTGGTGGCATCTTATCAAGTCTCTCTCGTGTATGTTAGCCCTCCATCCCTTCCCGCTCTTCAAATGGCACCACAGCCAACTCCGCTCATGAGAAGGCCAAATGCCTCAATTCTGTGTTTTCTTCCAAATCTTCTAACCCCAACCCTCAGTCTCGGTACCCACCCTTCCCTGCCATACCCAACTGATCCTGGACTCTGTCTTTTGTACCTGAGAAGGTGGAGAAGGTTCTTTCAACCCTAGACTCCGACTCTGCTACTGGACCGGACGGCATCAGCTCTTGAAAGTGTCCTAAAAAAAAACCTGCTCTGCTGCTCTTGCACAGCCTCTCTCTCTGCCCTTTTCACAATATCATTTGCGCAAAGTCATCTTCCATCTGCTTGGAAATCCGCCAATATCACCGCATTACATAAAAAGGTGCAAAAACGGATCCCCTCAACCACAGATGAATCAGCATACTTACAGTCATTAGCAAGGCCATTGAATCCATCATTGCAGTTGATATGCATGGGTAAAACTGCAGAATTTTTGAAAAAAGGAAAGTAACGAGCAAAACGACTTCTTACTGGTGGGTGGGGGGGGGTCCCGGGCATGCCCCCCACCCCCAAAGAAAGTTCAAAAATTGATCTCAAGGGGTGATTCTGTCCAAATTGTAAGGAAAAAATGCAAAAGAAAGTGATATTTTGGGAAGAATGTATTTATTACAACTTAACATCCATTTCTGGGAGGATTCTTTTCAGTTAGTTGGTACAGCATTTTGTTGTCATAAAATAAATGAATACTGAATAACAAACCTTTGCAGGACTTTTAATGCAAGTGTTTTACAAAGGGGGTAGTGGTGGTGGGGGGGGGGTGTCATGCGTCATGAAATGGATCAGTATACCAGAATCACCCTCGCTCCAGTGTAAATCAGAGCATTCACTACCTCCTTACGTTTTCTGCACAATCCTTTACTTGACAGATAATAGACTCATTAACGCCACAATGTCTGCCCAAAAGACCTCACCTGGCACCCTCTGCTGTGTCCTCTTGACGATTTTGTTTCAATTACATTTCCTGTATTAAGTGCGTTTTCGTTACATCCAATCGTGAGTGTAATTAATTTGTTTCTCTCTTTCTTTCTTTCTCTGCCCGTTTTTGTGTCCGTCTATTTTTTGTCACGGAATTCTCAGTTGTCGACGTCCCGTGCCTTCTTATGATAAACTGTTATCTTATATTAAACATTGCAGATTTAGCACGCGAGAAATCATTTTGGTGCAGCTTTAATGGCAATTCCACAAGGGAGGTTAACCAGAGAGTTGGTGTCAAAGCCTCCCAATGCTCGCCTGTTTATACATTTATCGTTTTTAGCTCGCCTCTTCGAAGAACAGAGAGCTATAGCGATACCCCCGGCGTGAGTGTGAGCGTGAGCGTGAGCGTGAAAATGTTAAATTTTTTGTATTACGGAAAAACTCCTCGACGGATTTCGACGAAACTTGGTGGGGGGGGGGGTTAGGTATGGTCCAAGGATCATGCCTTTAGATTTTGGACTTGGTCCCCCCCAAAAAAAAAATTGTTAGAGAAATTTTTTTTTTGCATTTCTACATGTTTTAAGTGATTTCCAACCCCCCCCCCCCCAAAAAAAATTGTTATAGAAAAAAATTTTTTGCAACTTTTTTTTCAACAAAATTTCGATTTCTCTTTTTTGCATTTCTACATGTTTTAAGTGATTTCCAACCCCGCCCCCCAAAAAATTGTTGGAGAAAAAAAAATGTTTTTGCAACTTTTTTTTTCAACAAAATTTCGATTTCTCTTTTTTGCATTTCTACATGTTTTAAGTGATTTCCAACCCCCCCCCCAAAAAAAAAATTATGAGAAAAAAATGTTTTTTTGCATTTCTACATGTTTTAAGTGATTTCCAACCCCCCCCCCCCCCAAAAAAAAAAAAAATTGTTAGAGAATTATAAAAAAATATTAATTATTAGACTCGTCTTTTAAAAAAGGATAAATGTATAAACAGGAGAGCATTGGGTGGCTTTGACACCAACTCTGGTTAAAAGACTAGTCTAATCATATTTTTTATAAAACATTGCAGTGAAGTCTGATCCAAATAATTTTAAAGCAATATATGTATTTGTATGGGCATCCGGCCTATGCCAAACCTATGCCAAATCACTATGCGGATTGGATGATCCGCTGTGGCGACCCCTAACGGGAGCAGCCGAAAGGAGAAGAAGAAGATGTATTTGTATATTGTAATCAGTAAAAAATAGTGTGGTCGATAAAAACATTAGAAAGGAAATAACTTGCACCAAAAACTTTAACATTTTCACGCTCACGCTCATGCCAGAGGTATCGCTATAGCTCTCTGTTCTTCGAACAGGCAAGCTAAAAATGGAAATGTTCTCGACGACGAGATCAATGGAATGAACAATTCTCACCACCCCCTCCAGCAGGGGTCAGTAAACACATGCCAAGCCACATGTACAAGGGAAAGGTGCAAGCCATAACGAAACAAATGAGTTTAAAATATTAATTTTATTTGCATTTATAACACTCTAGTCCCTGTGCCTGCCACACTTTTCTCATCCCCACTCCTCCCCCGATGAAACCGAGTCGAGAGCCTGATGGATCTATTTTATGCAGCGTTGGTGCAGCACAAGCATTATGGGCCAAATGGCCTCCTCCTGAGTTAAAGTTTCTAAAGATTTATTGGCCTCATAACAATGTGGTCACAAACTTCATCATGACCAACAGACAACGTCAGTTTTTGCATTTGTGTACAGTGGAAAAAAGTCTTTACTTCGTGCAATGTGAAGACGGCACTCTCGGCATTTTCTGTGAGGTTCACATAGAAGCGGACGGCGATGGGAAAATCCAACAATGGACATAGAGAAATGTCCATATTTACCGACATCGAGAAATGTTCTCCTGCCTGGCAGACATCTGATCATGGTAACGATCTTGCAAGCTTTTGTACCTGGCCAATTTCTTCAAAAAAATTTTTTTTTTTAAATAACTACCATGGGAATAATTCATATAATCGTGGTCATGATGTGTTGCTGTATTAGCGTTGCACCCCTTCCAGATGAAATGGGGTAAGAAACGAATCAGCATATTGGAATAGCACCTCAATTACCTACAATCACGGTATGCTTTTCTGATGAGGAACACATGGAAACCTCTACATGGGTCATTACAAAAATACGGATTTCCGGAATATACTGAAGAAGTTCCACCCATGTGATATGAAAACCTTCCTTTTCTCGGCCAACCTCATCACAGATCACTCAGACCAGGTCACTCCACCTTGGACATGCTGCTTCTACTCACCTAACAATGGATGGAGACCCTCAATGTCAGACACGAGACCAGGGCCATCTATCTCGACATATGTCGTGCTTTTGATACAGTCTGGCATCCCAACTTACTCTCCAACCTGTCTGCCAATGGGATCCAAGGCCAACTCCACACAAGACTCACTGACTTCCTCTACTCTCATAGGACACTCAATAGAATCCTTTCATCTCCTCTCCCCATCAAGGCTGGAGTGCTCCAATGCAGTGTTCTGGGCCCAGTCCTATTCCTGATCATCAATGATCTCTCTGACTCTGGAAAATTATCTATTTTCTGATGAAGGTGGACGGAGGTTATGTTTTCACCCCTGTTTGTTTGTTTGTTCGCTTGTCTATGTGCAGGATATCTCAAAAAGTTATGGATGGATTCAGACAGAACTTGGACAGGTTGGGTTTTTATATTATTTAATACAGTACATATGCTGCCTGTGGCTGCTTGGCTTCATCATTTTCTGGGGACACGGCTGTGCCGTTGATGCAATTCCCCTGTTACTAGCACACTGGTACTCATTTCACCGACCTCGGACGGATGGCAGGCTGTCAACCCACCTGGTGTTAATTCAAAGACAGGACAGGGGCTTGAACTCAAGACGTTAAGATCAGCCACCCTAACCATTAAGCCAACACCAGGCTTGATAGGTTGGGTGCCTGACAAGGACGAATGGAATTGATTTTGGTGAAGATATAGATCCAGATCCCGAGAAGAGAATTATTAAAATGATTCTTCACCATTGAGATTGTGCTAAAAATGATATATAGCATGATATCTCAAGAAGTTGTGGACGAATTCGGACAAAATATCGTGGATGAGTTGGGTAGATGAAAAGAACAAGCCAAATAGATTTTTATTTTGGTCTGGGTGCAGATGCAGCCTATCAGTGGGATACAAAATGTAAACTATTACCCTGGCAGAGGGATGTGCTCTTCTGAGTGCTAAGTTTTCATCATATTTTTAGCTTCTTGAAAACTTATGCAAGTAGTTTTGAGGAAACCCACGAAGCGAGTTGTATTTTTATTTTGTTTTACTTTTGATGCCAGAGGCCTGCTCCGCAAGGTCCATAAATGTCTGACTAACCCTAAATAATGCTGTGCTCACAAAACAACATTGGACAAACTCTGGAATGGGCATCAAGGGCCGAGTGGTTTGACGATTTGTCAAATGGTGGTGGTAACTGTGGGACAGGTGCACATTTGAATCCCAGGTCTTAAATAAATCTGTGTTATGCTGGGATGTCCTCATCCTGCTTATGACAGATATGAGAATTTCCGTATGCAAGAACGTATCCCCGAATGTCCCATTCACACAAGATCACCTGTGAAGCCCATGCTGTTTAAAAGCATGTTCATGATGCCCTTCACATGCTGCCGGCTGCACATGTCTGGAACCAGCACGATACACCTGTAATACTGAAATAAACACACAGCATGCTCGGATGGAGGACACACATTGGAGTCGGGGGAATGAGCAAGTGTGACCGCGAGCGGGTTTGGTCAGGAATAAGTCTGACCAGGGATGGTATACCTTGAGATCGCAGGGAGCTATGTCCAGGAACTTGTGTATGGCCTGAATCCAGATTGTCTCTAGGTCAGCCAAGACGGCGCTCAATGAACCACCGGATCTCTGGTGCAAGTTCAATTTCCCACGGTGCATGGGCCAGTGCAAGCTGTAGGGTTCACTGTAGTTCACATGCAGTGCCTGCCGTGGATCGGGTGCCGAGAGATTATCAAATTTAAAGAGCTTGTGGAAGAATGGCCTCTTAAAGAAGAGGGACACATGGTGAGAGAAATTTAACCCATTATTCGCTTTAAACAAAATAATAACAGCTTAACAAAGGATCAGTATTTTCCAACATTGTGTGATACAGAGAGATTGTTTAGCCAGTGAGTTTAATCGCAGTTCATAATTGAGCCACTGCAATGCACTGTGGGAAATGGCAATTTGATAGAGAAGTTATGCAAGTCAAACAATTAACCACTTGGAACCACGCGCTGTATTTTAACCGTGATTGTCGACATGATATTTGGGGATGGGGAATGGGGGTATTTTGGATAATCGTTCGATTGTTACAACATAAAAGAACACCCGTGGCATGGCGACCAGGCTGCGCACAACCTCGTGATGACACGGATGTGGTCGATCGCAACTGCAGGACAAACACGAATGTATTTGATTTTTTACACAATGGGGAACTTGCACAAGCTCGCGTCAAACGATCCAGGAGGGTTTTGTACCTCATCGCCAATCAAGCACTCTGGCTTGTGGAAAGTGTTCGTCCACTTGACCCTGGGACACGTGTCAAGCGGAAACGGCTTCATACGGCTGTTGTACGCAGCCAGCTGCAAAATACAACACCTGACAGTAAAGATTCTGCAAGCAATCCATTGAATGATACTTATTACCTCCACCACCGAAGTTGAACGGGGATCGTGTTTTCACCCATTTGTCTGTACTGCCGTCTGTGAGCAGGATATTTCAAAAATTTATGGACGGATTCGGTCAAAACTTGGTGGACAAGTTGGGAAGGTGACAAGATCAAGCCGATTAGATTTTTTTTGAGGTCTGAATGCAGATCCGGCCTTTCAGTGAGACACAAAAAGTAAACTGTTCAGGCTGTCGGAGGTATGTGCTTGACAGAGTGCCGTTCTAGTATTATCTCGTCTCCGTATGAATAAGAAATCAATAACCAAATTAGTTAGACACCACAAAAAAAAAACAACAATATGACAATTCAAGCTCCGTAAAAAGCATGCTACAAATTATTCATCCCAACTTTCCCATCCTGCACATACCAGCTGACCACCCCTTTTCCCCCACCAACCAACGCCCCCGACTCTATTTTATGCTTGCCTGCTCTGGATGGGTGGGAATTCGCCGCAGTCCATTCGACATCTTTCGGGACCAAATAGCCTGTTCCACCATCTTCAGTCCACTGTGACGCTGCTCCTTGCTATCAGCATGCTGCCAGGAGAAAAAGCCGCCAATAAATGCTGCGTCTCATCACACATGCCAGTAATCAAACCGACAAGGACCGAAAATAAATAAATACATTTTTATGGTCGAATAACAATGCCAAAGTCAGATCAGTCTGGGAGGAAAGGGTTTTAATTGTGGTCCATTTCCCTTTAATAACATCCATTTCCAATCAGCAAAGCTAAAGGTCTTTAGGGTCGATTTATTTTGGGATGGTCTGTTTGGTTGTGGCAAATGTATTGCTTCTATTGTTTAGTGCATTCAAACATTACCCCCACCCAAATTGCCACCTCAATGCCATCGCGAAGTAGCCAAGTCTCATCGCGGCGTAGCTGTCCAGAAGCTTTGTGCCTACGAGCCACTACATGCGGTATAGATGTGGGCAGCGTGTCCGACGCTCGTCCCAGCCGCAGCGTAGTGGAACCAGGATGGATAACGATGACAAAATTACTGTGGATTTGCTGCAGGAAACAAACAAAAGCAATTTATTCGTACTCAAGAGCATTCATAACCTGCACTGTATGCCATGGATGGTGACATGCATGTAAAAAAACACAAAACTTATTCCCCAGGCCTGTTACTCCAACATCGCAGACCTGCTGGTGGCCTATCTTCTACATCCTCATTTCTCGTCTTGCTCAGTCTGCCCTTTCCCTCCTCTTCCCACCCCCCACACACTTCGCCTCCCTTCCCACTTCCCCCTCACCCCAGAGATTTCACCAGGATACACACTTCTAGTGAAACTCTCAAAATCCAGGCTCTTTGCTCACCTACACTCATTTGGTCTTTTCGTCTCACCTGTGGAACCCGCTTCCTCAGTCAGTTCAATGTCCTTTCTTCCTTCCAAGGATTCAATCAAAATGGCTGCTCACCACCACCACCTCAGGTCATCTCACACCCATGCTCATGATCTTCTCTACCCTCATTAACCCACCCCTACCTTTCCAGGTTATTGTGTTTCCTCCCCTCACCTCGCACCCACTCTTCCGATTTTGTTCCACTGCAGTTTCATTCCTGATTTTTCCTTCAAGCTGGGTTCAAGCTTGTATCCAGCTTGCTCACCCTGTGCCCCCCACTCCCCTTCCCATTTCTCCATTTCTGTTCTGTATTCTCTCTTCCATGAGTCTCGACTTTGAATACAAAAAGGGAAAAAAATGAAATCCTACCTGCATAACAGTGTGTATTTGTGTCCCCCTTCATGAAGGACAATTTAATAAGGATTTTAAAAGGCCAATGTTTTAACACGACTGTGTTCACGATAGTCTATTTTTCAGGATAAAAAAACTCAAAAAACATTTTTCATAACAGAGTAATTACGTCTGCTGTTGGAAATGTGGACGATGACTTGCACCTGGGCCTAAAGGGCGGTGAACAAAAGCTTTTAAAATAACAACAAATACAAGGCATAGGGAGGTGGAATTCGCTGCACGTGATGTGTAACGCACGCAGAGTAAAAGGAGTGTTCATTTACATCCGTAGGATGTCTAATAAATAATGAAGATGCAAGTACACCAGACGCTAGGCCGAGGCTTCAGACTTTGGCATGCTCACGAGGCCGTTCCGTCAAAGCGAAACGTCCCAGAAAATAAGGAAAATGGGGTCACATTTGTACACGTAGCATTTTAAAATAACGCTTCTTGTGACAAAGCATCATGTCTACCTGTTGTTGTTTTTTTTGAATAAAATAACTCCGACCCATCATTTTTTGGCAGGCTTTTATACGAGTATAAAAATAGAACCACGGGCTTGAATCGCAGAAAAGTTTCACATTTTGTAAAATGAATGAATTTATGAGCATTAGAGTTGGCTTAAATCAGTGGAAAAACAAAACAAAACCGAATATTACGTTGAGAGAGAAAGGTGTGTGTGTGTGTGTGTGTGTGTGTGTGTGTGTGTGTGTGTGTGTGTGTGTGTGTGTGTGTGTGTGTGTGTGTGTGTGTGTGTGTGTGTGTGTGTGCCAACCGTCGAGGTCGAGAGGTGTGCTAACTACTGTGGGAAAGGATAAGTGACGTTTCGGGTGCAAGCCCTCTTTTCCCACGGCAGGTAGTCCACCTCTCTCATCATTCGGTTGAGAAATTCCATCGTCATTATGCCTCCAATTTGACAATCTTTATTATTCACAAAGAAAATACTTTTTGAACTCTGGTAATGGTATGTATAGTGGGGCATCAGAAACAAGCTTACACTAAGGTAAAGTGCTGACATCACTTTGTTGAACTTACACGATCGTTCCTGCTTCAGGTCAGGTGTGTAACCAATGATGAGTGTTCAGTATTCATTTTTGTTATCGTGAATCAGGATAAGTGTTGTCAGATAGAATCATTTTATTATTATTATTATTATAAACCGTCTCCCTGGTGCTTCACAGGCAGGGTGTTGCGTCAACGAGTATGCAGCTCTTCCAAAAGGACGTTAAAGCCGGGTGTCCCATCGACTAGCATTATTTTTTTTTTGTATACCTTGTCGAGGCTCGTATGAGAGCGAACACACAGCACACAGCGACAGGGGCACGAGACAAGAGGGGCGGCAGTGGGAAGGACCAAACAGTGGGGAACAGTGACATTAGGAGATCTGTGGAAGGGAGAGGGATGGGCCGGGGAACAAGGGGTATACAAAATGGACATTACAGGGACTTTCAGGAAGGAAAGCAAGGAATTTGAAGGAGATGGGTTTGGGGTGGATTAACGGGGGTAGAAAAGATCGAGGATCTGGATGGGTGATGATAAGTGGTGGTGGTGAACAGCTGTTTTGAAGGCCTGGAGGGAAGAGTGGGATTGAAGAGAGTGTGGGAGTTTATTCCAAAGTAACAAGAGGAATGAAAGAGTGAAGATGAGCAGTGATTCGTGATTTTGGTAGTTTTACCAGAAGGGGGTTGTTGGCGGACCTTGAGCACCCTGCGGAAATATTTTGGGGGACAAATGGCAGACAGAGCAGAGGAGGGGGGGGAGGTGGCGAGACCGGAGAGGATACGGTGGAAGACAGAAAGACCACCGACCTGCCTGCGGTGAGAGAGTGAGAGACCCAAAGACTCAGCCTCATCGCGGGATATACCAACGATCCGAAATGCCTCGGTTTCCACAGCTTGAGTTCGTGGACGTCAAAGTTTCAATGGTGTACGATTGGTGTCGCCGGCAGCCCGAACAAACGACAAATTCCTGCCCAGACCACATTCAGTGAGATATCAGGCCTGGCCAGTGGCCAGTCGGTTCGTGAAAGACTTAGCCAACCGTTACCCGGGCGACCTGAGTCGCAAGAACATGTTATCTTTGGTACAATTAACAACATCAAATCTGACAACCCGGTGCCAAACTTGTCACAGCACAACCGTGTAATGTTTTAACGACCGAACTGCAGCCCACACTGGACTAGCGAGTGCGGAGAGCTTCTGCATTACAACCTCCGGACACTTGATCGAGTCCAGACGGGTAACTCACCTCGACTTGAGGCTCAGGAATGGAGGCCGGGACGATTGGCCTTTTTGTGCCACGTTGTTCCTTCTCCTTTTCCCTGTCTTTGTCTTTGTCCTTCTCTCTGACCCCTTCTCGCTCTGCCGAGGTCATGACCGAGTAGGAAACGCACAGGGCGCGATCGGCGTGATGTGGCCCACATGGAGTTACCGGTATCTTTACAATCCGCAACAACGATTCTATACTCATTGGATTTCGTTTCAATGAGAAATAAATTACACCGTCCGTTGGACACCAGAGAGAAAAACGGGTAATATAAAACCGAAGAGCATGCAACCAATCGACGAACTCGCACTGTGATTATATTATACACCGCCTCGATTATATTGCCCGATAATGAAGGTGAGATGACAAGAAAGGGACGAAAATCTATTTCATTATATAACAGAGAGAAATAATAATCAGAGAAAATAATTTCAATATGAATCTCTGGAGTTAATGTTTTTTTTTTCCCCTCTCTGAGAGAAATTTGGGCCGCAAGATGGTCCAGGCCCATGTGTGCAGGCTCTGGCCTGTGTTCATATATCTCGGGCCAGCTATAAACCAACTATCATCCTGGTAGTTCGGAGATATACAATGATTCATCAATATCTGTGCTGTCCTGTCCCTCCTCACTCAGATGGACGTTAAAATGGTGAAATTCGTTGGTCGACGGTAAATATCCCACGGTGTCCTTTCCCAAAGAGGAGGCGAGCTACCGCCGGCACCGTGATCAAATTCCTGCTTCAACCCGCAGAGGGCACTGCATCAGCGGCACGGCCGCGGTCTCAGTGTTGTTGCCAAGCAGCCTCGTGTTGTATACAAACGAAGAACAAGAGGAATAGGAAGAGGTATAGGAGGAAGAAGAAGAAACGGAATAGGAAGAAGAAGAAGAGGGATAGGAAGAAGAAGAGGAAGAGAACATGAAGAAGAGGAAGAAGAGGTATGGAAGAATAAGAAGAGGTATAGGAGGAAGAAGAGGAATAGGAAGATTAAGAAGAGGGAGATGAGGAATAGGAAGAAGAAGAGGGAGAATAGAAATAGGAAGAAGAAGAAGAATAGGAAGAAGAAGAAAAAGAGGAAGAGGAAGAAGAGGTATAAGATTAGGAGGAAGAAGAAGCAGATTAGGAAGAAGAAGAAGAGCATTAAGGAGAAGAAGACAAATAGGAAGAAGAAGAGGAATTGGAAGAAGATGAGGAATAGGAAGAAGAGGAAGAAGAAGAGGTATAGGAATAAGAAGAGGAATAGGAAGAATAAGAAGAGGGAGAAGAGGAATAGGAAGAATAAGAAGAGGGAGAAGAGGACTAGGAAGAAGAAGAATAGGGATAAGAAGAAGAGGTATAGGAAGAAGAAGAGGAATAGGAAGAAGAAGAAAAAGAGGAAGAGGAAGAAGTGGTATAGGAATAGGAGGAAGAAGAAGCAGATTAGGTAGAAGAAGAAGACAAATAGGAAGAAGAAGAGGAATAGGAAGAAGATGAGGAATAGGAAGAAGAAGAGGAATAGTAAGAAGTAGAATATGAAGCAGAAGAAGAAACTGGCTTCTGACGCGATTGAACGGAGCACTGAAGCACGTGGGGTGGGGGTGGTTGTTGATGGTGTATGTGAGGCTACAATTGAGTCCCGAATCATGGCAGTGGAGGTTTCACGAGCTGGATCAATGGTTGGGTCTTTGGTTGGAACATCGACACCATGCGGGGTGAGGTGGGGTCGACAGTGCAGACACAGACCGGATCCAAATCTATATGGTCTGGGGAGCCAGGTTGTGACAGTTCGGCGCGGGGGGGGGGCACAGAGGGTAATATGGCGGCATCATCAGCTTTTTTCCATTTACTTGCTCAACCAATGACAGGAGTGTAGACGTGTTGTTTTTTTATTATTATCCGGTTTCTAACCAATCATTTAACCCCACACTACTATCAGGCTCTTGGACCTCCCTCTGGAGGAGGAAATGGAAAGAAGCCTTGAAACGGGAGGGTGATGGAAAGGGTGATGATGCTCCTTTGTCTGGCAGCTCGTCATTTCACACCGTGGTGGAAATGATTCATGGACTTGAGTTACACTGGAGTTAACAAGAGTTAAACCACATCACAGCCCTATCTTCAGCGATGAATTTCCTCTCTTGACTCATGGAGCTTCGTACATGTGCCGCATCATGCCTCACCATCTCCAGTGGGTTTTCCCTCCTTTTAAAAGTGGGACTTCTATCATCGTACCCCTTTTGGGGAGCAGCTTATTCCCACTGGCAGTCGACATTTGTGACACCCGCGTCATCGTGTGACTCGTATCACCAGGAGGTCAATTCAGAGTCATATCCACGAAGTAATACCCCATTTCTTGCTTCTTTTTGAACTAGTGACTTTTCCCGCACTCAAGTTTAACAGCTTCTGTGACACTGCTCAGACTGGATGTAGTCATCAACCTTTAGCGGTGAGTAGAAGTCTATAGTTCCAAGTCATTAATAGGAATGGCTGCGTTGGAGAACTGGTCACTCTGGTTGAGCATTTTATATGAGGACAAACCGCTCAGACGCAACATGGAAATCTGGAATTGAAGAGGGAGCATGACCCTGATTTGAGCCACAAGACCATCAGTCGGTCGGATAGCATGCGGAGCTTAGTCAGAGCCCGAACCGAGGTGTCTGCATGTTCGTCATCGACGGTACATGCGACCGTGTATGCATTCACTGTCTCATGGACGACCAGTACGAGTTGGAGAATTTTCATGTGGTTGGTGGCAAACGAAACACCTATGGTGTTTAGAGGTGGGGCTGTAGCCTGCTCGACAACAGGTCAGGTCAGGTATGGGAGCATGTGCCAGAACAGCGCGTCGCTGCGTCCACTTTCCGCCGGTACTCCAGGGGCCTCCGTCTGGCCATCCCCCAGGCAGATGCCAGGCCCATCCCCATCTCCTTGAGATGATGGTCAACCTGTTGCAACCATGAGGCACGTGGTCGACCCACTGGCCTCCTCCACTCATGAGACTCCCTCGCTGAGAGAATCTGGTGAGCAGGATCAGTCAGGAAAACGAGCCACATGTCCATACAGCCGCAACTGACGCTCACGGACTATGCAGGTAACAAATCTCATCCGAGTCTCTCTCAGCAACCGCTCGTTGGACACAAAATCCGACCAGCGATAGCCAAGGATTCTCCGAAGAGACCTGGTACCAAAGGAATTAAGTCTCCGTCTCAGATCCTTGGTCAGAGTCCAAGTCTCGCACCCATAGAGCAAGACTGGAAGTACCAAGGACCTGAAGACTCGGACTTTCGTCCTCCCGCACAGGTACCGGCAGCGCCACACCCCATGATCCATTGAATCCATGACTCCCCAGGCCCGACCCAGACGTCTATTGACCTCTGACTCGCAGCCAGCAGAGACATGGATATCACTGCCAAGGTAAGTGAATCTCTCCACGACCTCAACATCCTCACCACAAACAGACACAGACAGGACAGCAGCATCCAAGATGTCACCGAAAGCCTGGATCTTAGTTTTGACCCAAGAAACCCGTAATCCCAACGGCTCCGACTCCTCATTCAGCACCTCGAGGGCCCCCAAGAGGATGTCTAAAGTCTCCGCAAAGATGACTGCATCATCTGCAAAGTCAAGGTCCGAGATCTTGACATTCCCAAATGACGCACCGCAACTTGATCTCTCCGACATCCTCCCTAGAATCCAGTCCATACAAGTGCTGAAAAGCGTGGGGGCAAGTACACTTCCCTGACGAACTCCAGTAACAACTGGAAATAAGTCAGAGATGGTACCACCACACTTCACAGCACTCTCAGTACCAGAGTAGAGTTCAGACATCAGATCGATCAGTTTTGGTGGCACCCCACGAAGACCAAGAATCCTCCAGAGGACATCCCGATTCACTGAATCGAACGCTTTACAGAGATCAACATAGGCTGCAAGCAGCCTCTGCCGAAACTCTCGTCTGCGTTCGGTGAGGACACGAAGTGCAAGGATACGGTCAATCGTTGACCTCTTTGGTGTAAAGCCTGACTGCTCTGGACGCTGGTGCTCAAGCAGATGGTGGCGAACCCTATCGAGAATTATCCGAGCAAAGACCTTGCCCGGCAATGAGAGCAGCGTCACCCCTCGGTAGTTGTTGCAGTCTTGGCGATCACCCTTCCCTTTCCAGAGAGGGACAACAAGGCCCCTCTTCCAGTCAGTTGGGATGATGCCTGTGTTCCAGGCAGAGCACAAAACTGCATGCAACGACACGAGTGCAGCATTTCCACCAGCCTTGAGAAGTTCGGCATGGATGCCACAGATCCCTGGAGCTTTGCCCCGTTTCAACTGGTTCACCGCAGCCCGTGTTTCCACAAGCGTAGGTGAACCACAGTTGATTCGAGTGTCAGCAACAGGGATTGTAACACCCTTGACGTCCAACTCGACAGTTGGGGGATCAGCCTGGTACAACCGCTCAAAGTAACCGGCCCAGCAGGCCTTCACTTCAGACTCCTCTGTCAAGAGCCTACCACTCTCTGCTCGATCTGTAGTGCTCCGAGGGATGGGCTTGGATGAACGTAATGCGCGAATTCCCCTGTAAGCGGGACGAGAATCACCTGTCCACAGGTGATGCTCTACGCCCTCACAGATTCCTCGCACATAGGCCTCCTTGTCCACCCTCAGTGCACGTACAATTTTACGCCTCAGCTCCCTGAACAGCTCAGCTCTGCCATTCAGCCTGGCCCTGCGACTCTGGTCAATGGTATCCAGTGTCCCTTGAGAGACAAAATTCTTCTTTGCCCTGCAGTGTGCTCCAAGGCATCCACCGGCAACATCAAGGACGGTGGTCTTGAAGGCGCTCCACAACTCTTCAGGACCCCCCAAAGCAGCCAGACCCCCCAAGTGTCCACTCAGCCTGTTCGCAAACTCCTCAGCTACTCTCTCATCCCTGAGCTTGGCAACATCCAGCCTCGGCTGGGATGGTACCATTCTCCAGGATTTAAGGTGCAGCTTTAGAGTTGCTACAACAAGCCTGTGGTCAGTATTGAGGAACTGAGCACTCCGGTAGACCCTGCAGTTCTGGATCATCCTCCAACGACCGTCAATGAGGACATGTTCAATCTCCTTTGCCACACCGCCAGCGTTGGAATACCAAGTCCAGCGATGAGCTTGTGGGCGCTGAAACCATGAACCAGCCACCCTAAGTCCATGACTTCTTGCAAAGTCAAGGAACTTAGTGCTATTCTGGTTCATAGTTCCTGACCCATGGGGACCAACACACACCTAATAACCATCCCTATCAGTTCCAGTCGATGCATTGAAATCCCCCAAGACTAGAAGTGTATCTCGTCTGGGGCACTGATCAACCACAGACTCGAGTGTGGCGTAGAATGCATCCTTCACGGTAAGATCACTCGCCTCAGTCGGAGCATAAACAGAGACCAGGGAAATGACACCTAAGGAGTGACGAATCCTTAATCTCATAATACGCTCGTTGACCGGTGTTACCTCAATTATCATTGGGGTCAGCTTATTGGACACAGCTACAGCAACTCCTTGGGTATGGTAACCATCAGAGCGACCAGACCAATAGTAGGTGTAACCACCCACCATTATCTCGCCGCAATCCGGTCTCCGAACCTCAGAGAGAGCTGCAATCCCGATGTCCAAACGCTTGAGCTCAGATGATAACAGAGACAGGTGATCATCCTCTCTTAGGGATAGGACATTCTAGGCACCCACCCGAAGGGACCGCCTCAGGTTAACCCAAGGAGACCGCCGTCTGGTGGACGACACCTCAGCACCACTCCTACACACTCTCCCGCAATCTGACCCAGGGATGTTACCCCGTGGTTTCCCTCCTATCAAATATTGGGGGTCCCGAAGGCTTTGCCCCAATCCCGTCATCCGGTGAGCTGCCCTGCGAAGGGAAGCTGCACAGGAGGTCCTCCCACGGAGTGGGTTTTCAGATTTTTTTTGCGTTTTTGCGTTTTGCGGAATGAAGGGTTTTACGGTGGCCGGAGTGCAAATCACCCTTCCCTTTGCTATCAGGCTCTTGGACCTCACACTACTATCACGCTCTTGGACCTCACACTACTATCAGGCTCTTGGACCTCACACTACTATCACGCTCTTGGACCTCCCTCTGGAGGAGGAAATGGAAAGAAGCCTTGAAACGGGAGGGTGATGGAAAGGGTGATGATGCTCCTTTGTCTGGCAGCTCGTCATTTCACACCGTGGTGGAAATGATTCATGGACTTGAGTTCCACTGGAGTTAACAGGAGTTAAACCACATCACAGCCCTATCTTCAGCGATGAATTTCCTCTCTTGACTCATGGAGCTTCGTACATGTGCCGCTTCCTTCCTCACCATCTCCAGTGGGTTTTCCCTCCTTTTAAAAGTGGGACTTCTATCATCGTACCCCTTTTGGGGAGCAGCTTATTCCCACTGGCAGTCGACATTTGTGACACCCGCGTCATCGTGTGACTCGTATCACCAGGAGGTCAATTCAGAGTCATGTCCACGAAGTAATACCCCATTTCTTGCTTCTTTTTGAACTAGTGACTTTTCCCGCACTCAAGTTTAACAGCTTCTGTGACACTGCTCAGACAGGATGTAGTCATCAACCTTTAGCGGTGAGTAGAAGTCTATAGATCCAAGTCATTAATAGGAATGGCTGCGTTGGAGAACTGGTCACTCTGGTTGAGCATTTTATATGAGGACAAACCGCTCAGACGCAACATGGAAATCTGGAATTGAAGAGGGAGCATGACCCTGATTTGAGCCACAAGACCATCAGTCGGTCGGATAGCATGCGGAGCTTAGTCAGAGCCCGAACCGAGGTGTCTGCATGTTCGTCGTCGACGGTACATGCGACCGTGTATGCATTCACTGTCTCATGGACGACCAGTACGAGTTGGAGAATTTTCATGTGGTTGGTGGCAAACGAAACACCTATGGTGTTTAGAGATGGGGCTGTAACCTGCTCGACAACAGGTGGAGGTAAACGTCGCAACGAGGCGAAAAGATGACAGCTTCTGCTGTCTTTGTCGACATACTGATCAAGGGCTGTGGGACATCAATACCTCATGAACATCTGCTTCAATTGATGTCGTGTCTCATGATGGAAGCAGATGTGGATGGCTGAAAGCAGTCCCTTGATGGCTTAAAATGACATTGCATTCGCGGCACGGTGACGACGAATCCTTGCGATGTACGAGTAAATTGTCCCTGGAAATGGTGGTGACACCGAGTCGTGCGAGGTGCTCAACATCCTTGATGTTTGTGTCTTTCTTGGATGGTCTAGTCCGCCGTGGGAGGTGGGCATGAGTTTGTCAGAGGTCGGAGCATTTAATCTGAGCAGAGAGCGACACTACACCATCCTACCTGAAGGAAGGATGTTGTTAAACTCGATGTGGATAGTATCAACGAACACCTGAGGTGCGAGGGGTGGTGTGTGAGTCGGCACTGCAGGAGTGGGTCTCATGACAGCAGGGACCAGAGTAGTATGTGCTATGCCGAAATGGGAATACAGCTTAATATTGACGGGGCTTGTAGTGCAGTTAGGAATGCGAACGCGAACGCGACCGCATACCTTGTGCGCAATGTCAGGTTGAGGCCACACCTGCGCAGGAGACAAATTTTGTGTGAAAGGGGATCACAGAGTGGGCTCGATGGCGATGTCAGAACACATCATAGTGTAGGGACGTCCAGAAGGGAGATTTCAAGGAACTCACCAGGTCATATAGTGTGTAGAGAGGTTGCTGGTGAACGCAAGACAACTTGTGCACGTCGGATTAAGGCCGCCTTGCTGGTCTTAGAGGACGGATCACTGTACGTGCATAGATCTTGCTTGCCAATGCTTACGAGACACCACACGCGGCAAATAGCAACGTCATTTTGAGACATTAAGAGGGTTTGGTAGGATGTCTAAGTCATAGCTGACCTCATGACATTGGCATCAGCCGCAGAAGCTTTCTCGGCAAGAAGTGAGTCATTGGCCAGTGATATCTCCAGTTCAATCGAGACTAACGTTTGAAACCTCATCTCAGTCCCATGGCGTTGCTTCACTAGCTGGGGCAGATCTGGATGAATCAAGTGAAGACAAGTTAATGCAACCAGGTTTTCCGGGGTCTGGGATGAATGCACTGAGTGATGAATGATTCGATTAATTGAATGAGCTGCTGGTATAAATCCTGAGAGCGTTCGTCGCTCCGAAGGTGTACGGAACCAGAGTCGAGAAAATTATCTCTTGCGAGCTGGAAACCAAAGTCCATTTGAAAAGCCTGCCAGACTGAAGCCAGTGAGGTGCAGTTCTTCACAATTGTGGATCTTGAGATCACAGGAGAAAAATTGGTCATTTGTCCAAACATTAGTTGGAGGTTAGCTACCTTCTGTTGTGCTGTCTGACCATTCTGATTCTCAGCCCCATCGTCTGTAAAACTATGGAGTTGTGAAGCAGCGACCTTCTTCACCAAATTAACACCATCCAAAAGGAATGGAGCAAAGTTCGGATCCAGCGATGAAACGTACAATAAGTTCTGTCATCAGCTTTCAAACGATGTCACAGATTCGGTTTTCGAGAGAGGCCATTGTTCTGGAGAGACCGGAGGCCACCACCTTCAAACAATGTCGTTTCAACCGCTGTTAAACTGATAGGATCAGAAAACCGGACCTTTTGCGGATGCTCACCTGCTGGATTTAATCCGGATGCTGCGTTAAAAGGACGTAAGGTGAAACACTGCCAACACGTCAGGAGTCCAGGACTTGTTCAAGAGATGCCACACGGTCAGACTCAGGTCCAATCGGGTTCTTACGGGGATAACAAACAGCACCTGGTGCAAGTTGGGGATCGCACGGCCCACACGACGAGTGCGCCCTCTATTCGTACGTGTCAATACAACAGCGAGCAAAGACTGGTGCTACATATGAAAGAAGAACAGAGCACCTGTGTGTAAAGACGTGCTGGCTATTTCCACGTGCCAGCTCTTTGAAAAAAAAAAAAAACACACACACACTGGATACTTTGAGACGTGGGAGGGATCTGTTCAACCTTCTGAAATCCACATGTGGAGATAACAACCAACGACACAAAACACTCACACACTCACACACACTGGATTCATCTGGTGTTTGTGGTGATTATGATCCCAAATCAAGAAAGATGTTTATTGTCTCATTTGCAAGCAACAACCATTACTCAAACAAGATGTAGGGATGGTTTCCCATGATCATTTCTTGTGACCATCCCTACATTGTTTACATATATTTTGGGATACCATCGATCAGTGCATCCTTTTACAGTTTTACCACGTGCATGCAAAGCGAAAATCGGGGTTAAACAATCGGTTCCTTTTGTCACTCTGTCTGTCTGTCGGAGGTGAAGATGAAGCTTCTGTATGGCTACGCACATCGATGGTGATCAATAAAGCCTTATGAGCAGGCAGTGGACAGGATTTTCAATTCCGTATGCTAGGTACGACTCATACCTGGCTCACCGATTGGCTCGTATCATACGAGCTATCTGGTAGAAAGACTATTTCTTACCTCCACCACCTAAGGTAGACGGAGATTATGTTTACCCCTGTCTGTCTGTTCGGTACTCAGAAAAATCAAAGATTTTTCAAGTACACTAAGTTGGTTGGTCACGTGCGTTATTCTGTCTGTTTGTTTGTATGGCATTCGCCTACAGGTCACATTTTATAACCGATCTTCATGAAACTTTACGAAATGGCGGAGTTTGTCATAAGCAAGAAGCCTATTGATTTTGAGGTCAAAAGGTCGACAACATTGATGCAATTTCTAAAATGCTTCATTGCCATCCGATTGACTTGAAATTTGAACGGGATTTGCACATCGGGTCACGAAATTCCACCACCATTTATTTTCGAGGTCGAAAGGTCAAACGTTCAACATCGGTCAAATTTGTAAACTCCTCAATTTTCATCTGATTTACTTGGAATTTGATCAAAGTTTGCATATTATGTCACTGAATTCGACCACCCATTATTTTTGAGGTCAACATAGGCCAAAGGTCAACAACTTCGGTGAAATTTCAAAAATCCTCAATTTTCTTTTGACTTGAAATTTGAAGAGGATTTGCATATCAGGTCACTGAATTCAACCACCAATTATTTTTATGGTCAAATTTGGTTTTTGAACCTCGCAGATATCGTGCTGTGCACGACGTCTTTTTTGTTTGCTTTTCTGTCTGTATGTGAACCGGATATCTTAAAAAGTTATGCAAGAAATTTGGTGGATAGGTTGGGTATGTGACAAAGATGACATGATTCGATTTTGAAGAAGATCCGGATTCGGATAGTATGATTGTTTAATGATGCTTCACCATTGACAGATACGTAGATTTATTGCACAATATCTCAAAAAACGATAGAGAGAACGATATCTGAAAAAAGTTATTGATAGATTCTGACAAAACTTGGACAGGTTGGGTGTGCGACAAGGACGGATTGATTCGATTTTGGTGAAGATCCAAATCTGGATGTGGATATGAGAATTTTTTTTTTATTTCAGAAAGTGATTCTTCACCATTAGTCCAGGCACCCTGTGGATATGCCCGAAACAAATTGCAATAGTTTTTGGACATTATTTTTCCAAGTCCTTATACATTTGGGAGATTCATATTGAAAATCCACCAAAATAAAAATAGTGGAACATATTTTTAGGGAGACAGTTTAGCCGTACCCCCTTAAATTCCAGAAATTGTATCGGGTGAAAATACA
>NC_140978.1:34185343-34272843 GCF_056783735.1 Eptatretus burgeri | reverse complement strand
CCGCAGAATCATCATGATGATTGTTATTTCTGCTGCACAAGCATCGCCGGCTTCAACAAGAAGAATAAAGGTCACATCAAGTACGCTGACTGCGTCTCTGCTCGTAAACCTGTGCCTCATGATGACGAGAACCCCGTTCCAACACCTCCAGCTGATCAGAACATAGCTGTAAGCAGTGGTGAAGAGGATGGTGATGATGAACCTTTTGAACCCGACACTCAAGAATCACACCTTCTGAACCAGGGAGACTTAAATGATCTTGTAAGAGATCTCTCGCTGTCAAAGGCGAAGGCAGAGCTGCTTGGATCAAGGCTGCAGCAGTGGAATCTACTTGAACCTAACACCAAGATATCCTTGTTCAGAGCACGTCACAGAGACATGGCTGAGTTCTTTGAGATGGAAGACACGATGACATTCTGCAGTGACATCAACGGTCTGTTGAAAGAACTTGGGTGTGATCACGATCCTGCAGACTGGCGCCTCTTCATCGACTCGGGGAAGAACAGCTTGAAGGCTGTTTTGCTCCACAATGGCAACGAGAAACCATCAGTCCCACTGGCTCACGCGTTCGGCATGACAGAGACCTATGAGACTATGCGGCAGCTGCTTGATTCCATCAAGTACAATGACTTCAACTGGCACATCTGCGGAGACTTGAAAGTGGTGGCGCTGTTGTTAGGGCTGCAGTCAGGCTACACGAAATACATGTGCTTCCTTTGTCTCTGGGATAGCAGAGACGACAAGAATCACTGGACGAAGAAAGATTGGGAAGAGCGAAAAGAGCATGTAACCTGGTCGACACAACGTGAAGCATGTCGCCCTTGTCGACCCAGCCAAGGTTTTCCTTCCACCACTCCACATAAAGCTCGGCTTGATGAAAAGTTTTGTACGGGCAATGGATCTGAATGGGCGTGGGTTTTTATACCTCAAGGAAAAGTTTGGCAACACCTTGTCAGAGGCCAAGATCAAGGCTGGTGTCTTTGTTGGACCGCAAATCCGACAGATTATGAAGGACGAAACTTTTCCGACAACTCTAAACCCCAAAGAGCTGGCAGCGTGGAGGAGCTTCAAAGCTGTGACGGACAACTTCTTGGGGAACGAGCGCGCGGACAACTATGAAGAAATAGTGCAGCTGGAGTCCTTCAGGAAACTTGGCTTCAGGATGTCCCTGAAAATCCATTTCTTGGGAGCAGTCTCGGACGAGCACGGCGAGCGATTCCACCAAGAGATTTCACTCATGGAGACGCGTTACCAAGGGCGGCACAACCCGAACATGATGGGCGATTTCTGCTGGTTCCTGCATCGTGAAACTGACACAGAGCAGCACAAACGCAAAGCCAAATGCCTAAAGCATTTTTAATTACATTCTAGTGGAGTTTTTCTGTAATTTCTATAATTTTGAAGCATTCATGATGAAATAAATGAATAAATGAATTTTTGTAAATTTCATTGAAATCCTGACTTCTAGGCAATGGGAATATTTCTGTTACTGAAAATCCTGATGTGATACAGCAAAACGGTTATGATTTTTGAAATCAGCGTACCCAAATTAGTCTAAATCACTTTACAGATCTCCAGTAAAAAATTTTTGTTGTTCAGTGTTATTGGCTTTCAAAACAAATTCAACCTAAGTGCCATAGTTTTTGCTTTTTTGCTAGTTTTTGCTCATATTCAACTCCACGCATCATCCACAGTCAGAAACATCATGCAATTCTGCTTCGTTTCCACCGGAGGGCAGCACTTTCTATCATTTATGGATATGCCTTCGTAGATCAATTTATTTATATATTAAATAAGTCGTCTACAATTGTACATATTCATTACCCTGCACTCGCGAAGCGAAAAGCATGGTTAAGCTATCGGTCTTGCACGTATGTATCTCATAGTCGTACGTGTCTGCATTTTGTCGAGATCAAAAACTGTTCAGCAGAGGAAATTGAAACTTTACCACATGCTACATGACCATGTGATATAGCGGTCACTCTTTTGAGGTCAACCAAGGCCAGAGGTCAACAGAGGCCAATTTTCTAAAATCCTCAACTTTAATCCGATTGACTAAAAATTTTAACAGAATTTTCATATAAGGTCACTGAATTCAACCACCAACTATTTTTGAGGTCAACATAAGCCAAAAAGGTCAACAAAGGCCACATTTATGAAATCCTCAATTTTCATCCAATTGACTTGAAACTTGAACAGGATAGGCATAAGAGGTCACTAAATTCAACCACCATTTTTGATGTCAACACCGGCCAAAAAGTCAACTTCGACCGAAATTCTAAAATTGCCACTTTTCATCGGATTGACTTGAAATTTGAAGAGGATTTGCACATTTGGTTATTGAATTCAACTTCTATTATTTTTGAGGTCAATGTAGGCCGAAAGGTCAACATTGGCAGAAATTTCTAAAATTGTCAAGTTTCATTTGATTGACTTGAAAATTGAACAGAATTTTCATATCCCGTTACTGAATTCAACCACCAATTATTTTTGAGGTCCACAGAGGCCAAAAGGTCAACATAGGCCAAATTTCTAAAATTGTCAATTTTCATGTCATTGACGAGAAATTTGAACAGGATTTTCATATCCGGTCACTGAATTCAACCCCCATTTATTTTTGAGGTCAACTTATGCCAAAAGGTCAACATAGGCCAAATTTCAAAAATTGTCAATTTTCATCAGATTGATTTTAAAATTTGAACAGGATTTGCATATATAGGTTAAAATACAGGATTTGCAAATACATTTGCATATAGAGGGGTGCCCGACAATATATAGGTTTAAAACCCATCAGTACGTAAAGTTTTTTTTGGTGTTTGAAAACAAAAACACGAAAGATAATGTGCATGTGTGTGATTAATTTGTTTAAAAAATTGGTACCCCTTTATTTGAACTTGTCTAGAGCATTACTTGGTTCCTCCGAAGAATACAAAGGGTAGTACAGCATGCACATGGGATTTTTTGAATGTGCCTTATTTTCTATTCTTGGTGTTGGCTAAATGGTAAGGGTGGTGGGCTTTTGATCCTAGGGTCCTGAGTTCAAATCCCACTCAGCTGTTGAATTAATACCAGGTGGGGTTAACTCGGCCTGTCATCCTTCCGAGGTCGGCAAAATGAGTGCCAGCATGCTGGTATCCTGTGTCGGAGTGGCGACCCGTCCAGGATTGTGCCCAATAGCCAAGGTGACTGCTTAAGCAGCACCAACGCTCTGCACAGAGGATGATCCCAATCTCCTCCTCCTCTTCCTCCTTATTATTTTCTATCGTCTGACATTTTGCACAAGCCATGGAATGTCCTTTCTTTTCTATAGTTTTCCACATGGCATATACCATATAAAGGGGTCTTTTCTCTGCCCCTGGCATTTTCCCCAATAATATACTTAACACTCACTGCATGTGGTATCATGTTCTATGAAGTCTATAGTTTTCTTTTTTCTCGTAATATTCCACCGTCAACCACACCCATAGAAGTGTGATTGACTCCTGTCCAATTGTGTCATCGCAGGCCCGCTCCTTCAAGGCTGATTGACAGGCGTTGTCCTGCCAACCCCTCTTTGTCCTGATCATCCTCCTGCGCTCGGTATGCAGCTATGCCTACTTTGTAGAAACCTTTCAAGATGTGAAAATCATGAGTTGTCATGGACCATCCTGCTGTAAAATACAGTGAATTCGTGTTTAATTCAAGTCCTGAGCTGAAACCAATTCTGAGTTAGGCTGTCTGAAAAGAAGAAAAATACGAAGAAGGAGAATTACCAAACGGGCTGTTTTTGGTTTGTTAGTTTTGTAGTTCAGTGCTGTCCAAGAGTTTCAAGAGTATTGTTTGATGTGAAATGCTCCAAGACGACTGGTAGGTAGCTTATAAGTTTATGCGTTTGTATAACCAGTCTTTGTGGCATTTGAAATGGTTAGTGTCCACTCCAAGTCTGGGAGGTTGGTGGTTCGAGGCTCCAACAGAGTCATTACCGGACTTGACTAGTGAGTGCCACCCTAACATATGAAGTCCTATACCGACTACCTGATTATAGCTTTTGTATTTTTGATTGTACTTTAGCATTAAGCTGGCCATTCTCTCTGCATTAATGTGAACGTTCAATAATTTCACGATATTTTTCACAAGATGTTCCTGTACCCCAAAATAAATCCTTCGTTCGTATTATTTAGTAAAATGTAGTGTAATCATGATTGCAAAGAGGAATTTTAATAAAACAAGGATGTTACACTCTGCGGTGTTTATACATAATGTTAGATCTGAGAAACATAAAAGTTATTGAGAAACTTCTTTAAAAATTGGGATTATGATTTGGAAAGGAAGCACCTGTAATGTTTTCTTTTGGTACAATATCGATCTTTTCCATCGCTAATCTTTACTGGATCCATTACCGTGAGTACATAGGCCTTGAGAGAGTACTGTTACGGAGAGGTGGAGGCATCTTGACAGCTACTCAATGCAGGGCAATGCGATAGCAACGACAGACCTCGAAGGGTCATACAAGCACAGGGGCAATGTCAAAACAATTTCTTTTGCAGGAGCCGATGCTGATATGGTGGATTTTGGAGAAAAGTAACAGGCCAGATCTGTAATCAAAGATTTATTTAAATGCTTCTTTGTAGATGTATTTCCCCCCCATTAGTAGACAGGTTACATTAGAGTGTGAGCAGGTAGGATATAGCCTTGATGTATGGACACTCGACTCTGAGCTGTCTAGCCTGGATTTGAATCTCTATCCAGCTATAAACTGTCATCCTGGTGTTTCACAGGAAAAGCGATGTATCAATGTGTGTGTGTGTGTGTGTGTGTGTGTGTGTGTGTGTGTGTGTGTGTGTGTGTGTGTGTGTGTGTGTCGTCCATCGGATGGACGTTAAGCCGCAAGACCCGTCTGCTAGCAATACTTGGAGGATTTTCAAGATCTCACGGTGTCCTTCATGGAGAGTCGGTGAGGTATCGTCAACGCCCTGAGCAAATTACAAGTTCCTGCCAAAGCTGCAGGTTGGTATAGCAAGTGTTCTGGTCTTGTTCAACACTCCATGACACGAGGAGACACCACTTGATGTCTCAGAGTATGGTTGTTGTCTGTAATTCTGGTCCAGCAGCTCCTGCACTACAAACAAATTCATATTCCCAGGTTGTCCGCACGTTACATATGTGAGCAGCCATCATTGGCTATGAAGGGCAACCTATGACGTCGAGTATAAAGTTTGAAACAAAGATGTCGAGTAGATATATTGACGTCAAGCATAACATATTCATTTGACTACACAATATGTCACCAAGTTGCTGCTTCTGGTACGCACGCACAGACATTGAAATCTCAAAGCAACACGTCAGTAATGTGGTTACACCATATAGCTTGTCATCAGGGTTGAATATTCGAATTTGGAGAGCTTTTCCGAATCAGTGGCTCCGTGAGCAAAGGAACATTCTACATATATTTACACCTATGTGGATAAAACATTACAAAACAAACATTTGGGGATCTCTTGCCACAAAGAAACAAAATAAGTATTGTGGAAATACAGACTATAAACTCGAATGACACTCAGTGGAGTGCACAACTCCGCCAGGTTGAAGAGTTTACGTTTTGTATCCCACTGATAGGCCGGATGTGCATCCAGACCTAAACCAAAATCGAATCGCCTTGTTATTCTCACCTCCCCAACTCGTCCACATAGTTTTGTCATAATCCATCAATAACTTTTTAAAATATTGTGCTTTGTATCGTTTTTGGCCCGATATCTAAAGAGTGAAGAATCATATTGAAAGTAAAAAAAAGAATTCTCATATCTGGATATGGATCTTGACCAAAATTGAATCAATTTATCCTAGTCACACACACACACACCCAACCGCTACACTAAGTTTCATCCAAATCCGTCCGTAAATTTTTGAAATATCGTGCAATATGTATAATAGTTTTTGGCCTGATCTCTCAATTGCGAACAAGAAAAAGAGCAATCAGAGATTGTGAACCCTCGCCAGGACTTTTGAGTGGTGTATTTTTATAGGTTTTCAGGGAAATCCAATATGGCTGCCAAACCATGTGACCTATGATGCCATATGTGTGATTTTTGTTCCTCGTGGATAGGCGGTCATATGTGTAAAGTTTTTCCTCGATCGTTTCAGCCATTTCATAAAAGATTTTTGAAGGTTAAAAAAAACAAACAATATGGCTGCCAAATCACGTGATGTCATCCAAAAAAAATTTATTGACCATTTTATCCCAAGATGACCCTCAAATTTTTTTTTTATGTTGATCGGATCTAGCATTGTACATATGCAATTATGACGTCATAACAAAGGCAAGCTCCTATGATGTCATAAAAATAGCACAATCTTTCCACATGAGGAGTGCTTGCTATGTGCATGCCATGTGCATGCCCATGGTTTGGGAACACTTGTGTGAAGTTTCCCCTTGATTTATTCAGCCGTTCTGGAGAAATTTTTTTAAGGTTTTAGGGTAAATCCAACATGGCTACCAAACCATGTGACCAATAACATCATATGTGTGAAGCTTTTGTTCCTCATGGACAGGTGGTCATAGTTTCGCCTCGATCTGTTCAGCCACTTCAGAGAAGAAGGTTTTTTGAGGCTTTAAAAAAAACAACAATATAGCTGCCGAATCACGTGACCGATGACGTTTTGAAATATTTTTTTTCTGTGGACCATTTTAACCCTAGATGACCCTCAAAATTTTTCATACTGGTCATATGTGGCGTTCTACATATGCAATTATGATGTCATAATGAGGGCACCAATTACGTCATAAAAATCCCTCATTCCCCATGAGGAGTACTTGCTATGTGCCAAGTTGCAAATTTTTCCTTGGTGCAGTTTGAGATACAGAGGTCCAAGTTTTTCTATTTTTTCCAATATGGCTGCCACACCACGTGACCTATGACGTCATAATTATCATTGAAACATTCCACATGAGTATTCTCACCAATGGTGAAAACTTCGTCTCAAACCAGCAAGTGGTTGCGGAAAAAAACACAAAAGTTCTGTGCGGACAAACAGACAGACAAACAAACGGACCCAAATCCAATACCCTCTCCGAATCCTTCAGCGAGGGTAATAATCACTTTAAAAACCTATGGAGTTCATAGAACACAATACCCCGTGCAGTACTTCCATTTTAATAAAATAATGAGTTTAACACGTTGACTGTCGACTACGAGTATTCTCGTAGTGATGGGTGTATCAGGGTCTGCCACTACGAGTATTCTCGTAGAAAATATTACACGATTATCTTGTGAATAAAATATGCTGCCGTGCCAGATAACGATGTAATAATCATAAATCTATGTCATCATCATGATCATCATGATCAGTCTCCAAGTGAAGATTTTCCACTTCATCTGCATTCATATGATTCATGCCATTTTGAAGGGCAATGACAAGTCGCACCAAAGAGAAAACACTTTGTACTCAGCACACGATCTACAATTAGCAATGATGTCATACCAACATCGATTCGGTGCTAAAAATAGTCCGACCACCTATCTCGTACCTGGCACATGGAATTTCAAATCTTGTTCTACCACCTGCTACTAGTTTTCTCATAACGTGGGGTTTCCCCAACGTGGGGTGGGGTTTCCCCAACAATGGCTGAGAAATGAACTAAGATTTGCTCATAAAAGGGTAAAATTTGAAAATAAAGTTTTTCCACTTGTATACTTCACTTGCAATTGGGAGTGGTATATATTATTGGAGTTGGCAGTCAACATGTTGAAGATCGTTTAAAAAAAAAATCGGGGAGTTTAGCGCTATCGAAGCAGTCTTATATACATCACCCATATATCCTGTAATAAGATGATGTGAGTCACAGTTTCGGAGTTCGAGGCTTTATTGATCACCATAGATGTACATCACCATATATGGGAGCTTTGTCTTCACCTTGACACTGCACTATCTCACATGCCACACCCTCTGATGCTATATATCGATATACAGTTCAGCATGGTTCTTGGAAGTACGATGAAGGCGATTTGTGTCCTACAATGTTCAAGTGTGCAATTCAATTTAAACTATGTATGCAGACATGATGGAAGATGATAGTTGCAAATTTTCACTTCGTTAGGTCATGTGATTCCAGAGAAAACATTATTTAATATTTTTCTTGAATCCAACATGGCTGCCAAACCATGAGACCTATCAATTAGAAAATATCAAAAGGCACCAGTTCACCACTTGCTTGATATGTGTACCAAATTTAGTAAATATATCTTGAGGGGATTTGTAGTTAAGCTCCGGAAACGAAATGTGACGGACGGACGGACAGACGGACAGACGGACGGAACACATTACTATATCCCCCGCCAACTTCGTTGGTTGGCGGGGGATAATAAAGGTTTAAAGAGGTTTAAATGCTTATAAATAAATTAATTCCGTGTTCGAAAGCCACTTTCTCCAGCGTTTATTACATCACCAGATCTAACACGTTACATCAGTTATTCGTGCCTGTTGTTTGTGTCCTTTATGACGTCCTTAAAAACAGTAAGGTTCCTGTTTGAAATGATTTTCAATTTTGTTTGACTGCCAGCCAGGCAGAGTAAAAATATTATCTCACTCCTCTCTGCGCATGTGCGATCGGGTTGAATTCAAAGCCAATATACGGTAAAACTACACACTTGTCTTCCTATTCATGTTCAAAATATAACAATCAATTTAAATAAACTGTTTCTCAATCATGAACTGATAAGATGGACAGACGGACAGACATGAACCAATTGCTTAAGCCCACTTTTCACGTAACATACGTGGTGTAATCAAAAAAAATTTCTCTTCTCCAGATCTTCACCAAAATCGAATCCATGTTACACACCCAACCTGTGCACCAAGTTTCGTCCCAATCCGTCCATAACTTTTTGAGATATCCTGCTCAATTACATATTGTAAAACGCATTGCGTATGTACAGTGAGATGTTTGTTTTCCCTACCTCCATTGTTTTGTCTTCCTCCATTCAACTTCCAGCTGCACATTGTTAACGTTCTTATCCTCTGTTTGCATGTCTTTACAAAGAGCACACACGAGAGCTTTGCAGCTCAAGCCATGAGAATATGCAGGTATGGTGAATCTGCATCGAGGAGACGTGGTTGACCATTACAGCTGCACTGGAGGAGACCGTAAACGCCAAGAGGGAGGCAGCCATTTGGAGGAACGGCAGGAGGAAGGACAGTGCCTGGGTGTCTGGATGTGCGGGGTTGAGAGTACCAGGAGTTGTGAAAATTTAATCCCCAAAAGCAACGATGATTTTGAGGAAGCCACAATTACGCAACTTGAGGAGTTTTTATGGTGGGTTGCACCAGAAAGCTTCTGAGAACTCTGCTCCAGGACTCCTGCCATAGCTTGAATCTACATTTGAAAGCGACCTCTCGGCATCAATGTTTGTTCTGTGATCCCTGTATTGTACTGCGGTCTTACCGAGCACATAAACAGGCCTGAAGATAGGAAGTATTAAGAAATCTGCATCACTTGGGAATATTGTTTGTTGTGGATAATTGTGGGTGATTTGGAGGAATGTTGTTTGTTGTTTATTATGTATTCTTAATGACGATTTGCTGTGGCTTTTATTTTAATGACAAGCCAAGACCTGTTACTCCTGCCTGGCCTCCATTCTTGCTGTATGAGTGGTTGAGTTATCACGATCGGTACCTTGAAGGTGCATAATTGGGTAAAAGTGATGAGCACTTAGAAAAGTAACATACGGTGTGCCATAACCAGCTGCTCGGTTACACAACTGACTGACCTAACCCTCGGTCGGCTTCTTGCACTTTGACGAGGTATAGGGACTTAAGGCCTGTGACCGTAGTTTGGGGCATCTAACCCAGCTGATGTTTGTGGCTGGTGAACGGCCCACGTGATTCGGTCATTCCTGGACCAGTCACGTGGCTATAACAAGACATCGCTCAACCAGAACGGCACTCGGTAGAGCGCATACCTTCACCAGGCTGAACAGTTTGTTTTGTATCTCACCGGTGGGCAGGATCTGGATTCGGACCTTGATCTAAAATTGAATCAGCCTATTCTTGTCACCTACCCAACTCGTCCACCAAGTTTTGTCATAGCTTATCCGCAACTTTTTGAAATATCATGCTATATATAGTTTTTGGCCCCTTTCTCTGAATTGTAAAGAATCATTTTAATAATTCTCGTGTCTGGATTCAGACCTGGAGCTTCATCAAAATCGAATCAATTCGTCCTTGTCACAAACCCAACCATTCCACCAAGTTTCGTCCGAATCCATCCATAACATTTTGAGATATCGTGCTCACAAACAGACAGACAAAAACCAAAACAGGGATGAAAACATTACCGCCCGACACATTCAGTTAAAAAAAAAAATTGTTGCAATTGGCAGAGACCTTGGTTTGTAATGGCATGAGGAAGATAAAGTAGCAATCGCTTTTAATTTCTCATCAATCATTTGATTGGTTCATGAGAACATCAAAATTTGAGTGGTCAAAAACAAAAACCAACGAGAGAGTTTACAGAAAACCTTAGTCTGTGCAGTCTTGAGAAACAAGGACATGAGCTGGGTCTGTTAGCAGCAAATTTGATCGGCCGAAATGATGTAAAATGCTGTAATATTTTGACTTTTTGGAATTTGAAAAATGCTTTGAAAATTTTGATAATTTTGAATTTGAAAAATTGGAATCAAAAAAATTTGAATTTGAAATTTGAAATTGAAAAAATTTGAAAGCATTTGAAAAATGTTTCGGCATTAAAGTAAAATGCTGTAATATTTTGTCCGAGTACTGCTAAACGGAAGGTTTTTGAAAGTGCTAAAAAGGTGATTTGTGTTCTTCAGTGTTTAAGTGCATAAATAAATTGAAATAAAATAAATATTGTTACGAATTTTAGAATCCGGTCTGATGAATGCATCCACACATCCAGGTCCTCAGACAGTAATTTCCTTAAATGCATGTTCAGATTAGCCCCATCCCCACGTCTAATGGAATTTTAAATGTAATGCGTTGAGAAGGGTAAAGGATGGATCCCCTCTCTTATGGGAAGCTTTTTTTTCTTTACGACAGACACGTTCACACACATTTCTTTCACGAGCTCTGAAGCCCGCCCTCATTTTTTTTCCTCACCAGCATCTTCCGTGAGCTCTGACGCCCGCCTTTTTTGAGAGCGCATGGGTCATCATGGTAACCGTGCCCCAGTGGGGCGGGGTGAGCTTTGGGCGGACGGCACCCCGCCGAGACGGCCCGGGGATATAAAAACGAGCGAGAGAAAGTGTGAGGGACGTTCTGTGAGGAGAGACGTTCTGAGATATAAAAAAAAAGTGAGGAAAAAGTGAAAGAGGGACGTTCTGAGAGGAGAGAGACGTTCTGACGAGAAAAAGTATGAAGGGGGAAAAAGTGAGGAGAGGAAAAGCGAAGGGCGAGAGGAAAAAGCGAAGGGCGAGAGAAGCGACAAAGAAGTGGGTGTCTGACCAGCGCCGAAGAGACAATTCGCCCTTCCCAGCGCGTGGGCAAGCGAGCGTGTGGTGCGTGTGTGGGTGTGAGCAGTGCCGCCAACAAGTGAAGCACGGGATGGTCACCAACATCACCAGGGTCTAAACCCGCGACCGACGATCTCGGTGCCCTCCAGACTTCGATTGGCGTTCAAGGCTGCCCCGCGAGAGTGTGCACGGCAAAGCTGGGTGCTGGCAACGGACGTGACACGCACGCACGTATTTCAAGACGTTTTCACTTCACGGACGACTTTCTGGTGAGCGAGACAATTCTCCCCCTCCTCTCCCCCTGAATGATCTGCTGGGTACCCTTGTCTGCATTTAGCTGCAAGTCGACCCCCGATAAGCATCTGCTCTTTGTCTCTTTCTTGGCATTTTGATTGATTTTGCTTTGAAATTTGTTCTTTATTTACCTCAGAAAATATAAGGCTCTTTTTATTTATTTATTTTATTATTAATAAATTATTTGTCGATTTCCAACCTGTCCGTGTTTGTCCTTTCCTTCGATTGGTCTGGCATTGTTCGAACCGAGATAGACTGGGAGGTAATTACCACAGATTTGACCAAAAAATCGTCGGCACGCACCGGCGGTTAAAACGCTCGGTCGCCTGAATTAAAATCTAATCGAGATAATATTGGTGCTTTGCCGAGGGCACGCTCCCCACTCAGGTAACCATGTGACCTCTAGTTAAATGGAATAATTAGACGGTGGGCACTGGAACTCGTGGTTACCTGGGTGGCATTCGTGGTTTTAAAACAACCCACCGTACCATAATGTTCATTGTGAGCGGTGGCCCCAGGTCCGGTTCTACCAAGGACAACCGGTGATTAAGCCCCCTGAGTGACAAGCTGGTGTCTCAGTACCTGTGGCCGTAACAATATTTTAGAGGTTGAAGAAAAAAAAGATTTTTTTGGAAGTTTCCCGCCATTGATGCAATGTCTTCCACACCACCTTATTTAACATGTTACATTAGTTCCTCATGCCTGTTGTTGTACACTGCCCCCCCCCATTCTATCTCCAGACGCTGTATGACACCATCACCGGGTGCCAAAGACGTCCCAGCGATGACACGTGTTGAAAGGCCGTACTCAGTTTTCTGTTTATTTTCTTGCTTTCGTGTTTGTTTGTTTGTCCAGGCGATATCTCAGCAATCCTTTCAGCTAAGAACCTGGAATTTGGCCACAATAGTGAACATATGCTTTGGCAAAACGCTAAAAAAAATTAGAATTATTCAATTAATTGATTAATTATTTATTTTCTTTCTTATCTAGGCAATATATATATATATATATATATATATATATATATATATATATATATATATATATATCAGGCATCTTTTTAACGAGGAAGCTGATAATTGGAGACGACATTCTGAAGAGTATTTTTCATTGATTGATTAATCAATTAGTCAATTAATTACTTGATTTTCAAAAAGTTTCAGATTCGCATGGAACAGTTGTCGTTTCGGTGTACTATTAGCCGATTGATTAAGAAATTAATTATTTTACGATTATTATATATCTATAATTCCAGCAATGTGTGTGTGTGTGTGTGTGTGTGTGTGTGTGTGTGTGTGTGTGTGTGTGTGTCTGTATGCGACCACCGTTTTTCGACGACTGCCGGTCCGATCTGATTGAAACTTGCCAGGAATATTGCTGGGGACCCGTGGATGTGCCTTTTCGAGGTTTGATATTAATCGGAAGAGCGGTTCCCAAGTTACGGCCATTTATCTGTCAACCAATGACAAGACACGGTGATATGACATCACGAATGATGTCACAATTAATATTTATTTATTTATTGCACGATTGACGTCACAATTCTTTTTCTTCTTCGTTTGGTATGATGTCACAATCGACGCTGGGGACCTGAGTATGTGCCTTTTCAAGGTTTGATATTAATCGGACAAGCGGTTCCCAAGTTGTGGCCATTTATCTGTCAACCAATGACAAGATACGGTGCTATGATGTCACAATTAATGTTTATTGATTTATTTATTTTTTGTTTTTTAAGGGGGGGCAAGAGAGGGAAGCGAGAGAGGGGTGAGAGAGGAGAGGGAGAGAGGGGGTGAGAGAGAGGGGCGTCACAATTCAAGAGAGGGGGCGAGAGAGGGGGACAGGAGAGGGGGTGAGAGTGGGGGTAAGAGAGGAGGGGTGAGAGTGGGGGCGAGAGAGAGAAGCGTCACAATTCTTCCTCTTCTTCGTTTGATATGACATCACAATTGACGCTGGGGACCTGAGTATGTTTCCCAGGTGTTTCCCAAGTTATGGCCATTTATGATACAGTTGGTCCGATCTAATTGAAACAATGCCCCAATCCAGTCGTCGTTTACGAGAGCGAAGAAACGAAGCTGCACATACTGGCACACACCGACGGGCACGCACTTACGGGCCCGCACTAGTTTATTTTAATTATGCAATTGATCCAATATTATACACTGCTCCCTCCCAATTCCATCTACATGCGCTTCACAGCGACATTGCCGGGTGCCGAAGGTGCCCCGGCAATGTCGTGCGCTTGAGGATTTGTTGTTTATTTATTTGGCATGGGGGCGGTGTACTTTGAATTGTAGCTCCACTTGTTTGTGTCCTTTATGACATCCTTAGAAACAGCAAGTTTCCTGTTTGGAATGGTTTTCAATTTTGACTACAAGACAGGCAGACAGCATATAAAAATTATCTCACTCCTCTGCACATGCACAATCAGGACAAATTCAGAGCCAAAGTACTGTTAAACTGCAGGTTTGTTTTTGGATTGATGTTCCAATTCGTACTCAAAATATAACAGTCAATTTAAATAAGTTGTTCCTCGATCATAAACTGACATTTTCAGACAGACAGACAGAATGACAGAAGTGAACTAATTGCTTAAATCCACTTTTTGCTTCGCGTATGTGGAGTAAAAATGGTGATTAATCGATTTTATAAAGATAAATTCCATGAAATATGCAACAAACTGAACATAATGCCACAAGTCCAAGCTTGTGGAGTTACCGTTCAACGTAAAATCAGACTATTGGGCAAACCAAATAATTGGTCAATCTTGTAATGCTTCAATATCTTCTTTCCAGACTCCTGCTCCTCAATGTTCTCCAACTCCACTCTTGTCTTTCCTCACTGATGACTTCATCCTTTCTCTTTTGCATCCTTTGTCTCCCCCCTGGTCATTTGACTGAATCATGAGTGATAATGTGTGCATTTCAACATCATTTGACTTGTCAATAACACTATTTCATTCCCACTGCTACCTGAATGGATGCTGGTGTTATAAAATGTCGATTCATTGCCGTCATCCAAAGTGCACAGAATATCGGAAGAGAAATCATCTTTGAGGTTTTTTGTAGACAGCTGATTGGCAGGAAGCTAATTGTGCTGTACTTACAGCCAAAGTTCACCTTACTTTGCAGCAATCTACACCAAAACTACCACCCCCCCCTCCTCCCTCCAAGGTACTCATGAAAGATTAAGCGTGGAAACATGAATGAAAGTTTGAGACAGCACTTCATTGGAAATGATATCCTGAAATGCAGATATCCTCTCTCATTTACCTTCGGTTTGTGAGTTCTTAAAGTATGAAACCATTCAGAACACGCAGTGATCTCTCTTTGTTCGCAATCAAGGCAGATATATATTCTTGTAATGCATTCCACTTATGGAATAGAGTGGCAGAGCAGAAAGGTCCTGGGCCCATCCCCTGGAAATCAATAGATTGCAAAACCATTCTCTGCTGAGTTTTATTGAACCTGGGGATTGTACAAGAGCCCAGGTAGTCATGTGCCAGACAGCAACTACAACAATTAAGTCGAACCGTCTTGGTGCCACATGGGCTGAGCGAAAACGTACAGGTACTTCGGCCTTCACCAGGGTTCATTAAGCTAATCAAGATTCTCTTTGTTCAATCTACTCTCTGTATTTTTGGAGATGGTAAGGCACAGTATAAGATAAATCCATCCACTGGTTGAAATATCTGGGTCTGCATACAAACATTTAGAACCTTTCCAGGCACATCTAACATCTTCCTTTAGGATTTCCTTTCCCTTTGGAGCAAGTATCAACACATCTATATTTACGTCGTTTATTTCATAATAACACGAGGTATTAAAAGCGTATACATGTCCTTATATATCCTTAATAGTATCAGCAAATGCACTTATTAAGTAAAATAACCATTAAATATAAAAGAATGTGGACACGCAGACTATCATCAATATCAAAGAATGTGGACACATAGACTATCATCAATATCAAATAATGTGGACGCATAGACTATCATCAATATCAAAGAATGTGGACATGCAGACTATCATCAATATCAAAGAATGTGGACATGCAGACTATCTTCAATATCAAAGAATATGGACACATAGACTATCATCAATATCAAATAATGTGGACATGCAGACTATCCTCAATATCAAAGAATGTGGACATGCAGACTATCTTCAATATCAAAGAATGTGGACACATAGACTATCATCAATATCAAAGAATGTGGATGCATAGACTATCATCAATATCAAAGAATGTGGACATGCACACTATCATCAATATCAAAGAATGTGGACACATAGACTATCATCAATATCAAATAATGTGGACATGCAGACTATCCTCAATATCAAAGAATGTGGACATGCAGACTATCTTCAATATCAAAGAATGTGGACACATAGACTATCATCAATATCAAATAATGTGGACGCAGACTATCATCAATATCAAAGAATGTGGACACATAGACTATCATCAATATCAAATAATGTGGACATGCAGACTATCCTCAATATCAAAGAATGTGGACACATAGACTATCATCAATATCAAAGAATGTGGATGCAGACTATCATCAATATCAAAGAATGTGGACACATAGACTATCATCAATATCAAATAATGTGGACATGCAGACTATCCTCAATATCAAAGAATGTGGACATGCAGACTATCTTCAATATCAAAGAATGTGGACACATAGACTATCATCAATATCAAATAATGTGGACGCAGAATATCATCAATATCAAAGAATGTGGACACATAGACTATCATCAATATCAAATAATGTGGACGCAGACTATCATCAATGTCAAAGAATGTGGACACACAAACTATCATCAATGTCAAAGAATGTGGACACGCAGCCTGGTGTTGGCTTAGTGGTTATGGTGGTGGCTTGGGATTCTAGGGTCCTGAGTTCAAGCCCCATCGGCTGCTGAATTAATACACCAGGGGGTTGACTCAGCCTGTCATCCTTCCGAGGTAGGCAAAATGAGTACCAGTTCCTATGTGTGTACTGGTAGAGGGGCACTGCATCAGCGACACACTCGCGCTTCAAGAAATGATAGCTACCCCAGCAGCTAAGCTGCCATACGACCACACAATGTGGGCACGAAGACTGTCATCAATATAAAAGAATGTGGAAAGCAAACCATCATCAATATCAAAGAATGTGGACATGCAGACTCTCATCAATATCAAAGAATGTGGACATGCAGACTATCATCAATATCAAAGAATGTGGACACGCAGACTATCATCAATATCAAAGAATGTGGACACGCAGACTATCATCAATATCAAAGAATGTGGACACGCAGACTATCATCAATATCAAAGAATGTGGACACGCAGACTATCATCAATATCAAAGAATGTGGACACGCAGACTATCATCAACATCAAAGAATGTGGACACGCAGACTATCATCAATATCAAAGAATGTGGACACGCAGACTATCATCAATATCAAAGAATGTGGACACGCAGACTATCATCAATATCAAAGAATGTGAACACGAAGACTATCATCAATATCAAAGAATGTGAACACGCAGACTATCATCAACATCAAAGAATGTGGACACGAAGACTATCATCAATATCAAAGAATGTGGAAAGCAAACCGTCAATATCAAAAAATGTGGACATGCAGACTATCATCAATATCATAGAATGTGGGCACCGTCTGTGAATATAAATAACAGCAAGTTATGAAATAGAGTCCCAGCAACAGCCATCCACAATCACCCCTGACCATGTTGTGGAACGTCGGCAGAGGCCTTCACTTTTTCAGCTATATTCACTTATAAATTCATTTTCTCCGCAACCGCTTGAGCAATTGACACGAAACTTTCAACAAAGGAGCGCCGACCCATGGAGGATTATTTACCAAAGTTATTTGATGATTGCAAGGAAAATGCGGCACCCATTCCAAAAAGTCAGATTTCTGTCGGCTTGGGTTGTCGGGTGTTTTACGTATCAGGAATAAATGGCCTCAACCTCATTTTGCTCAAATAAACACTCGAGCTTGCATTTGTTGGTTTGATTTCAATGTCAGATTTATTTATGAAACTTTGTCGTTGGTGATGAAATATTGGACTGGGGAGGGGTGGGGGGGGTTCAATTCTGAACTGCGAGTTGCATCATCACCGCAATGCGCCGCAAAGGTGCCCATGTGCATTTGGGCAGGGATTTGTAATTTTGGTGAATCACACATATATATAAATCTTCACTTTGCAAAAAGGAAGAAAGAGAAAAATAAAAGTCCAAAACATGACATTGATGACTGCAAACGTGTATCGAGTGTGGAGTGCGCTAATTTGAAAAGGAAACCTGGCAGTTGCTATGAATGGTGAAGCAGTGATTACAATATCTGTCCAGTGATTGGAGGCAAGACAAGTTTATTTACGATTGGTTTCTGAATTTTCCTGTTTTTTTGTTTTGGGGGTTTTTTGGGGGTCAATTGCCACTTCGTACAGAACTAACCCTTCACATCGTATGTACGCAAAAGGTTTCCAAAGGGAAACATGTATTTGTCAACAAAAGGTTTCCTTCGACAAGTCAACTCTTGTGCTCCACAAGCCATTGCAGTTTTCATTTAGAAATAGTTTGGCCGACGCAATTTGACATCCTCGTTTGTAGCAAGGTATAAATTCACTCCTTCAGTAATTAACAAGCAATGAACAATAAGTCATGAAAACAATGCCATTTAATGGGACTGACCATGTTGCAGGGGGGTAATTGAGCAATGTATTGTGGGTAAAAGTCACCTTTTGGTTATTATGTTCATTCAAGTTTGTTTGTTGTTCCATCAAGTTCTTATTTCTACATTATTACTCTCCCCCTCTCTCTATTTGCAACCCAAGACGTGTTTTTCTGCTATTAAGTCCTTTCTGCATGATCTCTGCAGCAAGTTATCATCTGTGAAAGTGAAACACCATTTTTTAAAAAAAAATCACTGCAGTCTCCAAGCAACAAGCTATAGCTACCAACTGTCACAAACAAGGGCCCTGTAGGAATTATAAACAAATTATAAACCTGAAAAAATGATTGGAGGGAGAAAAGTTGGAGTTGGAAGGGAGGGAGATTGGAGTTGGAGAGAACTGGCAGTTGTGGACACGAGGGAGAGAACTTTCATGAAAAGTTGGAGGGAGATTGGAGGGACTTCTCATAAAAAATGACAGAAAAGTCCTAGAGGATTTAGGGAATCGCAGGATTCAGCGGTTCTTTGGCATCGGTGGTCTCATCAGGAGTTTCTGGAGGCGCCGCCTGGCGTGCTTTCATTTCACGGTGCATGCGTGACATCATGACGGCATAGAGGCAACCATACGTGGCGGCGACGACCATCATGAGAGAGATGATTCCGCACACGACTCCGGCAACGGCTAGCGTTCCCACAGCACGGCGCACGTTCACAGGCTGGTAGCGATTCGGGAGAGCACAGCCGTCCCTTTGCTCCTCACCCTCGAGGTCATCATCTGATTCCGCGGCGTTTCTACCGACAATATCAGCGCCGCTTCTGGAACCTAGCTTTCCCTTTCCGGGAAGTGTTGGGCACAGAGAAAAAATCTCTTTTGGAATTGTGATCAGACGCCGGTCCTTTAAATTCTTGGGGAGGAAGCAACACACCTCGTCCATCTCTCCACCTGAAAAAAAGAGACAAGGAAACAGCATTTTTTGGACAACTTGCTATGGAGGGATGTTAAAAATTATTCTTTTTTAATTGATTGTTGGTTTGAAAACACAAAGACCTCAAAGCTATTTGGATTATCCTCGGAAGAGGAATAAATAGGGCGACGAGAGACAATTAGAAATGGCGGGTGATGAGTCACAAACGTCACGTGGTCTGGTACGCAATAGGGAGCAGACCAGGCCCAGCCATCGCATCTGAGCACATTGTACATGTGTGAGTTAATACTCTCCATATCATTACATGCGATACATTTTGATGAGCTCATTTTCATTCATGCAGGGAAAGAAAACAATTGGTGAGCTATCGCCGGCACCCCAGCCAAATTCCAAATTCCAGCTCTAACGTACGTGGAGCACTGTGCATCAGCGGCACAGATGCACCCCCAGAAAATCCTGCCACCCACAGCCATGTACTGCATAGGAAAGAACAAGAAGGGCAAGAAACCTTGTCTGGTTCTATGTCATATGCGCACTCAAGTGCTTTGATGATTGCCTTGTCAAAATTAATAACTGTCGATAAACAACAACAAAAAAAGCTTGTCCATGTTTGTTCTCATGGCCATCAGAGGGGCATGGCCTTGTCAGGAAATTATTTTTACTTTCATATACAATATCTGTGCGCTAAAAGACATTTACTCCAGCCCATGCCTTATACGAGGTGTGTGGTGTGCGCCGTTGTTTGCCATCTCCATATGCGGGTTTCAGGAGATGGAATGGAGAGCTACCCGGTCTCAAAGTATCCCCCTCCGTCCGTGTAAATATGGTAATTTAAATATAAAAAAAGAGCCAAGCTCCAAGCATACCTCTGTAGGAGTACCATTCGAGCCAATACCGCAGGTTTGCCAAGTAACAATCGCACTCCCAGGGGTTCCCAGCAAGCTTCAAGTGCTTCAAGTGCACAAGTGGCTCCAACAAGTCCCTCTCCAGGCTCGGCAATCGGTTCCCACTGACTGAAAGACGGCTTAGGTTCCAAAGGCCGAGAAAAAGTTCCACAGGCAGCGATGAAAGCCGGTTATTAGACAAGTCAAAGTGAACCAACGACGGGGTGTCTGTAAAAGAGTCAGCAGCCACCTTGTTGATGCTGTTGTTGGCAATGTAGATTCTAAGGAGTCTGGAAAGGCCTCGTACCGCTGTAGCCGGAAAGAACTTTATGCCATTGTCCGACAGGTCGAGTTCCTCAAGACTGATTAAGTTGACGAAGGCCCAATCTGGGAGAGAGGTGATACTGTTGTTCCGAAGTGAAAGGAGGCGTGCGTTTAGCGGTAGGTTTTGGGGGATTTGTGAAAGACCCTGGTTGCTGCAATCTACCATAGCAGTATCAGAGGAACAGGAGCAGGCAGGAGGACATCCATCGCAGTTTTCTGCCAAGGCCAGCATGAAAAAAACCAAGGTACAGCCTGTGAAAACAAACAAAAAAATGGTCAACTATGTGCAACCTCATAACAACCCATTGGTTTATCGGTCCCTGTGACAAGACATGCTGGGAAATCTATAATTCCGTCATCTTGTGATGCTTGTTTCAGATTAGAGCTTATTGCACAGGGAAGCATGGAGGGATCATTGGACTAGGTGCCGAGTGAATGCGAGAATGTAGCTACTCAGGCATGGATTGATACGGGAATGCCAAAGTTTCCCAGAGTTGTACCGTCCACGAGTCGAGACCCAATTACATTTTCAGGGTTGTCTGGATAACTTGATGCTCACTTCCGAATGATCATTTTGGGGTTAATTCCTCGGGAGAGACGCGTCCAGCTATAATTGAGCTGGCCGTCAGGATATATGTCATTCCTCAGAAAGGATGTTAGGTGGATTGTATCATCCACACTCACACATGGTCATACGATGTCTCTCGTGACATCGACCCTGGAAATAGATCATCAAAAGTGATGTTGATAATTGCGAGACCAAAGCATAACGTGATGTGCATGAGTGATGGGCCTGAGTTCCCCTTTATGTCCTTGTAGAAAAAGTGAACTTCGCTAAATCTGAAAGCAGACGTGACGACTGGCTGAACACCCCTCGCGAATGTTGGCAACGCCACGCGCTGCTTCGCCCGGCATATAATGCACTGAAAGGACAGTTTTTCCGATATATATATATATATATATATATATATATATATATATATATATATATATATATATATATATATATATATATATATATATATATATATATATTTTATGGGAACTTTTACCTTGGATATACGTGGCAGGATAGCTTGGTTGGTAATGCACTGTAGGACTCGGGATAATATACTATACCAGCAATCTGGTATGGCATTTCCTGACCTTGGTGTTAGTTAGTTCTTCTCAGTCATTAGGGGAAAAAACACATAAGTCATTTGCATCGATAATGTAACCATTTCTACCCTCGGTAATCCCATCAACCCTCCCGACCCCAAGCCCTCCTTCCAAATTTCCTATTTTTCCCTCCTGAGAGGTTCTTTCTGTATCTGTTTTATCTACCCCATGCCGCCTTTCCTGCCCCCCCCCCATTCCTCCCCACACCTATTGTTTGTCCAGGTGTCCCTCTATCTTGTCCTTCAACTCTGCTGTTGGGGTTTCTCCCCCCACCCCCATATATATATATATATATATCTCTCTCTCTCTCTCTCTCTCTCTCTCTCTCTCTCTCTCTCTCTCTCTCTCTCTCTCTCTCTCTCTCTCTCTCTCTCTCTCTCTCTCTCTCTCTCTCTCTCTCTCTCTCTCTCTCTCTCTCTCTCTCTCTCTCTCTCTCTCTCTCTCTCTCTCTCTCTCTCTCTCTCTCTCTCTCTCTCTCTCTCTCTCTCTCTCTCTCTCTCTCTCTCTCTCTCTCTCTCTCTCTCTCTCTCTCTCTCTCTCTCTCTCTCTCTCTCTCTCTCTCTCTCTCTCTCTCTCTCTCTCTCTCTCTCTCTCTCTCTCTCTCTCTCTCTCTCTCTCTCTCTCTCTCTCTCTCTCTCTCTCTCTCTCTCTCTCTCTCTCTCTCTCTCTCTCTCTCTCTCTCTCTCTCTCTCTCTCTCTCTCTCTCTCTCTCTCTCTCTCTCTCTCTCTCTCTCTCTCTCTCTCTCTCTCTCTCTCTCTCTCTCTCTCTCTCTCTCTCTCTCTCTCTCTCTCTCTCTCTCTCTCTCTCTCTCTCTCTCTCTCTCTCTCTCTCTCTCTCTCTCTCTCTCTCTCTCTCTCTCTCTCTCTCTCTCTCTCTCTCTCTCTCTCTCTCTCTCTCTCTCTCTCTCTCTCTCTCTCTCTCTCTCTCTCTCTCTCTCTCTCTCTCTCCCAACTGTCCATTTTATCCTGTTACGTCTTGATACATTCAATGTACTTGACTTCCATGTTACTTCCATGAGCCTTGACTCTGAAAACAATTTTTTTTTGATGTATCAACGCAATCAACTAAACCAGATAAGCAGTGGTGATCGTTTGGCACAAAATACTCTGACTCAGCATTTCTGTCACAAGGAGTCTATCATCATAAACAACACAACACCGATGTTCCATCAGTTTAAAGGAAAAAAAAAAACACAAAAACCTGCCCAGAATGGTTTGGAGGAAATAAGTTCCTCCATTAATGAAAGGAGACACTTTTGTCTTCAGCACTAATTTTCATGCCAATTATAAATTACTCCGAACTTGTAAAGTGGAGCGTTATGTTAACAAATCATAATTATTTGATGGCAATTTCATCCTATAAGATGTTGGATCAAGCAGATAATTTCCTGGAAAGAGGGTTTGTGACCTTTGGAGGCGCAGCCAAACATTGTTCTCAGGTCTGTAAGTAAAAGTGCCAAGCATCTTTAGGGAGACTTCAGAGAGTTGTCAAACTAATTTGTTAGGGCCTTTTCTCTCTGGCCAAGCTCAACTGAGTTCACTATGAAGCATCATGCTACAATCGCATAGTTCACGTTATTTTAAATAACATTTGGTTGGAATTGATATTTTCAGAAATAATGGGATGCTGATTGCCATTGCCAATTTTGACATTCTCTGAACCTCGCCCAAGGCTGCTCCGAACCTCGCTCAAGGCTGCCTTGAACGCTGCCAAAGGTCTCTCAGAACTTTACTCAAGGCCACTCCGAACCATGCTCAAGGTTGCTCAGAACCTCGCCCAAGGATGCCGTGAACACCGCCAAAGGCCCCTGTCGCCCAAGGCTGCCTTGAACATTGCCCAGGGTTCGAACCCTGCCCAAAGCTGCTTTAAACACCACCATACATCACTGCGAACACCGCCAAAGGCCACCCTGAATCCCGCCAAAAGCTGTCCCGAATCCCACCGAAGTAGGCTCCAACCTTTGCCCAAGCCGTTCCGAACCTTGTACAAAGAACCTTGCCTCCAACCCTCGATCAATGGAGCTGCAAAACTGAATTCAAACATTTGCGTCAAACATTTCTGCTACAACTACAAAAGTTGGTGACAAAAAGCAAAATGCCATTTCAAGTCGTGGCCTTGTACATGCAAATTTCAGGGAAAGCTTTCAGGATTCCCCATGGATATCGAGCTTCTCACGGAGCATTTGCCTTCACCCAGTCGACTATAGCTGTTAGCAGAAGGTTGATATTTCATGGCCCATCCGGCTCCGATGTGGAAAGGCTGGGATCACCTTACCCCGTGCCAAATGAAAATAGAACAATAGATAGATGATCCGTTTGTGCCAATTCGACAGTGTCCTTTTTCTTCTCTGCAAATTCTCTCTTCATCTCGTTTTCCACCGATGTTGATTGATTGTTCGTGTTTCATTACACCTGATCTCCAAGCCTCCGACGCCGGGAGGCAGCAGCTGAATGTACTTTTATTTGCTCCACACCTGTTACTGTAGACAATGTGGACCCTTTCAGGCTTTCCCAAAACACTAACAAGTGGAAACATAATGTTGTTGTTCGTCTTTCGGCTGCTCCCGTTAGGGGTCGCCACAGTAGATCATCCGTTATGATCCGCATACTGATTTGGCATAGGTTTTACGCCGGATGCCCTTCCTGACCCAACCCTGGTCGCCTCTTACGACACAGGGATAAGGATTTGGTTTCACCATGATTCCGGGCTGCTCTACACCCTCTCATAGCGCTGCCTAGCACAGAGCTCCCGTCCTCAAGCGATCCTCCAACCCAAGCCTCCGAGTAGCTGGATTACAGGTGCACGCCACTACGCCCAGTTGGTGGAAACATAATGAAGATATTTATTTTAAAGAGTTGTTAGACCATTTCATTTGTTTTTTTCTCAACCTACCCAACGACAATACCATGCGATTAACTTTGGCATCATCTCCTGTTTTTGTGTGTGCACAAGATCGAGGCTCGTGGAAGAGCTCATGCAGAATTGAAGGGGAAAAAATGGAAAGGGGAAAACACCAACGGCAGATTTTAAGTGAGAGTGAGATCAAGGGGAGAGGGAGAAGGGGACATCGGGGTGAACAAGCTGCACACAAGCTGAATGAAACACAGCCCCAAGAGAAAGGGGTAAAGTGGGGATGAAAACAGAAAAGGAACAAAGCAAACGAACAAAGGAAAAGAGGTGAGGGAGACGGAGGAATCACAATAACCTGGGAAAAGTAAGTGCTTGGGAATGGGGTAATTTGGGGTAGAAGAGATCATGAGTATGGATGGGGGATGACCTGAGGTAGTGGTTGAAGTCATGGAAGGAAGAATGAGACTGAACATACTGGGGGAGTTGGTTCCACAGGTGAGAGAAAGGAGGACCAAATGAGTGGAGGTGAGCAGTGAGCCTGGATTTTGGAAGTTTACCAAGAAGAGGGAGGTTAGCTATCTCCTTTACGTCTGACCTGTGTTTATCTTTTGAGGTGCAGGTCACGTGGATATGACGTCACACAAGCACTATGGGATGAATGACGTTTTCTCTGTCTGGCATTCCTGGTTGTTCTTTTTCAAGCTGGAAACTATGGCTGGACCATAAACTACATGGTGAATGAGGACCGAATGGACATGTGAAATAAAGTGATGTAGGACAGGGGATTCGAATCTCTCACCGGAGAATTTAGACACCAGGCGATATTTCCTTGCCTTTGTTTGGAGCATTTCCTTTTTATTTGAAGGAATTGTGAAAATACGAGATAAAGTGTAGACGTGCTGCCAACTGTCATGGTATCTACAATACCAGAACTGACTTCAGACGAACACAGCTGCTGGTCTTGGAGGAAGTGAAGTCACTTCCTGGAGCACTCTGGGTGTCAGTGAAGCCATATTGTGACGTAACTCTGAAAAGATAAATTTCCCGCTCCTTCGCTCCAACACCACGCTTTCCCGTGGGATAAAAACCGAGGGGGATTTGTCCGTGCTCTGTCCTCTAAATGCCGAGTGACAAATAAGTAGGCAGCACGTACAAGTTTAGATCCTGCCCCTGGCCAACTGGCACCAAAAGTCTTTAAACACGTTACGCGATGCTTCTTCTTCACTTGACGCTCAACATTTAGAGGACGGAATTAAACCTGTTCGATTAAAATAACCAACCTTGACCTGAAAGTAATTCCATGAGTGTGAATGGTTTCGTGTACACCAGCAAATGTGTTTCGTTCAACAAGTTATCGGAATTAGGTACCATAGCCCAAACTAATAACAGCAGATCTTTCTAGTCTGTAAATGCTAAATGGTGTTGACAGGCTGGTGAGAATAAATACATCAAAACTATCACGCATGAGCCAATGAGATAAAACAAAAGGGGAACTGCAATAATAATCGCGTGAGGGGGAAAATCGAGCGATTGTAGATCAGGAGCGTACGGCAGTCTCACCTGCCACAAGCATGGTGCGGGCGGACCGTGGGCGAGCGGCGTGAGCGCAGATTGAGACGTCGCTTTGGGTGCAGCGGAAAAAAAGCGAGGGTTCCACCCATTCAACACCCTCCGCCCTCACGCACCCCTCCCAGTCCTCACACACACCCACCCAATCATCGCACACCCACCCAGGTCATATCAGCATCAGGTAGGTCCAACCAGACCAATAGCAAATACAGTTCACCTTGTCTATTAGCTGCTCGGAATTGGTGTCAGGAGAGGCAAGGGAAGACCGTAACCCATCCCAGGTCGGAGGAAAGTGTTTGCTTCCCGCAGGATGGATCATGCATGGATGGCCTGCGCTCACTCACGGAATCTGATGTGCTTAGCACGCTCATATTTATAAACCTTCCACCGGGCTCCAACATGTTTATTTCACGATGAAACGAAACCGGGTCAAGTTCACACGATTGTGTGTCCTAGAAACCTCCTCGGTGTCCAAACGAAATTACATCACAGTCAATGGTGTAATGACGATGAATAATAACAATAATATGATGTGAGAGTTGATGGAAATAAAAAAAAAAAATTTTAGTTCGGGGATTTAAATTGATGAAAGGAGACGAGAGTTTTAACACAACCTCGATTATTATTATTCACCCCTTCTTGAGCGGTCTGTCAGGGGCCGTTTTGGTTCTAGTCCTTTACCAACCGACTGGCCAGGACTGACGGCAATTTGGGCAGGAATTTGTGATTTGTTCAGGACTCCGGCGATAACTAGCCCCCGCTTCCCCAAGAACAACGTGGGATCTCGGGGACGTCCAGGCGCGATAGTGATGGCAATTGGGACACCTGGCTTAATGTCCATTCCAGGGACTGTGATGAAACACCCTGCATGTGAAACTCCATTTAAACAGTACCGTGGAGGTGGCTAGGATTATATAAGTAAATCGACTCCTCTTATGCTCTTCCAGCCAAAGAAGCTGCATAAAGCAACCATGAAAGGCTACTAAGGTAAGCCCTTTGCTGTTTCAAACCTGTTGATTGTTTTTGACGTTTGCACGTGGTACATGCTTGGGAACCTCGATGGTATGCATTTCTGTCTGTGCTGTCACTGATGATTCGCCAACAAGCGATGAAACCGCTCCAGTAGCTGAGGGGGTGCGTCGCATTGGGATTCTCACGTGTGTACTACGTGTGAACGTCTTTATAGTTGTTGAGGAACTATGGGAAGGGTTCGAAACAGTGTTTGCACTTACCTTGGTAGCCTTTCTTGTCAAGGTGTTGTTCGAGGGGGGCATGCGTTGGTTAGTTCGTCTTTTCCTGATGTGATGTCTTCCCTTCCCCACCCCCTCTGCTACTTTCAATCTTTCCTCCTTCACACCATCAGTGGGTTATCACCCCTTCAACAAACATCCTTTCAACAATTCCTCCTTTTACTCATCGGTCCGTTCCCCCTCCCTCTTCCTTTTGACAATCCCTCCTTTACCCCGTTGATCTTACCTTCAGCCCCGCAGCTGTCTGGTCTTCCGGTGTAATCCCTCTCCTTTTTTCCTCCATTCGTGCATTGGTTAATTGGGCACGTTCGATCCATCTGTGGTCATGAATCCTTTGGGCCCATCGGACTACCTTCAATGCATGGGACCGTGTCTGTTCCCACATGCATGTTCGTGGCACAAGGTGTGGCGCATCTCGCACGCAGGGTACAGTGAGGACTGGAGAGTGAATGCTTGCATGCGGAAGAGGGGGTGGGGGCTTCCACAGGCTGCATCATGGACCCGCCCCCATCAATTCTCAAAAATGAGGGACAGGCTTGTACGAGCTGAGATTGGAGAGAAACTATTAGGAAGAGGAAAAGGACAGAAAGCTCGCACAAGAGGAGATGGGAAAAAGGTGAGATCCTGTGAGGAAATAGGAGGCTCACATTATCAGAGTGAGAGAAAGAGAAAGAGGAGCAAAAAGGAGCTCAATGGGGGCCAAGCAGAAACGGAGTTGTATGCAGCTGGCATATCTGGGATGCTTGAGAGGACTCGTCGACTGGGTCTGGGCACCTCAGGGGCGTGGCTGCGTGTCCCATCGTGCCGCATCTCCACTGCCAATCTTCCCCATTCTTTCCTCTGCATTCTCTAGTATTTTTGGGCTTGCACAACCCAGTCGGGCTGTGTGAGGTGGAGAGAAAACAAAAGACCCTACTTTTCTTTTCAAGTTCTTCTTGTTTTTCTTCTTCTCCCCCGAGTGAATGATGGTCAAGTCCTTTGTGTAAAAGTAAGATTGTGTAAGGAGGAATACGTGTAGGGTTAAATCTGCTCCAATGTGCCTTCTGTTTTCTTGCCTGTAAATATTTGCTTATAAACGATTGCTTTCTTGTGTGTGAAATAAACAATTGTTTGTTGTTATTTCCAATCTGTCTTGGTTATCTTTTCCTTTATTGGTCCGACACAGTGTCCGAGTACAGTTTGACGGGAAGTTGTACACCACCTGATTTGCTCTGTTAGCCGGTGCTGCACCTATTTGTTCCCCTCGGCAGAAGATCAACAGGGGTGGTACCGAGGGCGTGGCTTCTCGTTATGTTGCCGTGGCAATAGAAAGGTATCGCGGAAACATCGAAGCGTAACCCTGCTAGGCTTGTAGTCTAAGTCAAGTGGCTACGGCTGTGTAACAACTACAGCCCGTTGGACCGCAGTGTTATCTGTGGTTGGCGGCCTCAGGACAGGGTGTTTGGGACAATTATCTTCATTTACAGATGCTTTCCAATGTTTCTGTGATTTTTCCCGGTGTACCGGCTTCGATGTCCGTCGGCACACAATTACTGTGCTTTCCCATTGTCTCGAGTTGCTCACCTGCATTTTTTCATTTACTTATTTTCATTTACTTTTATTTTCATTTACGGATGTTGTCCGATGAATCTTTGATTTTTTCCCGGGGTACGGGCTTCGATGCCCATCGGCACGCAAAACTTTAGCTTTCTATGTTACCCAGAAGGTACCGATGTTTCATGTCAGCCAGTGAGTCAGTCAGTCAGTGATTAGAAAGAGCATTAAATATTAGATACTAGCGTGGATCGCTGAAATGGGACAAACACCACCACCTTATTAAAAACACCTCACCACCACATTATCAACTAGAAGGGCATTCAGTAGAGCGCATACCCCCCCCCCCACCATGCAATCTATGATCCAGAAGAACATGTCAAGCCCAATATATTTTTGAAATATCATGCTGTATATCATTTTTCGCCCTCCCTCTCATTGGCAAAGAATCACTTAAAAAATTATCAGATCCTGATCCGGATTCGGATCTTCACCAAAGTCGAATCCATTTTTCGTGGTCACACACCCAACCTGACAACCAAGTTTTGTCCGAATCCGTCTACAGCTTTTTGAGATATCGTGCTATATATCATTTTTGACCCTATCTCTCTCTGGTGAAGAATTGTTTAAAATTGTAGTACTAGTCATATATCCGGATCCGGATCTTCACCAAAAATCTAATCAGTTCGTCCTTGTTACACACCCAACCTTAACACAAAATTTCATCCGAATCCGTCCAAAACTTTTTGACACATCGTGCTATATATTATTTTTGGCCCACCTCTCAATGGTGAAGAATCACTTTAAAAATTCAAGTAGTCGGATCCGGATCCGGATTTTCACCAAAATCGAATCAGTTCGTCCTTGTCACACACCCAACCTGTCCGCATAATTTCATCTGGACCCGTCCATAACTTTTTGAGATATCATGCACACAAACAGACAAATGAAATTGCTTGTTGAGCAAGGAATTGCCAGAATAACTTTGTCATATCTCCATGATCTCTGAAAAAACAAAAACTTGGAAATCAATTTGGTTCTTTTAAGTCGAGAGTGCTACTGTTTAATGAGTTACATCACTTAGTTTGGTCATGATCATAACTCGGAAGTCAATCGGACTTGAAATGGCGTTTTTATCGCAATTTGAAAGTTTTCACCCGACCCCCCTGAAATTCGACCCCCGACTGCAAAAAAGGGTGTTGGTGTGACACCAAAATGAGACATATGGTTGGATGCAGTATTCGAAGATGCACAATTTGGTTTTGGTTTGAAGTCGATACGACCATTTTAGCGGACGTTATTGCAAAAATAAGAATTTTGCTTTTTTGGTGACCTTGACCTTGACCTTTGACCTAGATTCACCAAAACGACAAGTGTCTAAGATGGACCATGGCCGACGTCTGTACCCAGTTTGGTCATGATCGCTGAGACGGTGTGGCTGCTACAGGGTAAACAAACACACAAACAGACAGACAGACAGACACACAGAATGCCACACACAACCGACCAACATAATTGCCGAAATCCGAAGGATTCCGGCAATTAATGAAATTGCATGTTGAGCAAGGAATTGCCGCAATACGTTTGTCATATCTCCATGATCTCTGAAAAAACAAAAACCTGGAAATCAATTTGGTTCTTACAAGTCGATAGTGCTACTGTTTAATGAGTTATAGCAATTAGTTTGGTCATGATCATAACTTGGAAGTCAATCGGACTTGAAATGGCATTTTTATCGCAATTTGTGAGTTTTGACCCGACCCCCCCCCTGACATTCAACCCCCGACCGCTAAGAAGGGTGTTGGTGTAACACCCCAATGAGACATATGATTGGATGCAGAATTGGAAGATGCACATTTTGGATTTGGATTGAAGTCGACACGACCATTTTAGCGGACGTTATTGCGAAAATAAGAATTTTGGTTTTTCAGTTTTTGAGTGACCTGAAATATAAAATCCTCTTCAAATTTCAAGTCAATCGGATAAGAATTGAGAATTTTAGAAATACCACCTCGGTTGTTGACCTGGGCCTCTGTTGACCTTTTGGTCAATGTTGACTCAAAAATAATTGGTAGTTGAATTCATTGACATGAAATATAAATCCTTTTCAAGTTTCAAGTCAATCGGATGAAAATTGAGGACATTAGAAGTCTCACCTAAGTTGTTGACTTTTGTTGACCAAGGTTATGAAAAACACCTCACCACCATGTAAACGCAATGTTATTAAAAACATCACACCCCCATGAAACTGCAATGTTATTAAAAACACCTCACCACCATGTAACCACAATGTTATTAAAAACACCTCAACACCATGTAACAGCAATGTTATTAAAAACACCTCACCACCATGTAACAGCAATGTTATTAAAAACACCTCACCACCATGTAACCACAATGTTATTAAAAACACCTCACCACCATGTAACAGCAATGTTATTAAAAACACATCAACACCATGAAACCACAATGTTATTCAAAACACCTCACCACCATGTAACAGCAATGTTATTAAAAACACCTCACTACCATGTAAACACCATGTTATTAAAAACATCTCACCACCATATAAACACAATGTTATTAAAAAGACCTCACCACCATGAAACTGCATTGTTATTAAAAACACCTCACCACCATGCAAACACAATGTAATTAAAAACACCTCACCACCATGAAACTGCAATGTTATTAAAAACACCTCACCATCATGAAACTGCAATGTTATTAAAAACACCTCACCAACATGCAAACACAATGTAATTAAAAACACCTCACCACCATGAAACTGCAATGTTATTAAAAACACCTCACCACCATGAAACTGCAATGTTATTAAAAACACCTCACTACCATGTAACCACAATGTTATTAAAAACACCTCACCACCATGTAAACACAATGTTATTAAAAACACCTCACCACCATGAAACTGCAATGTTATTAAAAACACCTCACCACCATGCAAACACAATGTATTTAAAAACAACTCACCACCATGAAACTGCAATGTTATTAAAAACACCTCACCACCATGAAACTGCAATGTTATTAAAAACACCTCACTACCATGTAACCACAATGTTATTAAAAACACCTCACCACCATGTAACTAAAAACACCTCACCACCATGTAACAGCAATGTTATTAAAAACACCTCACCACCATGAAACTGCAATGTTATTAAAAACACCTCAACACCATGCAACAGCAATGTTATTAAAAACACCTCACCACCATGTAATGGCAATGTTATTAAAAACACCTCACTACCATGTAACCACAATGTTATTAAAAACACCTCACCACCATGTAACAGCAATGTTATTAAAAACACCTCACCACCATGTAACGGCAATGTTATGAAAAACACCTCACCACCATGTAACGGCAATGTTATTAAAAACACCTCACCACCATGTAACGGCAATGTTATTAAATACACCTCACCACCATGTAACAGCAATGTTATTAAAAACACCTCACCAACATGTAACGGCAATGTTGTTAAAAACTCTTCACCACCATGTAACCACAATGTTATTAAAAAGACCTCACCACCATGAAACTGCAATATTGTTAAAAACACCTCACTACCATGTAACCACAATCTTATTAAAAACACCTCACCACCATGTAACCACAATGTTATTAAAAACACCTCACCCCCATGAAACTGCAATGTTATTAAAAACACCTCAACACCATGCAACAGCAATGTTATTAAAAACACCTCACCACCATGTAACAGCAATGTTATGAAAAACACCTCACTACCATGTAACCACAATGTTATTAAAAACACCTCACCACCATGTAACCAGAATTTTATTAAAAACACCTCACCACCATGTAACAGCAATGTTATTAAAAACAACTCACCACCATGTAACCACCATGTTATTAAAAACACCTCACTACCATGTAACCACAATGTTATTAAAAACAGCTCACCACCATGTAACAGCAATGTTATTAAAAACACCTCACCACCATGTAACGGCAATGTTATTAAAAACACCTCACCACCATGTAACGGCAATGTTATTAAAAACACCTCACCACCATGTAACGGCAATGTTATTAAAAACACCTCACCAACATGTAACGGCAATGTTGTTAAAAACTCTTCACTACCATGGAACCACAATGTTATTAAAAAGACCTCACCACCATGAAACTGCAATATTGTTAAAAACACCTCACTACCATGTAACCACAATCTTATTAAAAACACCTCACCACCATGTAACCACAATGTTATTAAAAACACCTCACCCCCATGAAACTGCAATGTTATTAAAAACACCTCAACACCATGCAACAGCAATGTTATTAAAAACACCTCACCACCATGTAACAGCAATGTTATTAAAAACACCTCACTACCATGTAACCACAATGTTATTAAAAACACCTCACCACCATGTAACAGCAATGTTATTAAAAACACCTCACTATCATGTAACCACAATGTTATTAAAAACATCTCACCACCATGTAACCAGAATTTTATTAAAAACACCTCACCAACATGTAACAGCAATGTTATTAAAAACACCTCACCACCATGTAACGGAAATGTTATTAAAAACACCTCACCACCATGTAACGGCAATGTTATTAAAAACACCTCACCACCATGTAACGGCAATGTTATTAAAAACACCTCACCACCATGTAACGGCAATGCTATTAAAAACACCTCACCACCATGTAACGGCAATGTTATTAAAAACACCTCACCAACATGTAACGGCAATGTTGTTAAAAACTCTTCACCACCATGCAACCACAATGTTATTAAAAAGACCTCACCACCATGAAACTGCAATATTGTTAAAAACACCTCACTACCATGTAACCACAATCTTATTAAAAACACCTCACCACCATGTAACCACTATGTTATTAAAAACACCTCACTCCCATGAAACTGCAATGTTATTAAAAACACCTCAACACCATGCAACAGCAATGTTATTAAAAACACCTCACCACCATGTAACAGCAATGTGATTAAAAACACCTCACTACCATGTAACCACAATGTTATTAAAAACACCTCACCACCATGTAACAGCAATGTTCTTAAAAACATCTCACCACCATGTAACCAGAATTTTATTAAAAACACCTCACCACCATGTAACAGCAATGTTAAAAACACCTCAACACCATGTAACGGCAATGTTATTAAAAACACCTCACCACCATGTAACGGCAATGTTATTAAAAACACCTCACCACCATGTAACAGCAATGTTATTAAAAACACCTCACTACCATGTAACCACAATGTTATTAAAAACACCTCACCAACATGTAACAGCAATGTTATTAAAAACACCTCACCACCATGTAACGGAAATGTTATAAAAAACACCTCACCACCATGTAACGGCAATGTTATTAAAAACACCTCACCACCATGTAACGGCAATGTTATTAAAAACACCTCACCAACATGTAACGGCAATGTTATTAAAAACTCTTCACTACCATGTAACCACAATGTTATTAATTACACCTCACCACCATGTAACTACAATGTTATTTAAAACACCTCAACATCATGTAACAGCAATGTTATTAAAATCACCTCACCACCATGAAACAGCAATGTTATTAAAAACACCTCACCACCATGTAACCAGAATTTTATTAAAAACACCTCACCACCATATAACCACATTGTTATTAAAAACACCTCACCACCATGTTACAGCAATGTTATTAAAAACACCTCACTACCATGTAACCACAATGTTGTTAAAAACACCTCACCACCATGGAACAGCAATGTTTAAAACACCTCAATACCATGTAACGGCAATGTTATTAAAAACACCTCACCACCATGTAACGGCAATGTTATTAAAAACACCTCAACACCATGTAATGGCAATGTTATTAAAAACACCTCACCACCATGTAACAGCAATGTTATTAAAAAACACCTCACCACCATGAAACGGAAATGTTATTAAAAACACCTCACCACCATGTAACAACAATGTTATTAAAAACATCTCACCACCATGTAACGGCAATGTTATTAAAAACACCTCACTACCATGTAACCACAATGTTATTAAAAACACCTCACCCCCATGACTCTGCAATGTTATTAAAAACACCTTAACACCATGTAACCACAATGCTATTAAAAACACCTCACCACCATGTAACCACAATGTTATGAAAAACACCTCAACACCATGTAACAGCAATGCTATTAAAAACACCACACGACCATGTAACCACAATGTTATTAAAAACACCTCACTACCATGTAACCACAATGTTATTAAAAACACCACACCCCCATGAAATGGCAATGTTATTAAAAACACCTCTCCACCATGTAACAGCAATGTTATTAAAAACACCTTACCACCAGGTAACTGCAATGTTATTAAAAACATTACACCCCCATGCAACTGCAATGTAAAAAAAAAAACTCTTCACCACCATGTAACCGCAATATTATAAAAAAATACCTCACCCCCATGAAACTGCAATGTTATTAAAAACACCTCAACACCATGCAACAGCAATGTTATTAAAAACACCTCACTACCATGTAACCACAATGTTATTAAAAACACCACACCCCCATGTAACCACAATGCTATTAAAAACACCTCATACCATGTAAACACAATGCTATTAAAAACACCTCACTACCATGTTACCACAATGCTATTAAAAACACATCATCCCCATGAAACTGCAATGTTATGAAAAACACCTCACCACCATGTAATTGCAATGTTATTTAAAACACCTCACCACCATGAAACTGCAATGTTATTAAAAACACCTCACCACCATGAAACTGCAATGTAATTAAAAACACCTCACCACCATATAACCGCAATGTTATTAAAAACACCTCACCACCATATAAACGCAATGTTATTAACAACACCTCACCACCATGTAACCGGAATGTTATTAAAAACACCTCACCACCATGTAACAGCAGTGCTATTAAAAATACCTCACCACCATGTAACCACAATGTTATTAAAAACACCTCACTAGCATGTAACGGCAATGTTATTAAAAACACCTCACCACCATGTAATAGCAATGTTATTAAAAACACCTCACTGCATGTAACCACAATGTCATTAAAAACACCACACCCACATGCAACTGCAATGTATTAAAAAAAACTCTTCACCACCATGTAACCGCAATGTTATTAAAAACACCTCACCCCATTGAAACTGCAATGTTATTAAAAACACCTCAACGCCATGCAACAGAAATGTTATGAAAAACACCTCACCACCATGTAACGGCAATGATATTAAAAACACCTCACCACCATGTAACAGAAATGTTATGAAAAACACCTCACCACCATGTCACAGCAAAGTTACTGAAAACACCTCACGACCATCTAACCACAATGCTATTAAAAATACCAAACCCCCATGTAACTGCAATGTAATAAAAAAAACTCTTCACCACCATGTAACCGCAATGTCATAAAAAACACCTCACCACCATGTTCCTGCAATGTTATGAAAAACACCTCAACACCATGTAATCACAATGCTATTAAAAACACCTCATACCATGTAACCGCAATGTCATTAAAAACACCTCAGTACCATGTAACCACAATGTTATTAAAAACACCTCACTACCATGTAACCACAATGTTATTAAAAACACCTCACCACCATGTAACTAAAAACACCTCACCACCATGTAACAGCAATGTTATTAAAAACACCTCACCACCATGAAACTGCAATGTTATTAAAAACACCTCAACACCATGCAACAGCAATGTTATTAAAAACACCTCACCACCATGTAATGGCAATGTTATTAAAAACACCTCACTACCATGTAACCACAATGTTATTAAAAACACCTCACCACCATGTAACAGCAATGTTATTAAAAACACCTCACCACCATGTAACGGCAATGTTATGAAAAACACCTCACCACCATGTAACGGCAATGTTATTAAAAACACCTCACCACCATGTAACGGCAATGTTATTAAATACACCTCACCACCATGTAACAGCAATGTTATTAAAAACACCTCACCAACATGTAACGGCAATGTTGTTAAAAACTCTTCACCACCATGTAACCACAATGTTATTAAAAAGACCTCACCACCATGAAACTGCAATATTGTTAAAAACACCTCACTACCATGTAACCACAATCTTATTAAAAACACCTCACCACCATGTAACCACAATGTTATTAAAAACACCTCACCCCCATGAAACTGCAATGTTATTAAAAACACCTCAACACCATGCAACAGCAATGTTATTAAAAACACCTCACCACCATGTAACAGCAATGTTATGAAAAACACCTCACTACCATGTAACCACAATGTTATTAAAAACACCTCACCACCATGTAACCAGAATTTTATTAAAAACACCTCACCACCATGTAACAGCAATGTTATTAAAAACAACTCACCACCATGTAACCACAATGTTATTAAAAACACCTCACTACCATGTAACCACAATGTTATTAAAAACACCTCACCACCATGTAACAGCAATGTTATTAAAAACACCTCACCACCATGTAACGGCAATGTTATTAAAAACACCTCACCACCATGTAACGGCAATGTTATTAAAAACACCTCACCACCATGTAACGGCAATGTTATTAAAAACACCTCACCAACATGTAACGGCAATGTTGTTAAAAACTCTTCACTACCATGGAACCACAATGTTATTAAAAAGACCTCACCACCATGAAACTGCAATATTGTTAAAAACACCTCACTACCATGTAACCACAATCTTATTAAAAACACCTCACCACCATGTAACCACAATGTTATTAAAAACACCTCACCCCCATGAAACTGCAATGTTATTAAAAACACCTCAACACCATGCAACAGCAATGTTATTAAAAACACCTCACCACCATGTAACAGCAATGTTATTAAAAACACCTCACTACCATGTAACCACAATGTTATTAAAAACACCTCACCACCATGTAACAGCAATGTTATTAAAAACACCTCACTATCATGTAACCACAATGTTATTAAAAACATCTCACCACCATGTAACCAGAATTTTATTAAAAACACCTCACCACCATGTAACAGCAATGTTAAAAACACCTCAACACCATGTAACGGCAATGTTATTAAAAACACCTCACCACCTTGTAACGGCAATGTTTTTAAAAACACCTCACCACCATGTAACAGCAATGTTATTAAAAACACCTCACTACCATGTAACCACAATGTTATTAAAAACACCTCACCAACATGTAACAGCAATGTTATTAAAAACACCTCACCACCATGTAACGGAAATGTTATTAAAAACACCTCACCACCATGTAACGGCAATGTTATTAAAAACACCTCACCACCATGTAACGGCAATGTTATTAAAAACACCTCACCACCATGTAACGGCAATGCTATTAAAAACACCTCACCACCATGTAACGGCAATGTTATTAAAAACACCTCACCAACATGTAATGGCAATGTTGTTAAAAACTCTTCACCACCATGCAACCACAATGTTATTAAAAAGACCTCACCACCATGAAACTGCAATATTGTTAAAAACACCTCACTACCATGTAACCACAATCTTATTAAAAACACCTCACCACCATGTAACCACTATGTTATTAAAAACACCTCACCCCCATGAAACTGCAATGTTATTAAAAACACCTCAACACCATGCAACAGCAATGTTATTAAAAACACCTCACCACCATGTAACAGCAATGTGATTAAAAACACCTCACTACCATGTAACCACAATGTTATTAAAAACACCTCACCACCATGTAACAGCAATGTTATTAAAAACATCTCACCACCATGTAACCAGAATTTTATTAAAAACACCTCACCACCATGTAACAGCAATGTTAAAAACACCTCAACACCATGTAACGGCAATGTTATTAAAAACACCTCACCACCATGTAACGGCAATGTTATTAAAAACACCTCACCACCATGTAACAGCAATGTTATTAAAAACACCTCACTACCATGTAACCACAATGTTATTAAAAACACCTCACCAACATGTAACAGCAATGTTATTAAAAACACCTCACCACCATGTAACGGAAATGTTATAAAAAACACCTCACCACCATGTAACGGCAATGTTATTAAAAACACCTCACCACCATGTGACGGCAATGTTATTAAAAACACCTCACCAACATGTAACGGCAATGTTATTAAAAACTCTTCACTACCATGTAACCACAATGTTATTAATTACACCTCACCACCATGTAACTACAATGTTATTTAAAACACCTCAACATCATGTAACAGCAATGTTATTAAAATCACCTCACCACCATGAAACAGCAATGTTATTAAAAACACCTCACCACCATGTAAACACAATCTTATTAAAAACACCTCACCACCATGTAACCAGAATTTTATTAAAAACACCTCACCACCATATAACCACATTGTTATTAAAAACACCTCACCACCATGTTACAGCAATGTTATTAAAAACACCTCACTACCATGTAACCACAATGTTGTTAAAAACACCTCACCACCATGGAACAGCAATGTTTAAAACACCTCAATACCATGTAACGGCAATGTTATTAAAAACACCTCACCACCATGTAACGGCAATGTTATTAAAAACACCTCAACACCATGTAATGGCAATGTTATTAAAAACACCTCACCACCATGTAACAGCAATGTTATTAAAAAACACCTCACCACCATGAAACGGAAATGTTATTAAAAACACCTCACCACCATGTAACGACAATGTTATTAAAAACATCTCACCACCATGTAACGGCAATGTTATTAAAAACACCTCACTACCATGTAACCACAATGTTATTAAAAACACCTCACCCCCATGACTCTGCAATGTTATTAAAAACACCTTAACACCATGTAACCACAATGCTATTAAAAACACCTCACCACCATGTAACCACAATGTTATGAAAAACACCTCAACACCATGTAACAGCAATGCTATTAAAAACACCACATGACCATGTAACCACAATGTTATTAAAAACACCTCACCACCATGTAACCACAATGTTATTAAAAACACCACACCCCCATGAAATGGCAATGTTATTAAAAACACCTCTCCACCATGTAACAGCAATGTTATTAAAAACACCTTACCACCAGGTAACTGCAATGTTATTAAAAACATCACACCCCCATGCAACTGCAATGTAAAAAAAAAAACTCTTCACCACCATGTAACCGCAATATTATAAAAAAAATACCTCACCCCCATGAAACTGCAATGTTATTAAAAACACCTCAACACCATGCAACAGCAATGTTATTAAAAACACCTCACTACCATGTAACCACAATGTTATTAAAAACACCACACCCCCATGTAACCACAATGCTATTAAAAACACCTCATACCATGTAAACACAATGCTATTAAAAACACCTCACTACCATGTTACCACAATGCTATTAAAAACACATCATCCCCATGAAACTGCAATGTTATGAAAAACACCTCACCACCATGTAATTGCAATGTTATTTAAAACACCTCACCACCATGAAACTGCAATGTTATTAAAAACACCTCACCACCATGAAACTGCAATGTAATTAAAAACACCTCACCACCATATAACCGCAATGTTATTAAAAACACCTCACCACCATATAAACGCAATGTTATTAACAACACCTCACCACCATGTAACCGGAATGTTATTAAAAACACCTCACCACCATGTAACAGCAGTGCTATTAAAAATACCTCACCACCATGTAACCACAATGTTATTAAAAACACCTCACTAGCATGTAACGGCAATGTTATTAAAAACACCTCACCACCATGTAATAGCAATGTTATTAAAAACACCTCACTGCATGTAACCACAATGTCATTAAAAACACCACACCCACATGCAACTGCAATGTATTAAAAAAAACTCTTCACCACCATGTAACCGCAATGTTATTAAAAACACCTCACCCCATTGAAACTGCAATGTTATTAAAAACACCTCAACGCCATGCAACAGAAATGTTATGAAAAACACCTCACCACCATGTAACGGCAATGATATTAAAAACACCTCACCACCATGTAACAGAAATGTTATGAAAAACACCTCACCACCATGTCACAGCAATGTTACTGAAAACACCTCACGACCATCTAACCACAATGCTATTAAAAATACCAAACCCCCATGTAACTGCAATGTAATAAAAAAAAACTCTTCACCACCATGTAACCGCAATGTCATAAAAAACACCTCACCACCATGTTCCTGCAATGTTATGAAAAACACCTCAACACCATGTAATCACAATGCTATTAAAAACACCTCATACCATGTAACCGCAATGTCATTAAAAACACCTCACTACCATGTAACCACAATGTTATTAAAAACACCTCACTACCATGTAACCACAATGTTATTAAAAACACCACACCCCCATGAAACTGCAATGTTATTAAAAACACCTCACCAACATGTAATCGCAATGTTATTTAAAACACATCACCACCATTGAACCGCAATGTAATTAAAAACACCTCTCCACCATGTAACCGCAATGTTATTAAAAACACCTCACCACGATGTAACAGCAATGTTATTTAAAACACCTCACCACCATGTAATCGCAATGTTATTAAAAACATCACACTCCCACGTAACCGCTGTGTTATTAAAAACACCACATCCCTATGTCACCGCAATGTTATTAAAACACATCACCACCATGTAATCACAAGGTAATTAAAAACACCTCACGACAATGTAAATGCAATGTTATAAAAAACACCTCACCACCATGTAATTGCAATGTTTTTAAAAACACCTCACCGCAATGTAACCGCAATGTTATTAAAACACCTCACCACCATGTAATCGTAATGTTATTAAAAACATCACACTCCCACGTAACCGCCGTGTTATTAAAAACACCACACCCCTATGTAACCGCAATGATATTAAAAACACCACACCACCACTAAATGAAAATCCCCCTGCTGTGCAATTCAAAACACCTCACCACATGTTGCTGTCGAGACCAGTTTGTTTTAACCGAGGATAAATATGTGAGTTGCCCTGTTGTCATGATTTACATCAATCATGATGCAAACATTTATTTTGCACAAATTTATTTGTAATATTTGTGATGTTTCATTTTTATAAGCAATTGAACTTGATGATTTAAGTTAAAATAAAAAAAAAATACCCTATTTTGTAAACAATATCGAGGCTCGCATGAGAGCTAACACACAGAATGTACAACAAGGGCAGCAGGAGACAAGAGCAGTAGGAGACGAAAGGAAAAAAATGTGGAACAGAGACATGAGGAGATCTATGGAAGGGAGAGGGATGATACCCTGATGACATATACATGGGAGAGTTTGGTGCAGCCCAGAAGTTTGGTACGATTTCACAAAAGTTTGAGGAAGTAGTTCAGTGACAACACACACAAATACACACACACACACACACACACACACACACACACACACACACACACACACACACACACACACACACACACACACACACACACACACACACACACACACACACAATTGTGTCTCCTTTCAGTCAGAGATGCTTAAATTTCAGTGAAAACTGAAAAATTGTCCTGTTCTCAAACTTTTGGCCGGTAGTGTATACATGTTTACTTTCCTGCCTTGGCTTGCTTAATGCCAACACGGTAGGTTAGCTATTCCCGAGACCTTGCTTCTGGGCTTGTCTTTGACGAAGTGATGGAAGTCTCTTTTGTGACATTCTCGAACCAAACATCAGGTCGGTTACAATACATCAACTAGGAGTCGATCAATATCGTGACATGGAAACCAAGATCAGCTGTGCACTCTCCGAACCAACCAATATTGATAGAAAATCCCTTGCGGTTTAAACCCCCCTTGTTTTAATGTTTCATTTTCTCTTTCTGAATATGGTAAGATCATTTAGGTGGGTTGACTGGCAGTCAGTCACCTTGCCCTTGTAAACCTGTAGTAGCGATGCCCTGCCGTGGTTTAAGGGGTCAGCACCGCTCATGCCACAGAGTTTTGTATGGTTTGTGACCCACATGGTGGTGTCTGCCATGACATCAACCTGTCTGGAGTTGACTGAAAGGTGTGGAAGCTGTCCTAACCTTTCATACCAAATCCAGAAAGGGTCGGATTGGGCAGGCACCCCACTGATGGTCGTGAACCATTTGACAACGTTGTTGTGGCACTTACCAAATCAATTAGGGAGACAGAGGTTGACAGGATGGCCTAAAGATATGCACACTTACCTATAAAATGTCTTGTACCTGGGGTAGAATCTCAAATCTGGGTTTCACAGGCAGGGTGATTTATTAATGTGTGTGCCATCCTTCAGATGGACGTTAAATTGCGTATACCATTTACCGGCATTAATTGGTGGGCGTTTAAGATCTCAAGCAAACAGTTGCCAAGCTATCATCCACACCCTGAACAAGTTCCAAATTCCTGCCCTCACCTACAGAGGTCACTGCATCAGCGGCATAGCCGTGCACTCAGCCAAAGATGCTCCCCCTCAGCTTTGTGCTGCATTTGAAAAAAGAAGGGAGACTGCCAATACTGATAACGGAATGTCTCGCCAAGGGAACGTGGCACTCAATTTGCATCGATGAGCTCCAATGGCCTGAAGCGTCTTCAATCGCATTGCATCCCTCAAGGGGAGGTGTTCCCCAAAATTGTGAATTAATCTATCCAAAAAGGGGCAGCATCAGAAGAACAACCTACATTTGATTTCCATTGCATGCTTACTCTTCTCTTTCATGATTTACAATTCTTTTTTCTCGACCTTGATTAATCCCACCTTCTTAAGGAGTCAACCGATGCAGAAGTTTGGCCGAAGTCGTACACCAACCACCTGGCCAGGCCTAATGTTCGAATGAAGGGGGTTTGGGCAGGATCTTATAATTTGACAACTCACCTCTTCGTCGCAAAAGGCACTGTGGGATCTTTAATGTCCACCAGCTAATGACAGCAGATGGGACACCCCGACGGATGGACCTAAAGTTGGGTGGACCTTTTGAACCTGGATTTTGAATCTTTGCCGAGCTATATAAACTGTTTCCCTGGTGCTTCACCTGCAGGGCGAGGCATCAATGTTTGTACCGTCCCTCATAGGGTCATTAAGCTTGGAGTCTGATTTGCTGGTATTATTTAACAGATGTTAAAGGTCCCAGGGAGTCATCTGATGACCCAGGGAGAATCCTTTAAGAAAGATAGGCATCAAGGCTTCAATGAAGCTGTTCACCACCATCTTAGGTCATCCTCCATCGACAACCATGATGTTTTCTACTGCAATTAACCCTCCGCAAGCACACCACTTTCTGGGTTTCTAGGTTTTCCATCCACTTCTGTGTTGAAGAGTTTGTGGCTGTATCTATATTGTTCACCATCTGTGTCTTCTCCCATGGTCTCTTCCCCAGATCTCATATTGGTCAATGTCTCCCTGTGTTTTGTCCCTCGACCCTGCTGTTGGCATCCCCAAACTCTATTTCTCCTGTTCGTTTTTTGTCTGTTACATCTTGATCCCGACACTGTACACCAAAAAGTAGGCCAGTTCCCTCCAATCCTAAACGATGACAAATCCCCACTCAAACCTTCAGGTGGCACTGCACAAGCAGCAAATGGTGGCAAAACTGCAGTCACACGCTGCATTCAAAAAATGTTCAACACTTTTGTCCCTCTTGCTCGTCTCTTACTACATTCATAGAAAAATGAGAGGATTGACAGAACACTTTATCCTGCTCAATCTTGATAAAAAAGGACTTGCGAAGTGTCACCGTTCCCATTTTAAAGCCAAGACGTGCAGTTTCTGGCAGCACAAAAAAAATATTGAAATCGCATTTATGAAACTATGACTGCCAACACTGTGGGAGCGGCAGGAAGGGTAATGTTACTATCCTCTCGAGGGTATATAGATGACAATAGTTTGATGCTCGGGTCTGTTAGTCTGTGGAGCACGTTCCTCAAGAACGTCAGGTTTCCTCCCTTTCAGTTTTGTGTTAAACAGGTATATGTTTGTGGTTTATACTGGTTTTTTTTTTTTACTTCTGGTAGGGGTGCCCCACAAAGTGCCAAGATAAGCTATTTATACACATTAAACCCAATATTTGTCGAAGGAGGAAAAACCCCTTGGGAAGAGGGCATATTATTAGTAATAATATTGTTTTGTATTAACATCAATATTGTGTTATTTTCATGAGTGTTGTTATTAGCTTTACCAGAGGAGAGCATATTGCATTTGGGTTCGTTTGTTTGTTTAACTGTCTGACTGCACAGAACGTGAGTATATGTCTGGGCTGAAAGGATGGAAACCTCGATGAAAAACGGTGCCCAGCTGATGATCCGGGCAGTTTGGAAATCAGTCAATTGCTTATAAGTTAAGGTTATAACTTAAAATAAAATAACTTTTGTAAGTACTTCCCAGCACATAATATTGGGTGGTCACTGGAGTACCCTTATTGTCGGGTTTTCCGTGCGTGTGTGTGTATGTGTGTGTGTGCGTGTGTGTCTGCAACGCGAGGCTCCACAGCACAAACCAGCAAACCGATTTCGATGAAACTTGGCGAGCAGGTGCCGTATGGGCTGGGAGTGTGCGCGTTTGAGTTTCGTTGCTAAGCAACCACACGTTGCTATGCAGCGGCCGAAAAACCGTGTACGGTATTTTCAATACTTGTCCTACAGTTTCGAATGTGGAGAAACGACAATTCGGAATTAAACACTTCGATATATTCAGAAAATTTTACTCGAGCCGATTTTTGATTTAGGTTTTATTTTTTAAATGGTAGTCCTTCAAAAAATCGGGTGTCTATTTACCATCATTTTTTGTTTGTTTGTTTGTATGTAATGGACAGCTCTGGAGGCCAGAGGAATCAACAGATTATGATGAGACTTGACAGGTAGGTTCACACCAGGGTCTCGTTCTATGCTTTTGAGCTCCGTTGCTATGGACACCACCGTTGCCAAGCAACTGGACTTTGAAATTTTTTGAAAAATCCTAAAAAAATTATTTTTTCGAAAATCAAAAATGGGCTTCCAGGTTTTTATGCACACTATAATCAACCTCTCTGTCAAAAAATTTCAGCCCGATCCGTCAAAAACTGTATGACGTATGCAATTTGAAATGGCTCAAATATATCATCCAAGAGCAAAGATGTGGCAAAATATTGATATTTGGCGGCTATATTGGATTTATGCAAATGAGATTTTGTTCAAGGGAAGTTTAAAAGTATTCTAAGTGCATCCTTAAAAACAAAATACCCATTCTAGAAGTTGAAATCACCCAAATATGTCATCTGTGAGCAACGATATGGCACAATATTGATAATTGGCCGCCATATTGGATTTATGCAAATTAGACATATTTCCGAAACAGGGATTTCTTAGGACTTTTAGTATGGTGTTCTGGGGACCTCATAGAAATACATTGCGCTAAAAAAATTCTGTTGCAATTTGTTTCCGATCAAGTGAAAAAATGGGAGAGATTGCCTGGACTATAAGTGAACCAAGTTGCTTCACCTCGCTTTTCACTTCGTGTGCGTGGAGTAAAAACTTACATAGATTTCTCAAGAGGTCTAAAACAAATCTGATGAGAATACAAGGAAATCTTGTTCCACCCTCTGTGTCCTCCTCCAGCCATCATTCTTCCCAACATCCCTTGTTTGTCACACACACACACACACACACACACACACACACACACACACACACACACACACACACACACACACACACACACACACACACACACACACACACACACACACACACACACACACACACACACACACACACACACGATTTGTGCTGTTCATTTTGTTCTGTTACATCCTGATCCGTTCTATATTCTCATTCCTCCATGAACCTCAACCTTGTCTAACAAGCTCAAATGAGCTAAGATCCTCGTCCTCTTAATGATGACGTCATAAAAACGAATATGACGTCATTGTGATGTATCAGGTTTACGATAAATTATCTGTGCTAATGCCCGGCTTGATTCCCGCAAACAAAATTCAAACAGCTTGCCGAGTTTCAGAAATAATGGTATAGGCGATTTCCATTAGCGGAGATATTATGACGTCAACTTTTTTTTCTTGGAAGAATTTCCAAAATCGGAGAGGGTCACTGTCTGCGCGTGGGCTTTCTGCATATACATGGCAAGTTTCACGAAGATGCGATGAAAACTCTGGGTTGTGAAACAAAAATGTCAAAAAATAGGAATGACGTCATAAAATTGATATGACGTCATAGTGATACATCGTATGTGCGGTAATTCATCTCTGCTAATGCCCTGTTCGATTCCCACAAACAGAATTCAAAAAGCTTGCCTAGTTTCGGAGATAATTTTTTAGGCGATTTCCATTAGCGGAGATATTTTGACGTCATATAATAACTTTTTTTTCTCAGAGAAATTTTCAAAATCGGAGATGGTTACTGTCTGCGCAGGGAATTTTTACATATATATATATACCAAGTTTCAGGAAGTTTCGTAGAAAACTGTAGGCTGTGAAACAAAAAAGTCCACAAGAAGAAGATGAAGAACAACAACGTGAGTAAGACTTAAAGATCCTCCACGAGGATCTAAAAATATACACAGGCAGCACAACATGTCCACAACATCAACAACGCCCACAGATCAGCCCATTCAATTCCAGTCTACCTCCCTGAAATGCACTCCATCCCCAATGATCCTCCATAACAATCCGATTCCATTGTTAACCATCTACTGTCTTTGGTGCTCCCACTTTCCCAGGAAGACCTTTCCTGACATTAATGACGCTCAGTGTGACATACCTACAGTCTTGTCTTAACTCTCCTCATATTTACCCTCCAGCTGCACTTCCTGTTCAGTCTCTCTCCATCCTGTTAAAAAAAAAGTTTTCTGGAATTTATTTCATCGTTGCTCTACATTATTTTAAATATTTCTATGATCTCTCTTAATTACCTCCTTTTTAAAGTACAAGGTCCAATTTATTCATCCACTCCTCAAAGCTGACTCATCTTACTAGCACCAAGCTCTGGCCTACCTCAAATACAGCGGTGACAATAATCGAGATGAAGTCTCACCAAGCTGTATAATGGTAACATCACTTCCTTCGATCTCTCAACTATGCCCCTGTGAAAACATTCTAAATCCGACTAGAATTCCCACTTCCTTTTCCCACTACGACCTGGCACTGTGCTGAATACTGAAGCTCTGTATCGACACCGATTCGATCTTTCCTTGGTGTATCATGCGCACAAGCTGCCCCTTCATTCGGTAATCACTATTTCTGAAAATTCCTACCCATGATAAACGTACACCTTACATTTCCTAATATTGAATTGTATCTGTCACTTTGCTGCCCATGCGATGAAACTATCCCAGCTTTCCTGAATCTGATAACCATTGTAAACCATCTACTGTCCTTGGTGCTACCACTTCACCAACCTCGGAACCCAGGAACACCTTTCCTGACATATCTACCAATGACCACCAAGTTTGGTGTCAGTGCAAATTTTCAGTCTTCTCTTTACCTAACTGTCCAAATCATTAATGTAAATTACAGATAACAGTGGTACTTGTACTGATACCTGAACAACACCATTAATTAGAACTTCTCGGTCTGACATCCCCCAACAAACAAGCATTTTTTCCTTTCCATCCCGAAACCGGTTGTTATTCCATGTGGTTGCTCGACCAACAATTCCACAAGCTCTAACCTTAAAGAACCGCCTCTTATGTGATAACTTATCCAATGCCTTCTGGAAGTTGAAGTATACTCTATCCACTGTGCTGCCTTCATCTACTCACATAAGGAGTGTTGATGCAAGAGGAGGCCATTCGGTCCATCATGCCTGCGCTTCACCAACCTCGGTATCCATTACCCATCCACACATGAGTGTCCTACAGGTCTAGACAATATCCCCATACCTCTCCCCTCATATAATTCCTCCAGATTTGTTCATGAAGATTTCCCTTTAGTAAACCCATGCTGGCTGTCATTAATTAATTAATTTATCTTTATCAAAATTGTTCCTCATCTGATCCCTAATCAGTCTCTCATACCTTTCCCACTACAGAATATAAGCTAATTGGTCAATGATTTTCCATTGTTTCCCAATGGTGTTACATTTGCAAGTCTCCAATCCGCTGGTTCGGATTACAGTGAGCTATGGCAGATATTGGTCAATATCTCACTGGCTTGCTCTGCTACCTCCCTTAACACCCTCAAATGCAGATTAAATCTGGCTCCAGAGCTTTGGCTTCTCTTAGCTTTCCAAGTTGTTTTCTAACTTCTTTCGTCTGACAGCTCTTCCTCACCTCTGAGATTGATCATCCCTGCTGCTGGAATCTCATGAGATTATTTTTTTACAAGAGTCATAAGAAAGTTCAAGGCTTAATACCCCCAGTTGGGATAACCGGGAGGTAACTTGTGGGAATTTTACTCGTGTGGATTCAAACTCAAGACCGAGTACATATGCTTAATAGCGCTCTGGTACCACACGATCCCTGCATCGAGATTAACCTGCCAATGATTGCATGAAGGTTATAGGTTAATCCTCAAAGGCTTTCACATTTTTAATGCCAACATCAAATCTTGAGCAATCCACCAAGATCGTTAAGTAATCTCATTGCATCCATCCATGCAGCCCCATTACCGTGTGAGAGAGGCATATCGTGGAAGCTAAGAGAAAGTGCTTTTCTGCCATTTGAAATGTCTTTGTTGTTCCCTGTTTAACCCTTTTGTGGCAATGTCGGTTCAGCATGGAGTAAGTCTGTCTGTACGTGGCATGAAAAGTTGCACACCTGCATCTCATCTCTGCTTGCTTAGTCAGTTAATGGCTAGTTCGGTATTATATGATTTAATAATTGGAACATATTTTTAAACTAGAACAAAACTCATTTGAGCACATAGCTCCACCACGATGAACACTTTACCATTTGGATCCCACGAATAGGCCAGATCTGGATTCGAACCTGAACAGAAATCTAATCAATTCGTCCTTGTCAAACACCCAACCTGTCCACCAAGTTTTATCGTCATCTGTCCATAACGTTTTGATACATCCTGCTCACACAGACAAGCGTACAGATAGACAGACAGCTGACAAACAGACAAACAGGGGTGAAAACATGAACTCCATTCACCTTCGGTGGAAGACGTAGTTAAACAGGTTCATTGCATAATGCCTATATATTATATTATCACCAGTACAAGTGACTACCAAAGCTACCAAAGAAATACACTACCAAAGTGACTACTATTTACAAAAACATCAGTAAGGAGACTACCAAAGAGACTACTGTTTAAGAAAAACCAGTAAGGAGACTACCAAAAAGATGACTTGAAGAAAAACCAGTAAGGAGACTATGAAGAAAAATCAGGAAGGAGGCTACCAAGAAAAATCAAGAAGGAGACTACCAAAGAGACTACTTTTTAAGAAAAACCAGTAAGGAGACTACCAAAAAGATGACTGTTGAAGAAAAACCAGTAAGGAGACTATGAAGAAAAATCAGGAAGGAGACTACCAAAGAGTACTGTTTAAGAAAAACCAGTAAGGAGACTACGAAGAAAAATCAGGAAGGAGGCTACCAAGAAAAATCAGTAAGGAGACTACCAAAGAGACTACTTTTTAAGAAAAATCAGTAAGGACACTACTGTTTAAGAAAAACCGGTAAGGAGACTACCAAAGAGACTACTGTTTAAGAAAAATCAGTAAGGAGACTACGAAGAAAAATCAGTGAGGAGACTACCAAAGAGACTACTGTTTAAGAAAAATCAGTAAGGAGACTACCAAAGTGAATACTAAAGAGACAACTGTAAAGAGTCAGGTGATTGACCCAAAACTTTACTCGTGCTCGGCATTCATGGTCAGGTAAGTTTATGTTCTGCTGTCCAACTTTTCTTTCTACAATTTTCTTTTCAACAACAACACACTTTTCTACAAATCTGTGGATTGCCATTGAAAATAATGACTAGTTACTCAATGAGTTTATTCTAGAATGTTTTAGTAGCTGGTGAAGGACAAGGCCTTACAGAGAGAATAAAAATAGCAATACAAGCCGGAAGGCGACATGGGTGGTCGCGACATAATTGCATACTAGTCATACAGTTTTTGACGGATCGGGCTGAAAATTTTTGACAAAGACGGTGATTATAGTGCTCATAAAAGCCTGGAAGCCCATTTCTGATTTTCGAAAAAATATTTTTTTTTATGATTTTTCAAACATTTCAAAGTCCCATTGCTTGGCAACGGTGGTGTCCATAGCAACGGTGCTTAAAAGCATAGAACTAGATCCTGGTATGAACCTACCTGTCAAGTTTCATCAAAATCTGTTGACTCCTCTGGCATCCAGAGCTGTCCATTACATACAAACAAACAACAAAAACAAATGACGGTAAATAGACACCCTATTTTTGAAGGACCACCATTTGAAAAATAAAACCTAAATCAAAAATCGGCTCGAGTAAAATTTTCTAAATATCTCGAAGTGTTTAATTCCGAAGTCTCGTTTCTCCACATTCAAAACTGTAGGACCAGTATTGAAAATGCCGTACGCAGTTTTTCGGCCGCTGCATAGCAACGGGTGGTTGCTTAGCAACGAAACTCAAACGCGCACACTCCCAGCCCATATGGCACCTGCTCGCCAAGTTTCATCGAAATCGGTTTGCTGGTTTGTGCTGTGGAGCCTCGCGTTGCACGCGCGCACACACACACACACACACACACACACACACACACACACACACACACACACACACACACACACACACGGAAAACCCGACAATAAGGGTACTCTAGCGACCACCCAACAGTATGTAGGATCCCAGGTAATGCCTTGAGTTGGCTTAATAGCTGGAGTGGTGGGCTTGTGATTCTGGGATCCTGAGTTCAAATCCCACTCGGCTGTTGAATTAATACCAGGTGGGGTTGACTCTGCCTGTCATCCTTCCGAGGTCGGCAAAATGAGTGCCAGCTTGCTGGTATACTGTGTCGGAGTGGCGACCCATCCAGGATTGTGCCCAATAGTCAAGGAGACTGCTTAAGCAGCACCAACGCTCTGCACAGAGTATGCTCCCAATGGATGGATGGATGGATGGATCCCAGGTTCATGAAGTCCATGCTCACATGGGAACATTAACCATGCCGAATATGAAACTTCAGTGTTATTGTCAAATCATTATTGCACACTAAAGTAATATACAAGTAAAACATGACATAAAATGTCATAGCCCCCATTGTTTTAGTAATTTCACTGTATGGAGTTAAAGGGTCAGCACATATTAATGTAAACTAAAATGGCCCCCAGTCTACCTTTAGGCCATCTTTGATCAGATCGCAAAATTAAGTGGGGGGCACGTGTACGCCATCATGTCCTGTGCTTGTGCTAAGTATGAACAAAGTTAGACCATGCCTGTTTGAGAAATGGTTGGGGACACATTTAAGTAACAAAATGGCCGCCAGTCGACCATCTTGGACCTGATCTCGAAAAGAAATGAAGTGCTTATTTAAGCCATCATTCCTTATCTGCGTGCCAAGTTTAAACAACATCGGTTTATGCATGCTCGAGAAATAGTTGAGAACTTGTTCAACATCAAGTTTTTTAACAACCAAAATGTCAGCTAGTCGGCCATTTTGGATCTGATCTCGAAAAAAAAAAACGTATGTGCTTATGTAAGCCATCATTTATTATGTGGGTGCTAAGTTTAAACAACATCGGCAAATGCATCTCCGAGAAACGGTTGAGGACGTGTTAGACATCGGGTTTTTTAAAACTAAAATTGCCGCCAGTCAGCCATCTTAGATCTGATCTCAAAAACAAACGACCTGCTTATGGGAACCATCATTCCTTATCTGTTTGCCAAGCTTGAACATGATTGGTAAATGCAAGTCCGAGAAATAGTTGAGGACGTGTTCGACACTGGGTTTTGTTTTCAATTAAAATGGCCGCCAGTCGGCCATCTTGGATCTGATGTCGCAAAAAAGATGATGCACAAATGTACAGTATACCATTATGTGTTGTCTTCCTGCCAAATACAAGCAAAATCGGTCCATACGTGTCTGAGATATGGTTGTGGTCACGCGCGCGCGGGCACGCACACACGCACGCATGCACGCACACACACACACACACACACACACACACACACACACACACACACACACACACACACGAAAATAGAGATCAAATCCATAAGCCCCCGTTTTGGACAAAGTCCAACCGGGGCTAATAAAATGTTACTACTTGTACAGGAGGATGTTTTGATGGCTGTTCTTCTTTGTTCCCATGCAGTATAAAACACACAGTCACAACATTGGTGGAAGTCACAGCTGTGCCACTGATGCCATGCCCTCTGCCCATTAGGGCAGAAATTTGTAGTTTGTTCATGGTGCCAGCGACGGCTCACCTACTCTTTGCAAAGGACACCATGGGATCTTTAATGTCCACCAACAAATACTGGCAGATGGGACTGTCATTTAACATCCATCCGAGGGACAGCACACACATTGATGAATCAACCTACACATGAAACACCAAAGTTGATAGCTGGGTCAGGATTCAAACCCAGGCAAAACAGCTTAGAGGCAAGTGTGTATATTTCTCAGCCATCCTGTCAGCCCTTGATGGCTCTTCAACCAACATATAAACATGTAGCACCTGAAACGCTCGATGGACGATGCGACTGAGAATGACGTGGCTGAAGCAACTCGTCTCTCTGCTCACCAAACAGTTCTCCATTCGTGTTTCACCAATGATGTCAGCTGTGAGCAATATCTCTCCTTTTGGCAAAGGCTGCTTTACAAGTGGGAATATAAATACTTGAAATGGAAGCTTCCTTGCCAATTGGGAACAAAGCTAAGCTTTAAGGGCCATTTTTTTTTTTTTTTTTTTTTTTTTTTTTTTTTTTTTTTTTTTTTTTGTATACCTTGGTCGAGGCTCGAATGAGAGCTAACACACAACTCACAGCAAGGAGGCATGAGACAAGAGGGGTGGGAGTGGAAGGGACAAAACATTGGGGAACAGACACAGGTGAACTGTGGAAGGGAGAGGGATGGGGATGGGACGGGGAACATGGCGAGGAGAAGATGGACATTACAGGGACTTTCAGGAAGGAAAGCAGGAGAATTGAAGGAAGTGGGCTTGGGTGGATTATCGGGGGGTAGAAAAGATCGAGGATTTGGATGGGGGAAGATAAGAGGTGGTGGTGAACAGCTGTTTTGAAAGCCTGGAGGGAAGAATGGGAAAGAATAGAGTGAGGAAGTTTATTCCAAAGGCGGGAAAAAAGAGGAATGAAAGAGTGAAGATGAGCAGTGATTCGTGATTTTGGTAGTTTTACCAGAAGGGGGTTGTTGGCGGACCTTGAGCGCCCTGTGGAAATGTGGTTGGGACAAATCGCAGAGAGAGCAGGGGGTCAAGGCTGGAGAGGAGTCGGTAGAAGACAGAAAGACCACCGACCAACCTGCGGTGATTGAGTGAGAGGCCCAAAGACTCAGCTTCATTGCGGGAGATGCCAATGATCTTAAAAGCCCTGGTTTCGACAGCGTGAAGTCGAGAAAGGTGGGAGGCAGGAGCACCAGCCCAGAGGGGAGAGCAGTACTCCATCAGGCTACGGACAAAAGCTTTGTAAGTAGTCAGGAGCTCAAGAGGGCCGAGGAAGGACTTTGCACGACGGAGGATTCCCAGTCGGCGACTGGCTTTTGAGGCAAGGTTGGAAATGTGACTTTCCCAGGAAAGGTCATGGCAGATAGTGAGACCCAGAAGCTTGAAAGAAAAGACTTCTTCCAGAGGATTGTTGAGAAAGTGGATGGGGGGGTTTGTAAACGGTCCTTTCGAAGAGACATATTGAGAGTGTGAGATTTGTGTGGATTGAAAGACATGTTCCACGTGTTGGACCAGTTTGTGATTTTATCCAGATCTGCAGTGAGCGAAGAAGCTGCTGCTTGCCGGTCTGAGGGATGACAGATGGTACGGCAGAGGGTGGAGTCATCGGCAAAGAGAAATAGAGGATTTTCCAGAGAGTCCGAGAGATCATTGATGAAAACCAGAAAAGAACAGGGCCCAGAACGCTACCTTGAGGAACTCCAGCCTGCACAGGAAGAGGGGATGAAAGAACTCCATTTAGGGCCACACGTTGACTGCGACAGGAGAGGAAGTCTGCGAGCCATGAGTGGAGATGGCCTTGAATACCATGGGAAGAGAGTTTGGTGAGTAGGGCAGGGTGCCAGACTGTGTCAAAAGCACGTGATATGTCCAGGGATACGGCTCGGATTTCCTGTCTGGCATTGAGGACCTCCATCCATTGATGGGAGAGCAGTAGCAGCATATCCAGGGTAGAGTGACCTGGTCTGAAACCAAATTGATGATTGGAAATCAAGCCATTGGAGAAGAGGAAGGATTTCATGTCTGAAGCAATGATGGATTCCATAACCTTGCTGATGATTGGGAGAAGGCTGATTGGTCTGTAGTTACAGGGATCTGTTTTGCACCTTTTTATGCAGGGCAGTGATGTTAGCAGATTTCCAAGCAGATGGCAGATGACCTTGGGAAAATGAGAGGGTGAATAGAACAGAGAGAGGGTGAGCAAGAGCAGAAGAGCAGGCTTTGAGGACACGTGGGCTGATGCCGTCTGGACCGGTTGCAGAATCTGACTCGAGGTTTGAAAGCAAGCTCTCCACCTTGTCAGGAGAAAAGGATACAGAGTCCAGGGACAGTTGGGTGCGACTGGGTAAAGTGGGTAGAGATAGTGATGGGTTTGGGACACAAGATTTAGCTGCAAACACCGAGTTTAGACATTCAGCTTTATCACGTGTGGAATCAGCAGTGCGGCCATTTGAGGTAAGGGAGGGGATGGAGGGGAACATACACCAGAAACAGATTTGATTAAACGCCACCAGGATTTTGAGGAGGGAGAGAGGTTTGAGAGTTCAGACTTGAGATGAGAAAGATGTTGTTTTCTGGCTCTCCTGAGGGTAGATACACACTTGTTCCGAGCTTTGTGGAAAGAACTGAGATTGCCCTCAGTTGGGTTTGCTTTCCATGAGGCAAAGGCAAGTTGTTTCAGGACAACTGCCTCGCCACAAGCTTCAGTAAACCAAGGGCGGGAGGAAGGGTAAGACAACTGAACACGAGAGGGGATAAATCTGTGCATGAGGGAGAGCAAGTTTCTTTGAAAGAATTCCCAGGATGAGTTGATGTTTGAGAAAGTAGTGATAGGAGACCAGTCTGTAAGTTTGATGGCTGCTCGGAGACCCTGCCAGTCGGCTTGAGTGAAATGCCAGACTCGACGGCGGTGAGGTGGTTCTCTGATGACAGCCAGAGAGATGTCCACTTTAACAAGCATGTGGTCAGAAGAACCAATTGGAGCGAAGGAAGAGCAGCAGATATTGTCAGGGAAATTTGTCAAAATCAGATCCAGAAGAGATGGAGTACCATTGGTTGAGATCCGGGTCGGGAAGTTGACCGATTGAGTCAGTCCCAATGAGTCACAGAAAGCTTTTGCTGACGTCCCATGGCAGGTGAGAGAGGTACCCACACCTAGCCAACTGGCGTGATGACAATTGAAGTCGCCACATAAGAGGAAGAGAGAGTTTGGATGAGAAGATAGAAGATGGTCCATGTTTTCGGAGAGTGAGGTGTAGATGGAGTCATCACTGTTCGGTGGACGGTACAGTACACATATAAACATGAGGTGGGAGTGGAGGGGAAGCCGAAGCCAGAGGTATTCCTGGGGGTGTGGGGGAGTGAGAGCAGTGCAGGGAGAGTGAGGAATAGAGTCTTTGATGAAGAGAGCAACACCTCCACCAGGACGAGGGTCAGGTCTGTCATACCGTAAGAGGGAGTAACCAGGGAGAGATACTTGGGAGTCAGACACGTCTTGGGAGAGGAAAGTTTCTGTTAGGCAGATAATGTCTGGTTTGTCAGTGGCAACCTGCATGGAAAGATCTGAAAGGTTTGAGCGAAGGCCCCGGATATTTGAGGTCCACACTTTTAATGAAGAGGTAGGGGAGGAGGCTTTGGGTGCAGGAGGTGGAGGGGGCGGGGGAGGGTAGGACGAGGGACGAGGGGGAGGTAAGGAGGGTTGCTGAAGGAGTGTGGGGTATTGCAGAATAGCGAGGGGAGGGGGCCGAATGAGGAGGAGAAAAGGCTCTGTGGTGCTGGGGAGAGGGGGACAAGAGACAAGGAAGATGGCAGTTGAGGATTTGAGGAGGTGGAGTGAAGAGATGGAGGTGAGAGGGCAGTGGAGGGAGGCAGGTTGGTGGATGAGAGGGGGGCAACTTAGAGAAGGAAGAGTGAGGGGGATGAAAGGTGGGAGAAAGGTGAGGGGGGAATTTTTGAAAGAGGTGAGAGGGAGGCTTGGAGGGAGAAGAGTGGGATGGTTGCTTTGAGAGTGAGAGTGAGGGGTGAGGGGGGTGAGTTGGCACTGAAGTTGGAAAAAAAGAATGGTTGATGGAAAGGGAGCATCCATGGCAAACTGTGGTTTTTAAAAGTTTTAGGTCAGAGATGCGATTTAACACAATTCTTGATGGATGCAATGAAGGCGAATTCAGAGCATGGAGAGAAGAAGCGCTGTAATAGTTGGATTTTTTAGGCAAGGAATGAAGGAGAGGTCGAAATGAGAGCAGTCTGTTAAAATAGCAGAAGAGAAGTGTATTGTGAAACAGTAAAGAGTACCACATGTGTGAGAGAGGAAGATGAAGCATTATAAGATCGTTTTTGTTGTTAATATTAATGTATGAGAGATAACATTAATGTATGTTAATATTAATGCAGCCTCTTGGCTGCTCTGCCAGAAGCAGTTTTAAAGGTTTTTAAAAAGGATTCCACATTGAAGGCATCGGTGCACAGACACAGTAGCTCGCCAAGTATTGGACATCAACCGGCCCCATCAGTCTCACACTCGTGGGGGACAAAGTCAAGACCAGTGTAGTCCCTGAGAGCCTTTGCATGCATTCTTCATTGGCTGAAAAATGTGCGCCATGAGAAGGTAGTACTTTAGTTTAGGCACAAATAAGTCACTGGGGTCTCGGTCTGGACCGTAAGGTAAGCGATTCATCTTTTTGAAGCCAGTCTCGATTGACGGCATCTCCAAAAAGTGCACAGTCATGAAGGATGAGCACAGGATTGGTCAACATTTCCAAGTTACTTCTTCTGGATGGCCTCTCACTATTTTCCCAACAGGATCGTACAATATTCAGCAGCGATTGCAGTATTATTAAGCTTAATTAGTAGCAGCACCGTAGCATCGCAAATAGAAAAATATGACACCATGATCTTGAAGTTCCAGGGTTGAGGGTGGAAGGGACTCCTTTTGGGCCAGGAATCCATTGCTGGTTCCACTACATAGACTCCTGTTTGTGCTATTGGATCCCAGTGGTGAATCCACATTTCATCACGTGATGCTAGTGGTGAATCCATGTTGCGATAGCTTTTTAGTATCCATGATCGAGGCTTGTGGAAGAGCTTGAGCAGAATGGAAGGGAACAAAATGGAAAGGTGGAAACACCAACCCGAGAGTAGAAGTGAGATTGAGATCAAGGGGAGTGGAGGAAGGACACACGGGGGTGAATAAGCTGCACACCAGCTGAATGAAACACGTGAAGGGGAAGATAAAGATGAAACAGAAAAGGAACAAATCAATTGACAAACGAAAAGAGGTGAGGGAGAGGCCAAAAAATCACAACAACGTGGAAAAATGCAGTGCTTAGGGTCATTTGGGATAGAAGAGATCATGAGTATGGATAGTGGGTGACCTTTGGTGGCGGTGAACAGCTGCATTGAATCTCTGGAGGGAGGAATGGGACTGAACAGATTGGGGAAGTTAGTTCCACAGATGAGAGAAAAGAGGAATAAATGAATGGGGATGAGCAGTGGACCTGGATTTTGGGAGTTTAACAGAAGAGGGTTAGGCTACTGGCAGACCATGTGTGCGCTGCAGAAACCTGAGAGGGAAGAGGGTGCAAGACCAATAAGGAGGCAGTATAATACAGAGGCCAGCAACCTGTCTGCGAGGTGAGTGTAACAGGCCTAGACACTTGGCTTCTCCATAGGAGATCCAAATGATTTTGAGGGCCTTTCTTTCCTCGGCATCAATAAGGTCAAGGTGTGAGGCTGGGGCACCAGCCCAAACAGAAGAGCAGTCCTCCATCAAGCTGCAAATGAAGGCCTTGTATGTTGTCAAAAGTTCAGATTGGCCAAGGAAAGACCTGGCATGATGAAGGATGCCCATTCACCGGCTGGCTTTGGAGGCCAACTTGGAAATATGATCTGCCCAACAAAGATCATGGCTGATGGTGAGGCCCAAAAGTTTGTGAGTTAACCTCTTCAAGTGGTGATTTTAGGAAGTGGATGGGAGCGATGACAACTCACGATTCAACCAAATGTTGGTGATTCTGGGTGACGAGGCTTTTGAGGACTCGTCCATCTCACAGGCACCTTGGACATTCCCAAATGATGAACGAGAGTCACAGTTGGCCCGGTTTTTTTTCTCCCCATCTGAGCACATGGCTAATGGTGCTGGCTGGCATCACAGGTTCAAACCCCTACTGAGTTCATTTGTCCACTGATGATCTTTTACATCAGGTAAAACCACTCAGATCTCTCCTCATTTTCGTGTACTGTATTAACTTGTCGGACACGTACAATCTCTTTCATGAGTCCAAGACGCTGTAGGAAATTCTGCATCGATACCGCCTCGAACAGGACGATTGCTTTCAGATTGATGGAACTCAAGGGGCATCCTGACCAGGTTTTATTTCCAAGGGATTCATGACTGCGCTCGTTTCATTTCTGGGTATTGTGAGATAATAAGCGATTCATGGATTTGCTTCGCATTGGTGTGTATTTTTCACAAAACATCCGATAACTAGACGATGCTTGTTATTGCTGAAGTCCATAACATCAGGAGGTGAGCATTTTCGAACATTCCAAATACAAGAGGTTACCTGTTTAACGTTTCCATCTGAACCAGCGGTTCATGATGTTGGGAAGTGGGAACTCAGGTTCGAATTCCATATCATGTTTACATTTGTCCAATGGCAGGCAAATGGTAAGCAGAGATATGGGTTTCGTTCGAGCAAAACCCATTTCCTCTTGTACGAAATTATTGCGTGATATTCTGAAATCACACGACACTTCGGCATGCCAGAAGACTTGTTCATGGTATCGATACAAAGGAACTATATTAAACTCACCACCATGGCAATCACTAAAGGAACATGCCGATGTACAGACGTTCACCTATAAGCTGTCTCGCCTGGGTTTGAATCCCGACTGAGCTATAAACTGCCATCCTGATGTTTCACAGGCAAGGTGATTCAGCAATGTGTGTGCCGTCTCTCAGATGGACGTTAAACTGGGCGTCCCATCTGCCCGCATTTGTTAGTGGACTTTAACGATGCCACAGTGTCCTTCATGCAGAGTAGACAGTTATCGCCGCCACCCTGAACAAATTATTAATACGGTACTTTTGAAATGATGTAATCCACCCCAGAATGCTCGGTGCACACGCGCAGAAACCCGGGGAAACTGCCGTGTTTGGGGCAAAAAAAATTATGCCATGCATGGGAGTTAAGGATTGGAACATAAAATAGCTCACAAGGCTTCGAAAAGAAGCCAAAAATACTTGGAAATATTCCTGTGAGAAAAAGGATGTGCCTCTGTACAACAAAATATTTGGAGAAATTTCTCAGTTCGCCCAAAAAGATGAGATCTTGCAGCTTTCTCGACTGCAAACTGCCGTGGATGTGGACCGGAGCAAGACCTGTGGGAGGGATGTGGACGGCGTATTCCACCCAACCTCCCCGATCGTCTCTGTTCGTGAGGGAAGATCATATCTGGGGGTTGTGAATGTACAGGGTAAGTTTATAATGATGATATTTACTATTAATCATATTTGGGAGAGGGAGGGGGGAGGGGGGCGTGGGAGCTTCCGAGGCTGTGTGCCGATTATATATATATATATATATATATATATATATATATATATATATATATATATATATATATATATATATATATATATATATACACACACACAACCAATCGTTTCACTGACATGTCAATAAAAATGTGTGTGTTTGTGGGTGTGTGGGGGGGGGGGGGCACTCCAACGAAATAGTCGAAATGAAACGGCTCTCTTGGTCCACAATTGGCAATCAGCGACACGTCATATTAAACATACATCTCCCGGAGACGTCCAAAATGTCACGTATGTCCGAATTGGACAAATGAACACTTTTCTCGGACGTAGAACTGCTTGGAAGTTCGATTCTGGAGATTAAATTTTGTAATTTGTTTTAGTTGAAGAGATACTCATGGTGAACGCATATGCGGAAATAAAATAAAACCACGAACGCTGACGTCTCCGGGTGTTTATAAGCATTGCAATGTACCCAGCGATTCGTAGCTATGATCAACAGCTTGTTCCAAGTTGCGTCCTGTTCCAAGTGAAGGCATGGTTGAGTCGGGCAAAAAACATGGCGGCTTCAGACCTCAGCGAGGTTACCCAGGAAACGACTTAAGACCCCAGACAGCGAGTTGGCCGAGGATCACCTGATGAAGGATATAATTAAATAAGGCCATTAATTATCTTCAAAAGGAGTGTTTTAATTAGCCCAAACAACCAATTTTCACTCTTGCACTTCCTTTGAGTTTTCTTAGTATGCATGCAAAGATTCAGGCTGTGAGGTTTTATAGTTTTGGAGTTATGGAGGAGACACACACGCACACACACACACACACACACACACACACCACCTTTTGTTAGTATTAAAATATATATAGACAAATATATTGTTTGGTTCTCAGGCCACAAGCAAAATTTTACGAGATTTTTGCATCTATTGGTGAAAGGAAAACCGTGTGTGTGTGTGTGTGTGTGTGTGTGTGTGTGTGTGTGTGTGTGTGTGTGTGTGTGTGTGTGTGTGTGTGTGTGTGTGTGTGTGTGTGTGTGTGTGTTATATCCACTGCTAGCTTTTACTTACAGGAAATTTTATGAACTTGACATCTCTCATCCATGGATATTTTCCGTATTTCCTATATCTTTGTGAGTCCGATTTTTATTCAGGAACAGACCAGTTTTGGTTTACCATTTTGAAATTTCAACTCTTTCATAAAAATGCTGAAAATTATGTTTGAAAGACGATTTGAACCACAGATTTTGTGCCAATAACGGCAGGTTCAAGTGCTCGGTGAGCAGAACCGACTCGGTGTAAACACACACAGCACACGTGCGCAAAAGACCTCGTTTTAGCATTCACACGTTATTTCAAAACTCACGTATTCCTGACTTGACCAGCTGCTGGGAAGGTAACGGGAAACCATCCAGTTTTCCTGTGCCAAGAAACTGCTTCAGCAGAGTCTGGACATCTTATCTTTCGGTGAACTTATATCATACATTTATCGCTGAATGAATGCATAGCCCATCTCCGATCGGTCTTTCTTGTGGCCTGGATGCAAAACTTAGCAGTGGGTGTTTAACTGGTTGAACTGTCTGCTAGCATTCCCTGGTGGACACTAAAAGATGGACATGATATCCTTCAATAAGGTATTATCGCATGGGACAGTGTCTCGGCTCAAGGAAGAGTGATGTTGGTGTATGTACCGGTGTTACCCAGGTAAAGGCCCAGTCACACCTTGACGTTTTAGCCAGCTTATGCCGATTTTTGGAAAGTTTTTGTAAAACGCTGGTACACGTCGAATACGTTATGGGTGCGTTTTGTATATGTTAAGACCACGCTGAAAAACACTGCCATAAGTGGTAGTACGCTGGCTTTAAACGTTGAACTTTTGGGTTTTCCTCAAATTTTTTCATGCTTGAAATTTTATGACGTATGCCATCGTATGACTCATACGTTCCGCTACGCTGGCCATAAGTTGTAGGCACGTTATGCGATCGTTGACACACGTTGAAACACGTTACTTGTAAGTAACTCGTAAGTCGAAACACGTCGAGGTAATTATTTAGCGTACCCGAAACTTATTTCTAACCTATGAGTAACGTTTTGTAAGCACGCTACACGAACGTTGTTCACACTTTGCAACACGTTACTCGAAAGTACTACTACTACTACTACTACCAACTTCGACATCACTAAATTCTCTCGAACTACTACTACTATTAATAACATCGACATGATTAAATTCTCTCGAACCACTACTACTACTAATACCAACATCGACATCACTAAATTCGAACTACTACTACTACTACCACTACTACTACTACCACCATCGATATCACTAAATTCTCTCGAACTAATACGACTACTACTACTACTACTACTACTACTACTAACATCGACATCACTAAATTCTCTCCAACTACTACTAATACTACTACTACTAACATCGACATCACTAAATTCTCTCGAACTACGACTACGACCAACATCGACATCACTAAATTCTCTCGAACTACTACTACTGCTACTACTACTACTACTACTACTAACATTGACATCACTAAATTCTCTCGAACTACTACTACTACCAACATCGACATCACTAAATTTTCTCGAACTACTACTACTGCTACTACTACTACTACTACTACTACTACTACTACTACTACTACTACTATTACTAACATCGACATCACTAAATTCTCTCGAACTACTACTACTACTAAGTTTCGGGTATGCTAAACATTACCTTGACGTGTTTCGACTTATGAGTAACTTACAAGTAACGTGTGGCCGACGTGTGTAAATGATTGCGGAGCGAGCCGAGAACTTATGCCAGCGTATGCGGAACTTGTGAGCCATACGTCGAGTACGTCGTAAAATTTTCAGCATGCTTGAAATTTCACGACGTACTAGACGTACCACGTAATATGCCAGCGTACTTCATTGTTTTTCATCGTGCTACTAACGTATACACAACTTACCCATATCATATTCGACGTCTCCCAGCGTTTTAGACACATTTTTCATAGGTCGGCATACGCTGGTTAAATCGTCAAGGTGTGACTGCGATGTTGACACTTCCAATTTTTAGGCGGTTATGATTTAAATCAGCGAACGGCAGGTTTTTAACAGAGAACGCCACGAGTTCGTCGGCGATACGTGCAGCGCACTATGACTAAGTTAAACTATCGTTGGGCATAGATTGTGAACGCCGACAACAGGCTAAGCATTCGTTGGTATAAGTTATCATTAACACAACGAAACGTTCTGTGCCCGTCACTAATACGTTATGCATACGACCAAAAAAACCCCTCAAAACTTTAGCGTACGCCAACTTTTTACGTGCATTTTTATACCTTGCCATTCCTGGCTAAAACGTCAAGGTGTGACTGGGCCTTAAGTGCTGTGCAAGATGCAATATTAGCCCAATCTACAACAGTATTCCAATCTACAGAGGGATGCTCCATCACTGTGACAACAGTGTCCCCAGAAATGATGCAACCCGCAGCCATAATTAAGCTGCTTATGAAAAAGAAGATAATTATAATGTTTTGATTTAAAATTTGAATGAATATTTATCATCATGTAGAGTTTGTTGATGAAGGTTCCAATACAAGTGGTCGTGCAATTGTTGATTTCATTAAAAAAAAAAACACTTTTTAATTGAAGGCCCTTAAAACGTGGATCCACATTCTTACATATCCAATCACATCTGAGTTAGAAGATTTATATCAAGATGGAAAAGTGTAATTCAAACCTTTGCTCTACCCATCACATTCAGTGTCATGGGGAAAGTCCTCGGCCAATTTAAGTAGCTTAGAATAAAAACAATAAATATTCGGTTATCTATGAATGATATACATAATTCATGGATGTGTGAAATATATATATATATATATATATATATATATATATATATATATATATATATATATATATATATATATATATATATATATATATATATATATATATATATATATACACATATACATATATGACTCATATGTGCGTCTGCTGAGGACACCTTCAATCTTGGCCAAGCAAATTCAGGAGAAACCATCAGGTCATTAATTTATTATCCTTTAATAATGGGGGCTTCTCAAGATAATGGCCCAACCTCTGATATTCCGTGGTATTACGGGTCTGCAACCTATACGCACAAGTTGACTCATCTCCATCGTACGTACACGTCGTCTCGTCTCTATACAAGTACGTTCTTTGTGTTCGAGGTAAATGATTTGAATTTGCGAGCATCGAACGGTGATGGTTCAACTCTATAAACCTTTTGCAGGCTGCTCCTTGAATTTGCCAATCCGGTCTGCAGGCTGCTCCTCATTAGTGATGCAACCGGCGGATTGGGTTCAAGATTGATTACTACAGTTTATTAGATGATGATGTTGATGATGATGATGATGTCACATTTACCAAAATCTGCGTAACGATTGGATTGACGTCAATGCCGTATCCTCTGAAAGGTGTCATCTAGGTGTCTTTTTTTTTGTTCGCCTGATTGCAGAAGAGACAGGTAGGTTAATGACCGTTATAAGATGCGGCACGCTTTTTGATTCATTCATCTTGTGTCATCGCACAACTGCCTGCCATTGGTGGCAGACTTAAGGGCTCTGTCATTAGCCTCTGCCAGATCCTTTGACAAGATGCGTCATCTGACATGTCACATCTCATTACATGTTCCGTAGCCTGGGGTCCAAGACTGCACTCACAGTTGGCATCATATTTCCTGTATCCCCATCTAGTATATTATTTGCGTTACATCATTCAACTCAGGTTACCAGGTGGAACTTCAGGATTCACCTGAAGCTTTATCTGTTTAATAAGTGGCTTGTTATTGTATTTCCATTTAGGAGCAGTTGGTGGGAAACTTGGTTTGTGATGATAATCTGGTGTGGATCAACTTTCTTTTGGTCTTTGTTAATTGGACATAGGGTGACCCAAGCTTTCTTGCTGTTGTGTGTCATATCTATGGATTCAACCAAAAGATTCATACTTGTGCTTGTATTTTTCAATGGTGTTTGCAGGTTCTCGAGTCACGGCAAGTACATATTCTGTACGGCTTCCTTGTGGAATTTTTCCGAGAGGTTTTCCACACATTCAGTACAAATTTGTCATAGTTTTCTCAGATGGCCATGATTCCAACGATGGTCTTATCTAGCTCCATGGAGAAGCCACTACAGTCAGTTTTCTTAAAGTTGAAATGGCAGTCTAAAGAGACTCTTTCTGGCTGAACAACAGTGTCAAGTTGTATCTCAACGGGATGGTGCTGTAATCGAGGAATTGTGTCTGAGGAAAGTTTGATAGACATAGGAGTGAGCGTGGAGCTGGTAAAAGCAAGAACCTACGTCTCCAGTGCCCTCTATTGAAAGAGCTCGGCATTTTTGGGTCGTGAATGAGGTGGAGATCTTGTGAGTCCATCCGCGCCTGAAGGAGTTGGCCATTTCCAACTGTTGCATGATAACCGCACTGGTTGGTGCAACAGTTGAAGTTTCTGAAGAAGATACTTTTTCTGTAGTTCACATCATCAGTAACAATATGAAGCTCCTTCTGTGGGGGGTTATTAGCCCACAATGGACTTAGTCCGAAATGGGGGCTTATATATTTGGTCTCAATTTTCGTGTCTGTGTGTGCGTGTGTGTATGTGCATCCGCAACCATATCCTGGACATGTATGGACCTATTTTATTGTACTTGGCAGAAAGACAACACATGGTGGTATACATATGCGCATCATTTTGTTTCATGATATGATCGAAGATGACCGACCGGCGGGCATTTTAGTTGTAAAAAAAACCCACGATGTTGAACACCTCCTCAACCATTTCTCGGACATTCATTTACTGATGTTGTTCAAACTTGGCACACAGATAACAAATGATGGCTTACAAAAGCACATCATATTTTTTTTCGAGATCACATCAAAAATCTGGAATGTGTGTGTGTGCGTGTGTGTGTGTGTGTGTGTGTGTGTGTGTGTGTGTGTGTGTGCGTATTTGCGTGTGTGCAAACTCCCACACTCTGTTCAATCCCACTCTTCCCTCCAGGCCTTCAAAACAGCTGTTCACCACCACCTCTTATCATCCCCGATCCAAATCCTCGATCTTTTCTACCCCCGTTAATCCACCCCAAGCCCACCTCCTTCAAATTCCCTGCTTTCCTTCCCGAAAGTCCCTGTAATGTCCATCTTGTATCTCCCATGTTCCCCGTCCCATCCCTCTCCCTTCCACAGATCTCCTGGTGTCTCTGTTCCCCACTGGTTTGTCCTTCCCACTCCCGCCCCTCTTGTCTCGTGCCCTCCCTGCTGTGCATTCTGTGTTTGATCTCATACGAGCCTTGATAAGACATACAAAAAAAAAAAAGATGGCCGACTGGCGGCCATTTTGTTACTTAAATGTGTCCCCAACCATTTCTCAGACTTGCATGGTCCGATTTTGTTCAAACTTGGCACAAGCACAGTACACGGTGCAATACACATGCACCTCACTTTATTTTGCAATCTGATCAAAGATGGCCGACTGGTACACTGGCGACCATTTTAGTTGTGCACAAATATGGGCTAGCCCTTTAACTCAACAGTAAAATTATGACATTTTATGTGGGCTATGACATGGGGGCTATGACATTTTATGTCAATTTTCCTTGGTCACTGATGTAACGGCAAAATCACCATCAACATTCACTGACAGAATCTCAATGTAATCCTCTTCTGACTTTATATTAGTGGAAATAGGGAGACCTTGCTTTACAGAACTTGCACTTCCATATTGCTTGTGTGGTTTGTCAACCACTAAGTTAATTCCTGGGACACAAGGACGAATGTCATCTGGACCGTGATGCATCTCCAGTCTCCTACATACAAAGGACATGACACTCGTGTTTGGCAATCAGGTCTTATTTGGCTGATGATAGTCCCTCAGCATTAAAGGACAGGATTGTCATTGCAGGTCACTATTAGATCATTATTAGATCCCATTGGTTAAGACATTGCTGTATAATCTCGGGATCTTCTATCATAAGGTGGTAATGATTGGTGTTACTGGCAAGAAGTATCTCGTGGCAGTTGTATGATGCAGTAGGATTCATAGATCAGGATTTGACAGGGACTGCGACGAGAACACTCCTACTCTGGGCTCCCCTATGCTTGTCGATGCATCACCGCCTTGATAGACATACGGACATCCTCAAAAGTGACCCTTCACCTTGCTCCCGTGTTGTTCTTAAGCTCTCATCAAGTCCAATACCATATTTTGTCCCACCCTTCATGCAGATGTTCAGAAAGGTAAGATTGTTCTGCTATTTTACATAAGCTTAGAACATCTGGATTAATGTAGGTAAGATTTTCATTGGCACCCATTTGAGGGGGATTTTTTTTTCCTTTTACAGAATCCATAAGTCACAAGGAAGAATTGGATTGATTCGATAAAGTTTGGGAAATTTTGTGATGTGTGCTTGGATAATGTTACTCTGGCTATTATTATTATTACTATTAGTATTATTACTATTCGTATTATTAATATATTACTTGCAGAGTACCCACCCAATGGGCAATGTTGTTCCAAGCATGCAACACATTCTTCTGACGCATACCTATATTTGGGCGCTGTATAGGCAAATGACAGCTCTGTATTGGAAAAATATATAACTCGGGATATGTGCATGAAGCAAAAACATGCCAACTAATGCAAAACACCTCACTGCACTGAAAACATGGGACGAGGAATACTGCACTGTAAATGGTGGAGTCTTCTAATATCATCCCCCACCTGGAGGTGGCGCTACACAATACACATTTACATAGAGAATTTAGGTCCCCCATCCCTCCACCCCGATCCCCCCCCCCACGACCACCAGAAAAAGATAAAAACATTAATTGGGGTCATATTGATCCTCTGTAGCAAGTCTGGATGTAATTAGCCCAAACTGTAGGAGTAGCGCGACAACACACAAACACCGGTCTGTGAATTATAGTAAGGATGACGAAAAAAAGTGAAAAGCGGGGTCAAGCAATTGGTTCACTTTGTCTGCCCGTCCACAAATGTCAGTTTACAATCAAGGAACAACTTGATTTAAATTGAATGTTATATTTTGAAGACGAATAAAAAAACAAACATGTAGTTTAACAGAACTTTGGCTCTGAATTTATCTCGATCACGCGTGCGCAGAGAGAAGTGAGAAAATATTTTTTACTCTGTCTGTCTGGCAGTCAAACAAAATTCAAAATCGATCATGCCAAACAGGAAACTTATTGTTTTAGTGATGTCATAAAGGACACAAACAACAGGCACGAAGAACTAATGTAACGTGTTAAATAAGATGGTGTAAAAGATGATTTATCAACAGCGGTAAACTTCCAGATTTTTTTTGACGACCTTTAAAATCTTTATTTTATTTGTATTGAATTATACACTTGAACACTGGAGAACACCAATCAACCTTTTGTCAATTTCAAAACCTTTAGTTTAGCAGGACTTGGACAAAATAATACCACATTGTAATCATCTCAACCAATCAAATTTGTCCCTTTTTTTCTCAAGACTGGAAGGAGTTCTATGAACACTCGAGTTATATTTATTAACACTGAATTTTAGGGCCAATCTAAATGGAGCACGTTTATAATTAATTTAAATCACAAAACAATTTTACTCAACTCGCACACAAGTAACAAACTTTAGAGTTGGAGTAGGAATTAAATTTAGACTTCAAACACGCGTGTGCGCGCGCATACACACACACACACACACACACACACACACACACACACACACACACACACACACACACACACACACACACACACACACACACACAATTTCGAATGAGTACCAAAGTATTATTTGCTCTTTCAAACCCCACTCAGTGACGAACGAACCTCTTCATTTCGACAAAACAAACAATATTTTCTCCACGAAGACCGTTTGGACCATTCATTGCATCTTCTGAATGACACACGAAGGGGTTTTTAATCTGAACGTTCCATCCACCATTAGTGGATTAAAAAACTTATTGTGGATCACATTCAGGAGGAAAAAAAACACACACAACCTTCAAACGTGTTTCTCTACCAACCGCTCAGTAGAGGACGCTGTAACCAAGCGAGACTTACAAACATCTCTGCCAATGAACACAAACCGTTCAATATGACGACAAGGGGACCATGGTCTAGTCGGGAGGACTTTAGTGTTGTTTATCTCGTTTTGCTCCTTTTGAAATGGGTTTTAAAGCAAACAATTAGAAATCTGGCAAATCGAGTCAGCATCAGTGAACTCACAGTGCTTATATGGAAACCCACCTGGATCTCTCATAAGTTTACCTCTCAGGTAAGATAGAAGTGAAATAGCTCACCTGGTGTGCAGCCTCAACAAATAGCCCACCTGGTGGACAACCCCAGAAGTGACTCCGGTTCCACTCAACAGACTGGATGGCTTGATTACCTTTCATCATTATTTTAATTGCAGGGGTAGTTGAGAACTAACTTTATTTAGCTGACTTGTTTGTTTCCATATCGCCAGAGATTTCAGCTCAAGAATCTGTGACCAAACTAAAATCTTCTTTCAACTCCTCTTCTTCCTCTTCTTATTCTTCTTCTTCATATTATTATTATTAATATTATTATTATTATTATACCTCCGTCAGAGAGGGGGGATGGAGATTATGTTTTCACCCCTGATTGTCTGCTTGTTTGTGAGTAGGATATCTCACACAAGTTATGGACAGATTCAGAGGAAACATGGTGGACAGGTTGGGTGTGTGACAGGGACGAATCGATTCGATTTATGATTATATATTTAGTTATTTATTATCATACAAGCAAATACCACTCATCGCTTCACTGACGGGAATACTGGGGCGGGGGGGGGGGGAGAGAAGGGAGGGAGAGTGTGAGGAAGGGTGGGGGAAGGGAAGGCAGCTGTGCGGTGGAGCGTTAAATATGATTCATACTGTTTCATCAAAATGCATCTGCGAAGAATAATAGTGAAGATGGGAAAAAAGAAATCTGAAATCAATTTTGTGCCAGTCCTACTATAAGTACTGCCCAAAGACAAACACCACCCAGACATTTCCAGAAATAAACACAGTCTGGAAACAAACACCGCCCAGACACGTCTGGAGACAACCACCGCTCGGATGCATCCGGACACAAACACCTCCCGGATACGTCCGGAGTCAAACACTATCCAGACATACCCAGAGACAAACACCGCCTAGACACGTCCAGAGACAAACTCCCATCCAGACATAAACACTGCCCAGACATGTCCAGAGCCAAGCTATCCAGAGACAAACACTGCTCTGACACATCCGGACACATCTGGAGACAAACACCACCCAGACATAACCACCATCCAGACATGTATGGAGATAACCACCGTCCAGACACGTTTAGAGACAGAGAGAGAGAGAGAGAGAGAGAGAGAGAGAGAGAGAGAGAGAGAGAGAGAGAGAGAGAGAGAGAGAGAGAGAGAGAGAGAGAGAGAGAGAGAGAGAGAGAGAGAGAGAGAGAGAGAGAGAGAGAGAGAGAGAGAGAGAGAGAGAGAGAGAGAGAGAGAGAGAGAGAGAGAGAGAGAGAGAGAGAGAGAGAGAGAGAGAGAGAGAGAGAGAGAGAGAGAGAGAGGGGTGAGGGTGTGGAGGGGAGAGTGAGTGAGGTGTGGAAGGAGCATTCTGTACTGTATTGGGAGGGGGTAGAGCAAGTATGGGACGAAGAGAGAGAGAGAGAGAGAGAGAGAGAGAGAGAGAGAGAGAGAGAGAGAGAGAGAGAGAGAGAGAGAGAGAGAGAGAGAGAGAGAGAGAGAGAGAGAGAGAGAGAGAGAGAGAGAGAGAGAGAGAGAGAGAGAGAGAGAGAGAGAGAGAGAGAGAGAGAGAGAGAGAGAGAGAGAGAGAGAGAGAGAGAGAGAGAGAGAGAGAGAGAGAGAGAGAGAGAGAGATAAGGGAGTTAGCAAAGAGAATATGTTGTGCTTTATGAACAACACACACACATTAGTGTTTGGCCGATATCAGCAAATTTTCAGAAATCAACAGATCGATGTCATTTTGATTACCGACAAGAAAACATGCTGTATACATCCCAAAAACCTTGAGTAGTTTTCACTGAAAAACAACGTTGTATTTATATCGATGTTTCAGGGAGATATTCAGAAACATTAATCCTAAATAACAACTGCATGTGACAGGTGGAAAATAATTTGGCTCGGTAATTTAGAAAATACGTTGATACAGCAAACGGTTCGGAAACCTGGAGTTATGAAATCTATTTTGCTTTGAAACTCACAAAGAGAAACATTTAATCTTTCTAAGGAGCACCGATAACCAATTGCTTCACAAACAGTTGCGAGGACAAAGCAAAACCTGATAAAACCTCCATAAGATATGGGATGAGACTTTTCCACAACGTTGCCCATAACAGGCATGACATGTCCACACATCCTCAGACAGTCCCTCCAGATACAAATATACCCATATGTACCACACCGGTGTGTGCTGTATTCGTACCTCTACCTTGCATAGCAAATGCCGACTGTACATTCCGATCGGGATATGAACTGCACCGCTATTGACTGAAGGACACTCGGAAAGTAGCTTAAGCACGAAAGCAAGTACTCCAACAGAACGCCTGGCTTGACAAGCGATTACCAATTGCCGTCGAAAAACCCATGCACCCGGAAACACTCAAGCAATGTCTGAATTGGACAAATGAACACTTTTTTAGCATTGGAACTGCTGCTAAGTTCAATTCTGGAGCTTAAATTTTGTAATTCTGCTTAGTTTCAGAGATTGACGAGGTTATCACATGGAGGAATTGAAATAAATCACGAATGCAGGCATCTCCGGGTGTTTATAACCATTGCCATGTACGCAGCGATTCATAGCTGTGATGAACAGGCATTCGATGATATGAGTGAGGAAAGTGAAAAAATAAAAACCTTTAACATCAATAAATCATTGAGGCCTGTTCCAAGGCAAGGCACGGTTTCGCAGGCCAAAAAACATGGCGGCTTCAGACCCCAGCAAGGTTACCCAGGAAACGCCTCAATACCCCAGAGAGAGCGGTGGCCGAGGATCGCCTGATGAAGGACATAATTAAGTAATCCCATTAATTATCTTCAAAAGGAGTGTTTTAATTAACCCAAACACCCAATTTTTCACTCTTACACTTCCTTGGAGTTTTCTTCGTATGCATGCAAAGAATCAGACTGTAAGGTTTTACACTTTTGGAGTTATGGAGGAGACCCACACAGTGACACACACACACACACACACACACACACACACACACACACACACACACACACACACACACACACACACACACTAATTTATATAAGTATTTCGACTCGGTATAGAATTTATCCTAAGCTGCTGAAATGAGACAAATTCGTGCCCCATCACAGCCATTGCTGCACAAATTTTAATGAGCGCATGTCACCTGCCATTCAAACACAACACCTCTGGCGCACATCAGCAGTCAAAGTATTAATTGCAAAGGCAGTCGGGAAACTTGTTGTCACCACAGCAGCTCAAGGGTGGATTAAATAAAGTGGTGCCAACGTGATACGATTCTGTTAAATTACGATCATTGATGCTGCAGAAATGTCTAGGCAGAGGCAATGCATGCCATGTTGTTCACACATTGGGCGACACACACAAGTCAGAGTATTTAATTACCTACGCCACCTAGGATGGACGGAAGTTATGTTCCCCCCCCCCCCTGTCTGTTTGTCTGCTGTCTGTGAGAATGATTCCTCAAAAAGTTATGGATGGATTCGGACGAAACTTGGAGTACAGTTTGCGTCTATGACAAGGAGGAATTGATTCGATTTTGGTGAAGGTCTAGATCCGGATACCAGAATGTTTGTACATGATTCTTCATCATTGAGAAATTGGGCCAAAAACGATACATAACATGACATTTCAAAAAGTTGTGCACAAGTTACGACAAAACCTGGTGGATGATTTGGGTAGGTGACACAAACAAGCTGTTTTGATTTTCGTTCAGGTCTGGATGCAGATCCTGCTAGTCAGTGGCATACAACCCCACCTTGCTCTCCAAACTATCTCACGCCCATGGCATCCAAGGCCAACCCCACACTTGGCTTCCTGACATCCTCTACTCTCATAACCAATGTGTGGCTCTCACCAGAAACCTTTCAACTCCTCTCTCTGTCAAGGCTGAAGTGCCCAAATACAGTGTTCTGGGCTCAGTCCTATTCCTGATCTTCATCAATGATCTCTCTGACTCTCTGGAAAATCTTCTTTATCTATGTGCTGATGACTCCACCCTCTGCCAGGACATCCCTCATCCTTCAAACGGGCAGGCTGCAGCATCTTCCATCTCTTCAGACCTTCACAAAAAATCACAAGATGGTCAAAACACTTGGAAGATAAATAAATGTCTCTGTGTGTGTGTCTCTCTGTCTCTGTCTCTGTCTCTGTATTTCTCTCCCCCCTCCCTCTTCAAAAGGACTGTTTAGCAAACCCTCCTATACCTTCTTAACAATCTTCTCTCAGAAGTTCAGTCAATCAAACTCCTGCATCTCACTATCAGCCATGAACTTTCTTGGGAAAACCATATTTCGAAGTTGGCCTCCAAAGCCAGTCCCGACTTGGCATCCTCCATCATGAAAGTCCATCCTTGGCACACCTGGACTCTTGTCCACCTACAAGGCCTTCATCTGTAGCTTGATAGAGTCCTGTTCTTACCTCTGGTCTGGCTCCCCTGCTTCACATCATGCTCAGCTTGATGCAGTAGAAACCAAGGCCTTCAAGATCATTGAAATCTCCAATGTTGAGTCGATTGGCCTCAGATTCATCACGGGATAATGCAAGGATCTTGGATCATTTCCTATCGCATAAAAGGTTGGTAGTCTCTTGGTGACCTACTGCCTCCTTTCTGGTCTTGCACCCTCCGTTCTCTTGCACGAATACAACCTTCAACCCCATTAGCCCCACCTATAGCTCCCTGTCACTGTGCTATCTGATTCCTCCCTCCGCCTAATCCCTCGTATACGTCACCACTCACAGATCCTTCTCCTGTGTGAAACGCTCCAAGACCGCCCCTTGATTTATATAATCCCTAATTTCATTATCCCTGCCCATGCCCAGCATCTTACACTTCTTTATGTTGAGTTACATCTGCCAATCTTTCACCCAATCCATTAAAGTATCGAGACTTTCCTGAATCTGATCTCCACAACCTCCACCCCCCACAGTACCACCACCACACCCTACCTATTACCTCCTATCCACCTTACCTCCAAGCTTTGTGTTATCTGCAAATTTAGAAAGCCTACTCTTAACCCCATTATCCGAATCATTGATGTAAATAATGAATAGTAATGGTCTGAGTTCTGATCCCTGAGGTACCCCACTACTTACATCCTCCCAGCAAGACATCCTCCCACTCACAGCCACTCTTTACTTCCTATCAATCATCCAGATTCCAATCCAGTTAGCTACTCGACCAGCCACATGTATAATCGTTTTTATTTTTTTAATATACAATAATGTATGATTTGTAGGAAGTTATTTTTCTTCCTAACCTGCGTCAACAGATATTGAAGAATAAAACAAATCTTTCATTTCTTGCACTATTGTCAGAATCTTATTTATCACTATTGTTCATATTTAACATTATTGTCACTCACCTGAGGCTCATGGAGGGACGTGTAAATCCAACAAGACTTGGTGATGTCATGGTTTAGACTTTGGAGTGTCCACTATGACTAGAAGTCTGGGAGGTCGTGGTTCGAATCCTCCCCCCCCCACCCCCAACGAGTCATTCCAAATATTACAACAATGGAAGGTGCTGCTTCCTTGCTTGCTGCTCAGCACTTAAAGAGGATAGAGCAGGAACACACAACCATATGTTGGCAACCACAGCACATGCTTTGGTTGGCTCAATATAGTTCCATATAAAGAGCTCATGTATTATTATTATTAGTGGTAGTAGTAGTTGTATAAATTTTACATGAATCACAAGGACATCCTTGCTTCATGAGCCAGGAGTTTGGATGAGAACACAACAGGCCAATGAAACAGTGATTATGAGAATTCTTTTCCAGATCAGGATTTATTACGTTCCACATAATAGCATCATGAGACACATTATCGGTGAAATGATAATAATCAATGGATATGTTTATCTGAACTCAGAGCTGAACCATCGACACAAGCTCATCACCATCAGGAGCATGAAGAGATTGGGCCACATGACACAGAATACTGTCTTCATTGCTGTTCATCAAATCGCTGAAACGATTGGAATCCTCGAAATCCTGCGGAAAGTCTGTCGGTCACCTTGTCATGGAGAACTGGCTAGCCTGGCCTCCAGTTTCGACCCACCTAAAAACTTTCACCCTGGGTGTTTCACAGGTAGGGCAATACCTGAATACGTGCCTATCCCTCGGATGGATCCATCATTCGGAGGACCCGTATGGCCGCAGTGGTTGATGTTGGTGGTTGTTCAATATCTCACGGTGTTTTCCACGAACACAAGGTGAGTAATCACCGGCATCCTGAACAAATTATAAATCCCTGCCCAAAATTACCTTCAGTCGAGCATCCTGTGATGGGTTGGCGAGCGACCCATCCGCCCACATGTTGAAATCCTAAGATAAGAGAAAAAACTGACATTTTGGGTCTTCGCATTCGTTGGAGCAAAAGAGAGACCAATGGGGTCAGAGGTTCAAACAGGACTTCCACAATGACGTCATCACTGACGTGCTGGGGCTGAGGGACACCGAATGGGAAGAGGTGGACACGTTACAAATGTGACTTGTTACTTGGGGTGAAACGTCTTGATTGACGTAAATGATAGAGAGGAATGGAAAGAAAAAGAAGAACCGGAAAGGAGAGAAAAAGAGAGGAGAAATGAAGGTGGGATGAGGAAGTTGTGTGGTGGTGGGGGGGGGGCGGGGGGGAGGGGTAGGTGTTGGGTGGGGTGGAAAGGAAGAATGTTGGTTGATATTTCAGCTGAAAGAAAGCTTCTCATTTTAACTACTAAGCCTGATGTTGGCTTTATTGTTAGGTTGGCTGGCTTAAGATCTTAGGGTCTTGAATTTGAGCCCCTTTTTCTCCATTGAATTAACACCAGATGGGGTTGACTTAGCCTGTCATCCTTTCAAAGTCGGTGAAACGATTATCAGTGTACTGGTAATGGAGGGCACTGCATCAGCGGCACAGCCATACCTCCAGAAAATGATGCAACCAGCAGCCACTGGCTGATTATGTTAATGCTTTGTTAACACTTGGTGATAACAAGCCTGGTGTTGACCGAACGGTTAAGGTGGCTGGCTTAACGTCTTAGGGGTCTTGAGTTTGAGCTCCTGTCGTGCTGTAAACCAACACCAGGTGGGTTGACTCAGACTGTCATCCTCCTGACGTCAGCAAAATGAGTACCAGCTTACTGGAAATATGGGGCACTGCATCAGCAGCACAGTCATGCTCCCAGCAATGATGCGACCAGCAGTCTGATAACTGCAATCGCAATCGAGGAGTTGCGTTGCTGTTGTATGATCTAGAAAGACAGAATGTTTGGTGACCTTCAACCTGAGTAGGTCTCATATCTGTATATTTCTTATTTCTAGGAAAACTTTCCAGGAAATTATTTAACCCTTTTATCTTTTTATTTATTGTTGATTCATCAACTTCTGGAAAAGAGTTGTCATTTATTGAACATCTTCATTTGTATTCGGCACACAACATCGCTCAACTATCCTCCGAAGGCGTACGCTGTTTGGAGAAATTGTTCCAATCTTTTTCCAATCTTTTTGTAGCACCCTGAAGCTCCTCGTGTACCTGCGGGTACTACACATATGCATGCAGCGGCATATGCTATGCATCTTTGTTACAGACATCATTGACATCCACTAAGGACCATTCCTCCTTGTCTGCATCCGTAAGTCCAGGCCTGCTCACCTTCATTAAAGTAATATACTTTTATACTATCCTTGGAAGCATAGCAACCCTCCTCCTTGTTTTCATCTTGCTTTCCCACCGGACTATCAATTTGGCTACACAGTTCCACCTTTGCAACTTTCGATTACTTCGTTTATCCAGCCATGCTTGGCTGCCTCTCACAATCTCCAAGTTTGTCGGTCCTATTCTCATCCATCACTTCCAACTTGCTGTCAGCTTGTGATCCTTGTATGATCGGACATTGTGTCACTCTGCCGTGAGCCTTGACACCGATACATCAAACTATTTCGACTTTTCTCAAGTATGTGGTCAAACAATTCATCTTGTGAAGACCCTTCCTGATTGGTAGCTATTGTTTTGGAATGAAGCTCCAATGTTAATTCTCTTACTACTGCAGTATTCCATCAAAAATGATATAGGATACAGTGAGTACACCAAACGTGAACCTCAAAGGTTTAACAATGAAGGTTCATAAGTGGAACGCGCGAAAGGTTCAACGGTCTTTGAATTGACCTGCTCGTTGTTTCCATTCAAGCCCATGGGTGATGGTTGTAGGACTATCGGTTCAAATCCCATATACTATGTTGATTTTTCCGTTAATTACCACTTTGGGATTCATGGAAAAGTATAATGATGTCTCATCGTGTAGTTTATGTATATGCTTCACCATGACCCTTTGGTCATTTCTTATTAATTTTATTACGCCATGCACGCATAGCGCGAATTGGTTCACTTTGTCTGTCTGTCGACACACGTCAGTCTATGATCGAGGAAGAACTTAATTTCAATTGAATTATACTAGTACGTGCCCGTACGTGCAAACTCCCCCCCCCAAAAAAACTTTCAAACCGCGAGCCAGAAACAACAACCACACAGGCCGTTCCTTCGCTCTCGCATGCCCATACATGCGTGCCCGTACATGCGTGGCCGTACGTGCAAACCCCCCCAAAAATACTTTCAAACCGCGAGCCAGAAACAACCACACAGGCCGTTCCTTCAATCTCGTAAATGACGACTGGATTGGGGCATTGTGTTTATCTATAAATGCACATAAGAAATCTGGAAATTATTAGAATACAATCAGTCATCACTATCCAGAAGTGGTGCGTGCCCGTACGGAATGTTCACATGCATCTCCACGAATTATCGCTTTCATTGAAGTAACAACTGCTGTGATACTTACACACACAGAGTTAATTAAAATACAAATTAAAATCAAGTTTACCTCCCTGTCTTTGCTTGCCATGACATTCGCTGCCATCGACCATTGACAATCCTACGCCACGGTAACTGAGGAACCGATCGAGCCCCATCGTAACCGGCATGGCACGTGACGTCATCGTCGGCCGGCCGCGCACCGGCCGACGCGAAGTTAAATCCTCACTGTCTGGAAGTTCGCATATCGCAGTTAGATTATTCGCAATTTAGTTTTAATGGCCAATTATTCAATTAGCGCCAACGTAGTTTGCTTTTTCGCAATGTCATCGCAAAGAAAAACACAAAGTGAATTGAAGAGAAAAAAAACGTACGTGCAAAAAAATAATAGCGAACGCAGTGAGCTTCATACTTAATGTGTGCACATGAGAGAATAGGAAACAACAACAACGATGACAACACAATACCCCTGGCTATTTGGAATCCATGTCATTGGATATTATGGTGAATTGAAGGTCGTGACGTGTAATCACATTTCGCGCGGCTTGAGCACGGGATAGATAAAGCCAAGCTCCGCGCGGACGGGGCGATTGTCCCAGGGGCATTGTCATTTACGGCGGCGGTTCACTTGGTGCTCGTTGAATGGTGAGAATTGAGAGTATATCGGACTCCGTGCTTATACTGATTTATTTTGCGGTGATTAATTGCACATGTATACATTACTGCTTATGTACTCCTAGCTGCACCTGCATTCCCTGATGTGCCCGTAGAAGCGGCTTCAATCAAATGGAATAAAGCCTACACTCTGAAGTTCTTCTCTCGCTTTCATTTCAATTTATTCCATTTGGTTTTCTCGGCTCTCTCAACCAACGATGGACAAGATCTACAAACCAGAGAGGTTCGACACAGACCCAAACGCGACTGACTCGGAAATGAAATGGTCGCATTGGTTCCGTTCCTTCTCACACTATCTGACCATCATCGAAGAGGGAGCTGACAAATTGGCCGCCCTTGTGAATCATGTCTCGCCCAGTGTATTCATGCTCTTCTCGGAGTGCGACACCTACAATGCAGTGATCGACGTGCTGCGGGCGCTCTACGTGAAGCGCAAGAACAAGGTGTACATACGACATCTTCTCAACCCACGCAAGCAAGCAGCCGGGGAGACAATCGATCAGTTCCTGCAAGCTCTGAGACAGTTGGGAAAAGACTGCAGTTTTCAGGCCGTAACCGCCGAGGAACACCGAGATGAAGCGACCAGAGAGGCGTTCATCCAAGGGCTCAGGTCAGCCCACATTCGGCAACGCTTACTGGAGAAAGCGCAACCCACTCTTGAAAAGGTAGCCGACCAGGCTCGAGCGATGGATACGGCTCAGAAGCAATCTGAGTCATTTGGGACACCGATGCTGCTAATGAACGCTGCTACGGTGGAAACTCAAGGAACCCCACAGGGCACCCCTGACACAGAGGATGGAGAAAAACCCGAGGAATCGGATACCCAGACCTCGTCAAACTCCTCAGCAACTACTTCGGTTGGTAAATGCTTATTTTGTGGGTACAAAAGACACCTCTGCCACAAATGCCCCGCCAGAGATGCCACATGCATGAATTGTGACAAGAAAGGGCATTATGCCAGGGTATGTAAATCTACTATAAGGAGAAATAAACCCACTTCTGCGGCTCTCTACTCACAAAAGAAACTAACTGCAGCCTCACCGGGGGAATCTATCCAAGGCTATCATCAACGTACGAATTAACGGGCATATGGCTGAGGCTCTGATTGATACCGGTCGCTCTGAGAGTTTCGTCAACAGCTCACTAGCGAAGGGCAGGAAATGGAAGATCCACCCGACAGACAATACGGTATGCATGGCCGCCACATCACTACAGTCCCGCGTACGAGGGTACTGCGATGTTGAATTGGACGTAAAAGGGTACACGCATCGGGATGTAAGGGTACTGGTGCTTCGTGATTTATGCGCAGACGTAATTCTGGGTCATAATGTCCTCAAGCAGCACACGAGTGTCGAAATACCCTTTGGAGGAAGCAAACCTCGTCTAATTTTAAATGCTTTGACCACCGCAGAGGTAACGTCCCCCCTGCTGTTTGCTAACTTGTCGCCGGTCTGTAAACCGATAGCGATCAAATCGTGACGATATACCACTGCTGATATGAACTTCATCACTTCAGAGACCAAGCGATTACTGGAAGAAGGAATTATAGAACCGAGCGATTCGCCATGGCGCGCACAGGTGTTGGTCACCGCCAACCAGAACCATGAGAAACGAATGGTTGTCTATTACTCTCAAACGGTCAATCGTTTCACCCAACTCGATGCCTACCCTTTGCCGCGCATAGACGAGATGGTCGAATGCGTGGCCAATTATAAAATAATCAGCACCATCGATTTGCGAAGCGCCTATCATCAAATTCCCATCCGAGAGGAAGACAAACCTTACACCGCGTTCCAGGCAGGTAGACGCCTCTACCAATTCAGGAGGATTCCGTTCGGTGTCACGAATGGAGTAGCTTGCTTCCAACGAGTTATGGACGACATCATCTCAGATGAAAACCTCAAAGACACTTTTGTTTACGTGGACAATGTCACAGTGTGTGGTAGGGATCAGGGGGAACATGATATGAATCTGTACAGATTCTTGAGCATTGCTAGAAAATATAATTTGACCCTCAACTACCAGAAATGCGTATTCTCGGCAAGGTCTATTGACCTTCTCGGCTACACAATAGCCGATGGCACGATTAAGCCCGATCCTGAACGATTGTGCCCACTCGGTGAGCTACCCCCACCTCAGGACCTGCAGACAATGCGCCGGGTGATAGGCATGTTCGCTTACTACGCGAGATGGATTTCCCAATACTCCGAGAAAATACATCCCCTAGTGCATTGCAAAAACTTCCCACCAGATGCCGCTGTTGTAAAAGCTTTCCACAGCCTCAAAGATGATATCAGTAATTCCGTGGTATTATCGATCGACAGCTCGGTGCCCTTCGTGGTGGAAACGGATGCTTCTGATCACGCGATAGCTGCGACGCTCAATCAGTCTGGGCGACCCGTCGCGTTCTTCTCGAGAACTCTCTCTGGAAGCGAGCAGAGACACTCAGCAATAGAGAAGGAAGCGTACGCTATTGTTGAAGCCCTACGTAAATGGAGACACTATTTACTGGGAAACCACTTCACGCTCGTCACGGACCAGCGATCCGTTGCATTCATGTTTGATGGGAAAAATAACGGGAAAATTAAGAATGAAAAAATTATGAGATGGCGGATAGACCTAGCTTGCTATAGTTCCGATATTGTTTACCGGCCCGGGAGAGAAAACCCTGCTGCAGATACCTTCTCTCGGGTCTACTGTTCGACGACAATCAGTCGGGCTTTGCAAGACCTACATGTGTCTCTTTGCCACCCAGGGGTAACCAGAATGGCACATTTCGTGCGCAAACAAAACCTTCCCTATTCTATCGAAGATATTAAACAAATGAATGCTTCATGCCCTGTTTGTGCTGAACTAAAACCCAGATTCTATGGCACGGCATCTGGCAGATTGATCAAGGCCACTTCTCCCTTCGAGAGACTAAATATCGACTTCAAAGGGCCCCTGCCGACCGAGACAGACAACAGATACATATTCACTGTTGTTGATGAATATTCAAGGTTCCCTTTCGCATTTCCGTGCTCGGATATGACCTCGGGCACTGTTGTGAAATGTCTCTCTGACCTCTTCGCTATGTTTGGGAAACCTTCGTACATACATTCAGACAGAGGGCCGTGTTTCATGTCGGCCGGGCTAAAACAGTTCCTATTAGAGCACGGCATAGCAACTAGTCGAACGACGGGTTACAACCCACAGGGTAATGGGCAGGTGGAACGGTATAACGGAGTCATTTGGAAAGCCGTAACTCTGGTGTTGAAATCAAGAGGACTGGGCCCCGCGCAATGGGAGGTTACCCTTCTCGACGCTCTGAATTCCATACGCTCTTTGCTCTGCACGTCCACCAATGTAACTCCTCACGAACGAATGTTTACTCACCAGCGACGTTATGTTGACGGCCAATCGGTGCCCAACTGGCTAACCCATCCTGGAACAGTGTTCATGAAACGCCCGGTACGACAAAGCAAGTATGAACCCATGGTGGAGGGGGTCGAACTCATCGATACTAATTCAGAGTATGCTCATGTCAGACTCCCGGATGGCAGGGAGACCACTGTGTCGGTTCGCCATTTGGCTCCCTCAGGTACTCCTCCCGCAGGTACACCACCATCTGGCACTCCTCCCTCTGACATCCCCTCCCCAGGTGTCCCCCCCCGAGGAACTCCACCCGGGAACGGTGGCGACGGAGCTGCCGCGTTCCACCCGAGAGCGATCGAGGAGTCAGCCCCGGCACGAGTCGAGGCTCACCAAGAGGATCGGAAGCCTCCCTCAAGTGAAACCGCCATTTACTCCCGGAGAGGTCGACGGATAAAACCCCCTCGCCGACTCAATCTGTAAAGGGGATTATCGGCATCCTCGATGCTCATGATCCTATATGCTCATTATATCATATATCGATGCTCATTACCATGCTCCTACGACTCAAAATAATCCTCACTGCTTGGCATGTATGCTTCTGTAGTTTAAATAGTTCGCGTTGCTTGAAATGTATACTCCTATAGTGCTGAAGTAATCATGGTGCGTTAGTTGGGCCTCTAGTTATATTTTAAAGACGGGGAGAATGTGGTGAATTGAAGGTCGTGACGCGTGATCACATGTCGCGCGGCTCGAGCACGGGATAGATAAAGCCAAGTCTCCGCACGGACGGGGTGATTGTCCCAGGGGCATTGTCATTTACGGCGGCGGTTCACTTGGTGCTCGTTGAATGGTGAGAATTGAGAGTATATCGGACTCCGTGCTTATACTGATTTATTTTGCGGTGATTAATTGCACATGTATACATTACTGCTTATGTACTCCTAGCTGCACCTGTATTCCCTGATGTGCCCGTAGAAGCGGCTTCAATCAAATGGAATAAAGCCTCCACTCTGAAGGTTCTTCTCTCGCTTTCATTTCAGATATGACCTTTTGCTTCCGGTTGTTGTAAAACGCTGTGCGGTGTATAAACACAATTTGGTTTTATTTCTATCTTGTAAATATTACTTAACGCATGCACATGAGAGAATAGGAAACAACAACAACAACCACAACAACAACAACACAATACCCTTGGCTATTTGGAATCCATGTCATTGGATATGACCTTTTGCTTCCGCTTGTTGTAAAACGCTGTGCGGTGTATAAACACGATTGGGTTTTATTTCTATCTTGTAAATATTACTTAACGCATGCACATGAGAGAATAGGAAACAACAACAACGACAACAACAACAACACAATACCCTTGGCTATTTGGAATCCATGTCATTGGATATGACCTTTTGCTTCCGGTTGTTGTAAAATGCTGTGCGGTGTATAAACACGATTGGGTTTTATTTCTATCTTGTAAATATTACTTAACGCATGCACATGAGAGAATAGGAAACAACAACAACGACAACAACAACAACACAATACCCTTGGCTATTTGGAATCCATGTCATTGGATATGACCTTTTGCTTCCGGTTGTTGTAAAACGCTGTGCGGTGTATAAACACGATTGGGTTTTATTTCTATCTTGTGAATATTACTTAACGTGTGCACATGAGAGAATAGGAAACAACAAAAACAACACAATACCCTGGCAATTGTGAATCCGTGTCGTGAGCTATGACCCTTTTACTTCCGTTTTTTTTTTTGCTTCTGGTTTTTTTTTTGTTTCCGGTTTTTGTCATGGGGAATGATGCATGCTGGGAGATCATGACCAGAAGTGTTTATTTATTTATTCAATTATTTTTTCCCATAGTTAATTTTATACTTCCGAAAGTGATTTTTTTTCATGACAGGAAGTGTTTATTTTGTATTTAACTTTACCGGGAGTGATTTTGAAAGTCTTTCCGGAACTTTTAATTTATTTTATTCTTGACCAGAAGTGATCGTTTATTTATTTATTTCTTTATTCAATTTTTTTTTTCCCAAAGTTAATTTTAATAAAGATATCTCCGCAATGATTAAAAAATATTTTTTAATCGTGATTTACATTATTTGATCACTGATCCCGAATCCAGGCCGAAGTAACCGGAAATTGCGTCAAAATCATCAGCTGTGCGGCGCTTACACGTACCACGGTATAGTTGGCAAGTATACAGTTGTGAACAAGTTTGATGTAAAGTCAGAAGTGAATGTAAGAAGAATTCTATGTTCGCTTCTAGGCTTTGCCTATTCCATATTAATTAATAAAAAAAACTTTCAAACAACTACACAGGCTGTTCCTTTGCTCTCGTAAACGACGACTGGATTGAGGCTTTGTGTTTATCTATAAATGCGCATAAGAAATCGAGAAATTATTAGAATACAGTAAGTCATCACTATCCGGAAGTCCGTACGTTGTAACCCATTATGGGGCACGCAGCTGAGGTTCTCTTCCCCATCGGCCATGCCTACGCAGCAACGTGTCTTATCATTGGTTGGTAAATAAATGGCCACAGCAACGTGTCTTTTCATTGGTTGGTCAATAAATGGCCATAACTTGGGAAGCACTTGTCCGATTAATATCAAACCTTGAAAAGGCACATCCTCAGGCCCCCAGCAATATACCTGGCAAGTTTCAATTAGATCAGACCAGTAGTTGTCGAGCAACAGCGGTCACAGACACACACACACACACACACACACACACACACACACACACACACACACACACACACACACACACACAGCTGGAATTATCGATAGATATCTTGAATACTGTAGAACATGAATCGTAACATGAACCTACAGTTTAGCAGTACTTTGGCTCTGAATTTGGAAAATTATACGGCATCTGGTCCCAACCGTGCCTGTCTGGCAGTCAAAGAAAATTGAAAATAATTCCAAACAGGAAACTTACCGTTTTTAGAGATGTCATAAAGGACACAAAGGACAGGAACGAATAATGAATTTAACATGTTCGATCAGGTGGCGTAAAAATGCTGAATCAACGGCGGTAACCTTCCTTTAAAAAGGTTTTTTTTTTTTTCGACAACTGTAAAATATTTTGAACTCAGTGGAACACAAAATAACCCAATCAAAAGTTATTGACACTTTCAAAAACCTTCCGTTTAGCAGTATGTGGACAAAATATTTACGCCGTCTCATGCCCTGAGGGCAGAGTAACTGTGAGATCAGCATTGAGACAAAATATGGTGGTGCCCACCGTTTGGTAACCCTCGCACCTGTTATTTAAAGTTTCATGAACAAAACCAACGCAGATCATCCTCGGAAATGCAAAGCAAAAGTTGCAAAGACCGTTCCTACAATCTTTTTCTCAAGGCTGTGCAAGATAAGGTGTTCGATGAACTCTCCAATTTATAAAGCCTCTTTCGCAATGTGCACCCCTTCGCGTTCACGTTCGAATGTCATTGCCATGTTTTTTTAGGCTGCTGAGGTTGGCCCAAAGTTTTGAGATTATTATCTGGAGACCCAGTAAAGCAAGCAAGACCTTCTTCACAGCACAGCAGAAGCCTGTTCGCGTGGTTGTTGTGATCTCCAATTTGTTGACCTATAAGGATGCCCGCCAAGTTCACGTCGCCACACATTCTGATGATGTGCTCAGCCTGCTGTTTTCTCCCAATCGGTAGTATCTGTGGCATGAAAGAGGGTTTATTGAGAATTTCCGTTGGAGATGAGAAACGGGAGTCGAGGAGCATTCCCACGTGATCCGTAAAGCGTGTGGCCGGGTGTATCATGTTTGTGTTCGAACACAGCGGTTTGCAATAAACACACCACAGGAAGAAAACGCCTTGCCCTCGCCATGCCCCTGACTGTGGCCAGATGTCCGTGTAACAAGGCCGGCCAAGACGTTACATCCAGCATGCCAGTGCTAATGTTTGTGAATTGCTGCCTCGGTGCATGAGCTCGCCATTTTTGGCTTTCCACCAGACCTTTAGATGTCTGCATCGTGGACATCTCCTTGATTTCGTTCGGAGGATGAACCCCATGCAACCTTGGTTTTATTCGTCCTTTATTTCCCCCTTGTTCAATCTGCTCGATTTGATGATGCACAAGAATGGTGGAAGCTCTGTTTGTTAAGAGCAAGTTGTTGTGCCATTCCATTTACCTCCGCACAATGTCCCACTCAGATCGTAGGCAAACACCGAGTTTGTTTTCTCTTTTATTTTTTTTTTTGTGCTTTGAAAAAGGAAGGGGTTATGGGGGTAATTAGAAAAAGGCTTCTAGGTGATGCTTGTGATGCACCATGCTCCTGGCGGAGCACTCGATGAAGGTGCAGCACCTGCTGCGAAGCAGCTATCGGGCATCAGCAGATCCTGCAGGGAAGGTACCGATGGATGGGAAATTCGCCACACAGTATCAGTGTGCTCTTTAGAAATTCTAACACAGTCGATAATATCTTTTTATTACTATGATATA
>NC_140978.1:34085343-34180343 GCF_056783735.1 Eptatretus burgeri | reverse complement strand
TATATATATATATATATATATATACACTGAAGGACCAATTTTGTGCTCTTCCTAGCAGTCGCATCACGTTTTTCTCGGTACTGTGACTTGAGAAGTTTTGACACGGTGTTTGTTCGTCAAAGTAGACACGTGCACAAATCAGGGGTCTTCTTCACAAGGAGTAGTGTACACCAAAAAATGTCGTGTACAAGGACGTTTTGTCGGCCTCATTAGGTAAGGCCATGGAGTATATCGACTGGGATTCGGCTCTTTACAAGAGCCGCCACTGGTTGTCATATTGGGCTCATGGAACGGAATCCCTCTGTGACGGGGTTTCGGCTAGTATATATATATATATATATATATATATATATATATATATATATATATATATATATATATATATATATATATATATATATATATATATATATATATATATATAATTCGAGAATGTAAAGTGTGTAGTTGTAGACGATATATGTTATGTCTATGGGTAAGAGTCATGTTTTGCCTGTCTTCGATCTGGCGCCATGGAGCATATGACGTCAGTGGAGCAGTTTCAAGATGGCGGCTCCCTGAGAAACAAGCACCAGGGAGGAGCAACATTCTGGCATCCGTTTCTAGGGGGAGTGAGGGTGTGAATTCCAGTGAAATCCATTGCAGAATGAAAATGCAATATGTTGATGCATGTTTATCGCTGCAGCAGGTGTATGACTGGGACAGGAAGTATAAAAGTGGAGTTCTTTCAGTTTGGGTGTGAGTTGTCTCGGCATCCACCTTGCAGACATTTTGCGGAACCCCAACATGTTGTGAGTGATACGGTGTGCTGAACCATGGCTAATGTTCAATCTGGAGACCACTTCATCCAGCACAATGCGACAGTTTTCACCTGAGCACACGCTCAACTCCAGCAAACATTTCTGGTGTATCGGCTGTGTGAGGCTGGTCCGAGCGAGCAGCATCGACCACACTTGACACTCCACTTTTAAACTTCTTGTCCCAGTGTATATACATACATATATATATATATATATATATATATATATATATATATATATATATATATATATATATATGTAAATGTATAAACGACGAATATGGTCACCATTGGTTAGATATTTATCGGAATGCCATCCTGATGAGTGCAAATAGCCCCAAAATCCGGATAGGTGGCTCCGTTTGATGTTTATCTCATGTTGACCATGTATAAGTAATCTCTGTCTGTTTGACAGAGTTGCTGGGTCGAAGCTTCTGGGTTGGAGGTGACGCTTTGGTGTTTGACTATGTTGTCCAATTGATATCGGGAGAGTGTTTGTCACACTCCACATGTTTCGATATACATACATATACAGGTATATATATATATATATATATATATATATATATATATATATATATATATATATATATATGTATATATATATATATATATATATGTATATATATATGTATATATATATATATATATATATGTATATATGTATATATATATATATATATATATATATATATATATATATATATATATATATATATATATGTATATGACCTCATGACTGCCTTTCTCGTTTGCCTATTGCCTCATGATTTCACTTTTTGTATTTTTATTATCTCACTTCTATACATTTACTGTGGGAAAGGCAAAAACCACCTGTGAGCCCAAACCAGACAGCATGGCCAAACCACATCGCATGACCAAACCACATGGCATAACCAAATCAACCAGAATTCATTGAACACTTTGCCTTGTGCAGTGTTGAGCAAAAGGACATGGGAAGGGTCTTTTAAACTCTTGCTTCGCGTTTTTGAGCATAATCTCTATTCGCTGTTTGTGCACTTTGAATACCAGGTGCGATGGTAACCATGCAAAACCGATGAGTCAAACGGAACATTCTAGAGCTGAACATTTCTGCCAATTCTTCTCGGAGAAACTGACGATTTTTTGGATAAAGTTTGCTCTGTCGTTGCATTACTTGGCGCTGCCATTTTTCTGAATCTCATTGTCACTCTGCCCTCAACATATAGAAAATTTGATTGGTCAAGACGGCATAAAGTTTTGCCCAAGTACTGCTAAACTGGAGGTTTTGGAGTGCACGTAAGGCTATTTGTGTTCTTTAGTATTCAAGTAAATAATTCAATTGAAATAAAATAAAGATTTTTAAGCCTGGAGTGAAAAAATAAATGAAATAAAATCGGAAGTCACCACCACCGTTGATGCAATATCAATTACACCACCTTATTTAATACATTCAATTAGTTATTTGTGACTTTCCTTTATGATGTCCTCAAAAACAGTGCGTTTCCTGATTGGAATGATTTTCAACCTCCGCCATCGAAGATGGACGGAGGTTACTGTTTTCACCCCTGTCTGTTTGTTTTGTTTGTTTGTTTGTGAACAGTATTACGGAAAAAACTCCTGGACGGATTTCGACGAAACTTGGTGGGGGGGGGGTTACGTATGGTCCAAGGATCATGCCATTAGATTTTGGACTTCGTCCAAAACCCAATATGGCCGCTATGGCGGCCATTTTGAAAAAATATTTGAATTTTTGTTTTTGCATTTCTACATGTTTTAAGTGATTTCCAGTCAAAAAAAAAAATTTTTTGTTCGAGAAAAAAAAAACAATTTTGCAACTTTTTTTCAAAAAAATTTCGATTTTATTTGAAAAATATTTGAATTTTTTTTTGCATTTCTACATGTTTTAAGTGATTTCCACCCCCCCCCCAAAACAAATTTAGAGAAAAAAAACAAATTTTGCACCTTTTTTTTCCAAAAAATTTCGATTTTTTTTTTTGGCATTTCTACATGCGCCTCGATCTAGTTTAGTTTATTCAATCGTGGTTCAGTAGAGTCTGATCCGTTTTGACCTACAATGAATAGGATATCGGGTTCAATTAAGTAACCCAGCAGTATTGGCGGCGGAGGTTTTGCACTCTACCGAATGCTCCCCCTCTAGTCAATTTTGTTTCACTGCCAGACAGACAAACAGAGTAAAACAATTACTTTACTCCTCTGTGCGTATGCACAATTAGGATGAGATTTCATACCTTTTCCCAAATTCAAAGCCAAACTACTCCTAATCTGCAGATTTGTGCCACAAATCATGTTGCAATTCGTGTTCTAAAGTGTTGAAAATAAAAAAAAAATTGAATTGAAATGAAGTATAGTTCCTCAATCACAGAGTGACGTCTGTCAAGCAGACAGAGTGAACACACACACACACACACACACACACACACACACACACACACACACACACACACACACACACACCAAAACCAAATCGGGCATAATTGTTACATGTGTAGCAAATGCATGGTGAATAGGCAAACACACTCAAAGCCAGCTGAGCCCGTCCCATGCGCTCAGATAAAATGCAACATTATCAGAATTAAGGTAATTGCTCAGTGTCCTTGCGGAATGATCGTATGACGTGGATTGGTGTTTGTGTAAACTTTTGTTTTCGTGGTATTCAGTGTGGTGTAATGAGAGAAGTAATTTAGAAACAGCGGGCACATTCATTCAGAAGTGAGATGGTGCCATGAGGAATAACAATGGTGCAGCGTCACTCCATGAGTTCCTTCATTTTCCTGACATTCGTCACTTGGGCAGTTTGTCCACCTGGTTTGATCCTCCTCACCTTTGATATTCAACACCATTCTGTTCTCAAATCTTGCGATAAAAGCCCAGATTGTTCAACTTTATTTATTTGATAGGTGAGCTGTTATGAGCTAGGGTGTGAAGCACCACCATGGAATGAACGACATGTTTGCGAGGCTTGGATGCAAGTTTCATGGACATGATAGTGTTGACCTTCTGTTTCAGTGTTGCTCTAGTGTCTCTGTCTGTCTTTGTTTTCTCATTCTTTCAACCTCTCGAAAGTGAAATTGTGTCATTTTAATCAACATCATATATCAACTAACCTGGCCGGGTCAGTGAATGTCAGATTGACAATCCCACGGATTGGCCTATGTTTCATTGTGTTAACAGTCAATCGGACTGACTGTTGTTGAGCATTATAAAAGGTCAAAGTGCTAAAGAACAGTCTCAAGAGGCACACAGTATAGCTCACTGAATATTGTGCTGCTCTTGAAGGTGGAAGGTAACGATGATCATGTCTCCTTTGATGAGTCGTCACTGATGGAGAGTGATTGTTGAGACCGGGTTTCGCCTGAGCTGGGTGTGCTCGACTCTTGCTGGAACACCTGCCTGCAGGGTGGAGTGGATGAGCAGGTTTGTGCTTTGCTGTATATGTGCAAAAGGTGTTCTTTCTGCTTTCTCAAGTCCCCAGAGCACATGCTGTGCCTCAAGGCTGGTGCACCACTGGGCTGTCAAAGATGAGAATGCCCACAGACTTCACCAGCTTTTGATATGAACTCATCTGGACAACTGTAACTCTGAGAAATACTTAAAACCTTATGCAATACTCCCTTTTGCAAATGCAGGAGCCACTTATTGCTACACACTATATTGTTCCAGCATCAGCAAACATTTCAATTATTCGTGGTGTCTCGAAAGAAACTCAAACTGGCAGCGAGCAAGTCCATCAAACTTCACAGGAGTGGTGAAACTCCACAAGCTCATTGTGGCAGGTTTTCAAAACAAATGTAGTCACCTGGGAAAAGTCGCATCTACATTGCAACATCATTATGTCATGCTTGTGACCAAGACTAAAAGTAATATCCGCACACTTAAGATAGCATTAAGATGCATTTTACAAAGTCCAGGTAATGTAGTGACTTTGCGAATGCCTAGATCCACCTCTAAGGACCCTTCAAAGAACTGCTTGCAGGTGCATATCCTTGGTGTAATATAATGATTGCACTTTAAAGGTGTTTCATGGACAAAGCTTGCAGAATGCTTCAATTTATGTACTGGTTTGTTGTTTCAGTCTGCTGATGCTGTTATTACGTAATGTATACAAATAAATGCCGTGTGTGTGTGTGTGTGTGTGTGTGTGTGTGTGTGTGTGTGTGTGTGTGTGTGTGTGTGTGTGTGTGTCACTGTGTCTCCTCCATAACTCCAAAACCATCAAATCAAACAGCCCCAAACTTTGCATGAAAACTAAGGGAACTCTAAGAGAGTGCATGAATGAAAACTGGGTGTTTGGGTTAATTTAAACACCTTTTTGAAAATAATTTAGGGGTGCTCATCACGAAAAACCAAAATAAGCCTTCCTAAGATGGCGGCGGGCCGTATTGGTCAGTCCTCTGTTATCTCGCTGGAGTCTTAAGCCGCCATTTTTTTTGGCCTGCTCAACAATGCCTTGACTTGGAACAGGCCACAACAATTTCTGAACAATAAAGATTATTTTTTCACTTTCCTCACAAATATCATTGAATGCCTGATCATCATCAAATCTCATTTGAGTCTCTCTCAGCAACGGCTCGTTGGACACAAAGTCCGACCAGCGATAGCCAAGGTTCTCTGAAGAGACCTGGTATTAAAAGGAATTAAGTCTCCGTCTCAGATCCCTGGCCAAAGTCCAAGTTTCACATTCGTAGAGCAAGACTGGAAGCACCAAGGACCTGATGATTCGGACTTTTGTTCTGCTGCACAGCGCCACACTCTATGATCCAGTGAATCCATGACTCCCCAGGCCCGACCCAGACGTCTATTGACCTCTGGATCACAGCCAGCAAAGACATGACTATCGCTGCCATGGCAAGTGAATCTCTCCTCACAACAAACAGGTACAGACAAGATAGCAGCATCCAATATGTCATTGAAAGCCTGGATATTCATTTTGACCAAGGAAACCCGTAATCTCAGTGGCTCCGACTCCTCAATCAGCATCTCGAGGGCCCCTAAAGGGATATCGAGAGTCTCCGCAAAGACGACTGCATCATTTGCAAAATCAAGGTCAGAGATATTGGCATTCCCAAACGATGAACCGCAGCATGATCTCTCTGACATCTTACCTCAATCCAGTCCAGACAAGTGCTGCAAAGTCTGGGGGCCAGTCCACACCCCTGACAAACTCCAGTAACAACTGGAAATAAGTCAGTGATGGTATCACCACATCTCACAGCATAACAGAGTACAGTTCAGACATCAGATTGATCAGTTTTGCTGGCATCCTACGAAGACCAGGAATCCTCCAGAGGGCATCCCAATCCAATGAAACGAATGCTTTGAAGAGATCAACATAGACTGCAAGCAGCTCCTGTCGAAACTCTCGACTGCATTCGGTGAGGATCCGAAGAGCAAGGATATGGTCAATCGTTGACCTCTTTGGTGTAAAGAATGACTTATCTGGGTGCTGGTGCTCAAGCAGATGGTTAGGCCTCTTTGTCCACCCTCAGCAGATATGCCTCCTTGTCCACCCTCAGCATACATCCAGTTTTACGCCTCAACTCCCTGAAGAGGTCAGCTCTTCCATTAAGCCTGTCCCTGCATCTCTGGTCAAAGGTATCCAGTGTCCCTTGAGAGACATAATTCTTCTTCGCCCGATGGTACGTTCCAAGACATTCACCAGCAACATCAAGGATGGTGGGCTTGAAGGCACTCCATAACTCTTCAGGATTCCCCAAAGCACCCAGACCCCCCAAATCCCCACTCAGCCTGGTTGCAAACTCCTCAGCTACCCTCTCATCCTTGAGTTTGCCAACATCCAGCTTAGGCTGAGATGGTACAATTCTCCAGGACTTAAGCTGTAACTTCAGAGTTGCTTCCACAAGCCTGTGGTCAGCATTGAGAAACTGAGCACTCTGGTAGACCCTGCAGTTCTGAATCATCGTCCAGCAATCATCAACAAGCACATGGTCAATCTCCTTTGCCAGATCACCAGCATTGAAATACCAAGTCCAGCTATGAGTCTGTGGTGCTGAAACCATGAACCAGCAATACTAAGTCGATGACTTCTTGCAAAACATTTCTCATAACCATCGCCATCAGATCCATTCGATGCATTGAAATCCTCCAAAACTAATAGAGTATCTCACCTGGGGGCACTGATCAACCACAGACTCGAGCGTGGCACACAATGCGTCCTTCATGGTGAGATCATTCGCCTCATTCAGAGCATATACAAAGACCAGGCTAACCACATCCAAGGAGTGACGAATCCTTTGTCTCAAAATATGCTCGTTGACCGGTGTTATCTCAATTATCATTGGAGTCAGCTTATTGGAGCAAATCCTGTAGCAAAGCTCCTAGTACCTGTAGCAAATCACAGATCTAACCTGGCCTGGCCTGACCTCAGTGTCTCCTACATAACTCCAAAACCATGGAATCTAGTGACCCCATCCTTTGCATGCATACTCAGGGAACTCCAAGTGATTGCATGAATGAAAACTGGGTATTGGAGTACATTTAAACACCTATTTAAAGATAATTAACTGATGCCCATCATCAAATACCCCAAAAAGCCTTACCAACATGGTGGAATGCCATTTTTGTCAGCCTGCTGTCATCTCACAGGGGTCTTTATCCACCATTTTGTTTCGGTCTGCTCAAAAATGCCTCGACTTGGAACAGGCCACAACAGTTTCTGTATAATAAAGCAGAGATGTTAACAAGTCACCTGAGACAAGTCTCAAGTAAGTCTCAAGTCCTTGAGAGCAAGTCACAAGTCAAGTCTCAAGTCAAGTTTCATGTCATAATGTCACTTATCATAGACCTTGGTTAAGTGTAACTGCAGTGACATAGTGGTAAAAAATTACGTGGGTAAACAATTACGAATGTCAGTTGAGGCTGTGAGGCAGCAAAACTTAAAGGCGAAGCCATTGAGGTGTGTCTGCAGGCCGCAAGGACCATGGTGTGCAGAGCATGGGGAGGATGCAGGAGGGAGCAGCCCCCTCTCTCTCTCTCTTTGCCTCTTCACCTCAGTCTAAAGCTGCATGGTCTTGGCTCTATACGGGTGGCAGCATGGCGTCTTAGTTGTGGGTAATCTTTGGGCTGCTTCTGGAGGATCGCTTGGCTGTCGCCATGGTGTGGGCTAGTTTGTGCAGTACTGACTGGTGTTACATGACAACAACAACAACAACAACAACAACATTATGGAAGACTGCACGGTCCTGGCTTCACTTCGGCAACAGCACAACACTTCAGTACAATCAAATAGCTCTTCAATGAGATGTCTAACTGTATCACCTTGTTTTCTGTCTGACAATAAGTTATAATAGATTATAATATGTTCAAAAAGTGTAAGAATGTGGAATATCTACATATATATATATATATATATATATATATATATATATATATATATATATATATATATATATATATATATATATATATATATATATATATACACACACACATTGTTATGGATTTCAGAATCGGAACCGACTAATGCATACAAACATTTAAGTCCTCAGACAGTTATTTCCATAAATGCATGTCCAGGATAGACCCATCCCCTTGTCTGGTGGGATTCTAACTTTGATGCATTGAGAAGGGTATAGAATAGATTCCTTTTAATCTAGGATGGCCTTTTTCTCTTTATGACACATTCATGCACGTGAGATCGCCATTAGCCCTACGGAGGCTCGTCTACCCCCTTTCCATCAGGACACATTGGCATGGAGGTGGACGATTTATTTACACCTTGGACTTATGGGACATTTGATTGAGCACACCAGGGGCTTTTCCTGAGCAGTGATTCTGATGGTCAAATAGAGCTGTGGATCATTTCCTCCCCCACCTTTTTCCATCAACGTTTGACGCCCCGTTTGGCAGCTCTGTGGATGGTTGTTGACGTTTTATGAGCGCTTCACGTTTTCGCTCGGTAATTCTAGCAAATGGCTGCTTTCTGTCGTCCGTCCGCACCACAAACATGCCATCGTAAGCCAGGCCTGTGCTGATTTGGGGTTGCATCGCGCTCTGGTAAGGAAGGAATGGTCGTGGGATTGGCGGTTGGTGATGTGCAACGATGCGCCAACAGGCAAAATGGATTTGGCTGGTCTGCTTGCAGCTCCACCCAGACTGGCTGCCTATAAAAATCATGGGGCAACAGTTTTGTGACAGTTGGTTCTTGTTGTTGTTGCGTATGGCAGCTTAGCTGCCAGGGATACTATAATTTCTTGGAAGCACGACTGTGTCGCTGATGCAGTGTCCCTCTACCAGTACACACTGGTACTCGTTTCACCACCCTCGGAAGGATGACAGGCTGTCAACCCCCTGGTGTATTAATTCAGCGGCCAACGGGGCTTGAACTCAGGACCCTAGGATCCCAAGCCACCACCCTAACCACTAAGCTAACACCAGGCGGTGACAGTTGGTGACAGTTGGAGACAGTTGGTGACAGCTCTGAGAGTTTTGTGATAGTCTTGTGACGGCTGGGTGTCGGATCTTTTCAGCTCCAGTCAGACGGTTGGTGAGCTGGTAACAGTTGAGTTTGTGACAGTTGGTGACAGTTTCACAGCGCCTCACAGATTATCACAGCACCTCACAATTCCTTGCAGCTGGACGTTGGTTGCGGCTCCTGGTGGCTCCTGACGGTGGGTGACGCTTGGACCGTTAATGTTGTTTCTGCTTGAGAACTGCTCTTAGCACACCTGATTCTTGACGTCCCTGGTTCCTGGGGTGAAGGCATGACGTTGATTGGTGTTCAAGCCTGTTTGTTAGTGGGTGCACTGCAAGGCAGGATGCTGGCAGCGGACCAAGGCACGCTCACACATTTTGGGACATTTTATTTGATGCACGACGACTTCTACTTGGTAAGCGAGACTGGATTTCTTCCCCCCCCCCCCGAATGATCTGCTCGGTACCCTTGTCTCATGTTTAATTGTTAAGTAAGGCATAGTGATAAGCATCTGCTCTTTGTCCGTTTTTCTCTCAATGCCTGTTTAATTCTTTATTTGTTTGAGATTATTTTGATTGATTTGAATTTACTCATTTTCACCACAAGGAAATTTTTTTTTTTTTGTGTTCCTCATTAATAAATTCCTTGTTGACGTTTCAACGTGTCCGTGCTTGTCCTTTCCTTCCATTGATCCAGCATTGTCTGAACCTAGATAGATTGGGAGGTAATTACCAAACTAATTAACCTGTCAGAGTCGGCACGCACCAGCGGTAATCGCTCACCTGCCCTAGTTAAGATCTAATCAAGATAAGATTGGTGCTTTGCCGAGGACATGCTCCCTGTTCAGGAAGACACGTGACCTCGAGTTAAACGGAATAACTAGATGGTGGACACTGCGTCTCGTGGTTAACTGATTGGCGTTCGTGGTTCTAAAGCATCCCACCGTACCACAAAGTTATTTGAGCGGTGGCTCCAGGTCCAGCTCTTCCAAGGAGAAACGGGGATTAACCCCCTCATAATTCACTCAGTATCCGTGGCCGTAACAATATACTGTATCTACATATAGAAATAAATACATATAAATACATATATATATATATATATATATATATATATATATATATATATATATATATATATATATATATATATTGTTGCGGATTCGCGCCCGCCGGCGTGCTGACGGCCACGTAACTCGAATCGCGGCACGTCGCCCACCGGACGGACAATCCAGTCGTGACCCTCTCGGACTAACGCCGGGAACCAGTCACGGGTGGACCTTTCGGTCTCACCGCGATCGAGCCAATCAGCCCCCGCGTGGGATAGGGTTGCTCGCCAAATTCGACCTACCTAAGTACCCACGCGGAGGGTAGACCGGGCGATCGCACCTCGCCGCAGGTCGACTTCGGACACGGGCCACTTAAGCGACCCGTTCCGTACTATCAGAATAACCGAGCGGTGTTATCGTCGACCTCGACGGTTCGATTAATTATCGGGCGTATTCAGCTCACTACCAACCCTTTACGTGAAGCAAGATGGGGATTCAATAGAGGAAAAGACGAAGCGAAGCGGGAAACAGTTCAACACAAAGCACATTTATTCACGGCACATGGGAGCACACATATACAATTCCACCAAATGCACACAGAAAAGACACAATGTAATTTACACAAAAAGCAAATGTAAAAGCGAAAACACAATGCAGAGCTAATACCGACTACCGAGCACACGGCAACACTTATACAATTCTACTTCACAGACGGCGCCGACAACACATACCCAAAACCAAGGAAAAGAATACCCTCAAGGATGAGGCGGGCCTGAGGCCGAGACCGGGTCGCGCCTACCCGTCTGGTGATGAGACGCGGAGCGGCGATGGCGCCTCAACTCCGCGGGCCTCGCGGACAGTGTCTGGTAGGGGGTGGGAAAGGGGCCCCCTTGGTCGCACTATCTCAGCGCGGGGGGAAACAGGAGGGGGTTGCTGATGCTCGGGGTATAGAGGATTTTTATTATCCCGCGACGAGCGTCTCCACCTCGGCCAGGTCGCGCTGTTGGCCTCCCTGGGGTGCAGCTCCCGACGCGAGCACCCCTCGTCTGGTGTCGCTGCCTTTCCACAGCTCCGTCCCCTCCGTTCCGACTCCAACGCACACGACGACCAGCTCCTTCTTGCCAACTCCACCGCCCGCGAAGTCTTGACTCTCTGTTTCCGACTCTCCTACTCTCCTACTCTCCGCCTCTGGACTCTCTGGACTGACGAACACGGTCCTTTTATCAGCCCCGTAGCTTCGCCCTCTCATCTTTGCCCCCTCCCTTCGACCTTTCACCTCGCTCCCCATTGGCCCGAGAAAAAGTGGGCGTGAAGGCTTTTGATCCATAAATTTGCATATATCGATCGCCCTGGGGCGGGGCCACCCGCCCCTCGCTCACCGATTGGACGGCAAAAAGTGGGCGTGTGTCGTTTTTGATCCGTTTTTGAAGCACAAAATCCGTGATTTTGTACACGCTGTTCGGCGCGCGCCCTGCACGAGTCCAACACCGGTACCCACAGCGGGGCAAGAACGGTGGCGATGCGATGGTTGCGAGGTGTGACGGGAAGGTCGTGGCGGTTGTGGTGAAGCGGCGTTGTGGTTGGTGGTTGATGTTGTGGTTGTGGTGGTAATCATGGCGGTTGGTCCAAAATAAAGATAGCAAAAGAAAAACGACTATCCTGAAGAGTCGCAGCACGCATAAATGACATGTATTCCCACTAGACAACGGGTTTGGGCCTAACTACACATGTACTTACCGAGATACCTCACCTAAGGGACCAGAATGGTGGTTTGCGAATTTGGTAACCACAACACTATATATATATATATATATATATATATATATATATATATATATATATATATATATATATATATATATCGACATCTGGAGTGTGACGAGCACTCCGCCGATCCCCATTGGACACAGTCCACACCAAAGAGTGCTCCTCCAACACAGAGGCTTCAGCCTGGTGACTCCATCCAAGAGACAAAGATTATATGGCCATCATCAGTTAAACATCAAACGGAACCACCGATCTGGATTTGGGGGTTATTTGTCCTCATCAGGATGGCATACCAATAAATTTCAAACCAATAATGCCCACATTCATCGTTTATACATCAAATGCACCTCCTGACTGTTATGGTGAGCATCGCCGCGGATTATGTCTCGCACGGTAAAATCGCATAATCCAGCAAAGAACAACCGTCCATCTGCCACTCAGACAATTGTTCCTGCTCATGCAAACCATTCAACCAGAAGGCATAGATGTGATTGGCGGGAATATAGAAACATGTGGAGTGTGACGAGCACTCCACCGAACCCCATTGAAATGCAGCAATGGGGCAGGAAAGCCCGGAGTCAGGAAGGTAAAATAAATTAAATTAAAGGTCGAAATAAAGGAATGATTAACATAACGGGAGGATTAGAATGAGTGAACTAATGATGGGAAAAGTGAATTACAATCTCAAGAGAGAAATGGAAAATGTTTTCAGTGGCTGAAAAGAAAATGCTTGCTGATAAAAAAAAAACAGAAAAGCATTGAAGGGGATTGAAGAAGTCTCTTTAGCTTCTTCCAGAAGGTTGAAAGGCAGATGAACAACCTACAGCCTCAACATCTTCAACTTCTTTGACAACGACAACACCAACTCAATCACTCAGAAGAAGTGCAAAGAAGAAGCCGGCATGTCCTCTCATCGAGTTGCGGCATGTCCTCTCGTCAAGTTGCGACATGTCCTCTCGTCGAGTTGTGGCATGTCCTCTCATCGAGTTGTGGCATGTCCTCGCATCGAGTTGTGGCATGTCCTCTCGTCCAGTTGCGGCATGTCCTCTCGTCGAGTTACGGCATGTCATCTCGTTGAGTTGCGGCATGTCCTCTCGTCGAGTTGCGGCATGTCCTCTCGTCGAGTTGCGGCATGTCCTCTCGACGAGTTGCAACATGTCCTCTCGACGAGTTGCGGCATGTCCTCTCGTCGAGTTGCGGCATGTCCTCTCGTCGAGTTGCAGCATGTCCTCTCGACGAGTTGCGGCATGTCCTCTCGTCGAGTTGCGGCATGTCCTCTCGTCGAGTTGCGGCATGTCCTCTCGTCGAGTTGTGGCATGTCCTCTCATCGAGTTGTGGCATGTCCTCGCATCGAGTTGTGGCATGTCCTCTCGTCCAGTTGCGGCATGTCCTCTCGTCGAGTTACGGCATGTCATCTCGTTGAGTTGTGGCATGTCCTCTCGTCGAGTTGCGGCATGTCCTCTCGTCGAGTTGCGGCATGTCCTCTCGACGAGTTGCAACATGTCCTCTCGACGAGTTGCGGCATGTCCTCTCGTCGAGTTGCGGCATGTCCTCTCGTCGAGTTGCAGCATGTCCTCTCGACGAGTTGCGGCATGTCATCTCGTCGAGTTGTGGCATGTCATCTCATCGAGTTGCGGCATGTCCTCCCGTCGAGTTGCGGCATGTCCTCTCGTCGAGTTGCGGCATGTCTTCTCGACGAGTTGCAACATGTCCTCTCGACGAGTTGCAACATTTCCTCTCGTCGAGTTACGGCATGTCCTCTCGACGAGTTGCGGCATGTCATCTGGTCGAGTTGCGGCATGTCCTCTCGTCGAGTTGCGGCATGTCCTCTGGTCGAGTTGCGGCATGTCCTCTCGGCTAATTGCGGCATGTCCTCTCGGCAAGTTGCGGCATTTCCTCTCGTCGAGTTGCGGCATGTCCTCTCGTCGAGTTGTGGCATGTCTTCTCTTCGAGTTGTGGCTTGTCATCTCGTCGAGTTGCAGCATGTCCTCTCATTGAGTTGTCAGACACGGAGGAAGGGGCAGACAACTCTGTGCTTCTGTCTGACAAATTATTAACACTATGTATCTCCACACTACTGTTGAATGGCCAAGAGGTATGCACACTCGTTCTAAGCTGTGTAGCCTGAGTTCGAATTTCAACCCAGCTGTAAACTGCCATCCTGGTGTTTCACAGACATGGTGATTAATCAATGTGTGTGCGGTCCCTTCGATGGACTTTAAGCTGGGTGTCACATCTGCTGAAATTAGTTGCTGGACAGTGAAGATCCCTTCGTGGTGACCTTCACGAAGAGTAGGTACTAAGGAGTACGAAGAGAGTAGTAACTTAAACTAAGGGGAGCTATCCCCGGCATCTTGGCCAAATTCCAAATTCGTGCTCTAACCTCCAGGGGCACTGCACCAGCAGCACTGCCACTCCCTCAGTAAATAATTCTACTCGCAGCCTTTTGCTGCACAGTTAAAAACACCACCAGACCGCTATGTTTGGATTTTTATTGTAATCATATTTTAAGTAATTTACTCTTTGCCAAATTTCCATTCAATTTTTTTTCTTCTGTCAGGAACACATTTCCCCTTGAATGCATTGACAAGTCAAATTGGCATTTTGAATTTCGATTTACATTATTTCGATTTAAACAATGTTTTCCAGGAACGCATCCGTGACGTAAATATGGAAGTGATTGAATGTAGATGTACGCGTGTGTATATATTAGCATCATAGTGTGAGTGTGTGTGAGTGTGTGTGTGTGTGTATGTGTGTGTGTGTGTGTGTGTGTGTGTGTGTGTGTGTGTGTGTGTGTGTGTGTGTGTGTGTGTGTGTGTGTGTGTGTGTGTGTGTGTGTGTGTGTGTGTGTGTGTGTGTGTGTGTGTGTGTGTGTGTGTGTGTGTGTGTGTGTGGTCATAAAGCATAACATGACATTCTCTTTGCTAACTCCCCCTCACCCCTTTTTCTCCCTCTCGACCTCCTTCTCTCTCCCCTCCCTCCCGGAGTATTTTGTGACGTGTGGTGAGGAATCACTCTCACCCTTCTTTGCTCTTCCTCTTCACTGCCCCAACCCTCCTCTCTACCTCTCCCACCTCTTTTAGTATTCCCATCAGCGAAGCGACGAATGGTATTTGCTAGTTTCTAATAATGTAATTTAAACTAAGACCAACTTTTTGTACCTTTATGTGTGGGACAAGCAAATTACCTTGATCTTTTTTCTCTTAGGTCTTAGAGGTGAGTGCGTGTTCCTCTTGGCCATACTGACAGCCCATGGTGAGAGCTGATTGGGGACTACACATAGTACCGGTACCGGCTCACTAGTGGCTGTTGCACATGGTGGAACTGGAAGCAACTCATTCCATCAACGATATTTGAGTGGTGGTATGTTTATCGGACTTTTCTAGCTGTAATATCTATCATATGGCCTGTTTCCTATCCTGTAGAATAGTCAAACGTTGCTAGTTACCCACTGTCAGGATACATGTCCTTCAACAAGTCTTACAAATCTTCCCGCGAAATCAAACATTCACAGGAGGTTTTGTAAAATCATTTCTCCAAAGAAGACAGAATATTTTTTGTAAGAATACACTCTACGCAGCCACTTGTACAGAATAAACAAGTGCTGTGTGTCTAGAGCACATCCTCATGTGAATATGTTGTGTAAGCAAGCGAGCTAAAACACTAAACAATCTTGTGGCTTCAACATCATGATTTTTCTTGAAGCACATCTCAGAACCCTTATGGCCCACTAAGGACCCGATTCCACATCTGGTTGGGTTGCGTACAGTCCAGCTCCATTCCTGGATGGTAAGCGGCGGAGACTGCCAACCACCCAACATCTCTCGGTTCGAGGACGAGGCAATTATTTATTTGCGATTTAAATTGCCGATGACCTCATACTTTGCAAAAAATTAATCAGTGATGGTACCCTTGGCAAAAATAAAAAATATAAATAAAAAAAAACAAGATAATAAATGACTGCGGTACAAATCATCCACAAACAAACGCAATCAATTCACAATTCTTGGCGCACACTTTGCAAAGCAAGAATCCAAGCTTTAAACATTAACCGGCTGTTTCTCCCCCCTCTCGAGCTCACAAATTGTTACTGATGGAAGTGACGGTGCATGTGTTCTTCGTTCGAGGCTATTTTTTCACGTGGGAATTCTCAGGGAGGCCAATAGCTCCAATCGGTGGGCAACAATCAAAGGTTCTTGCAAAACCACAAGCCACGAGTTACATTGGATGAGAAAAACGTTTAATGAAACTTCTGCAATCAAGGCAAATGCCCTGCCAAGGAAAAGAGTTTACACTAACAGAATTCACAATTGGTTATTTATGCCTATACTACAATCGAGCCCAATTCATGTTCACATCATCAAAACCCAGCATTGTATTATTATGATTAATAATATTAGTATTTTATAAACAACAGTATAATAACTTAGCAATTTTAAAATTCCAGGAGTCTAGAGCAATTTGCATGGCCTTTTGGATTAAACAACTTGGCTCGCCTTCTTTCATCAGTGGAGAATTAATAAAATATAAAAAATAAAAAAATTTAAAAATATCATATACAGCTCGAGATTTAAGGGACACTGTGTATTATACAAACTGGTTATAATAGGGCACACTCACTGTTAAGTATGATGTACTCAGAGGATTCATCAACACTTATAACACAAAACAAGTGTCAGGTGACTGGTCACGTGATCCGACATGTAAATTTCTGTGGAATTGGGGATTTTTTTTTTTTTTTTTTTTTTTTTTTTTTTTGTATACCTTGGTCGAGGCTCGAATGAGAGCTAACACACAACTCACAGCAAGGAGGCATGAGACAAGAGGGGTGGGAGTGGAAGGGACAAAACATTGGGGAACAGACACAGGTGAACTGTGGAAGGGAGAGGGATGGGGATGGGACGGGGAACATGGCGAGGAGAAGATGGACATTACAGGGACTTTCAGGAAGGAAAGCAGGAGAATTGAAGGAAGTGGGCTTGGGTGGATTATCGGGGGGTAGAAAAGATCGAGGATTTGGATGGGGGAAGATAAGAGGTGGTGGTGAACAGCTGTTTTGAAAGCCTGGAGGGAAGAATGGGAAAGAATAGAGTGAGGAAGTTTATTCCAAAGGCGGGAAAAAAGAGGAATGAAAGAGTGAAGATGAGCAGTGATTCGTGATTTTGGTAGTTTTACCAGAAGGGGGTTGTTGGCGGACCTTGAGCGCCCTGTGGAAATGTGGTTGGGACAAATCGCAGAGAGAGCAGGGGGGCAAGGCTGGAGAGGAGTCGGTAGAAGACAGAAAGACCACCGACCAACCTGCGGTGATTGAGTGAGAGGCCCAAAGACTCAGCTTCATTGCGGGAGATGCCAATGATCTTAAAAGCCCTGGTTTCGACAGCGTGAAGTCGAGAAAGGTGGGAGGCAGGAGCACCAGCCCAGAGGGGAGAGCAGTACTCCATCAGGCTACGGACAAAAGCTTTGTAAGTAGTCAGGAGCTCAAGAGGGCCGAGGAAGGACTTTGCACGACGGAGGATTCCCAGTCGGCGACTGGCTTTGAGGCGAGGTTGGAAATGTGACTTTCCCAGGAAAGGTCATGGCAGATAGTGAGACCCAGAAGCTTGAAAGAAAAGACTTCTTCCAGAGGATTGTTGAGAAAGTGGATGGGGGGTTTTGTAAACGGTCCTTTCGAAGAGACATAGTGAGAGTGTGAGATTTGTGTGGATTGAAAGACATGTTCCACGTGTTGGACCAGTTTGTGATTTTATCCAGATCTGCAGTGAGCGAAGAAGCTGCTGCTTGCCGGTCTGAGGGATGACAGATGGTACGGCAGAGGGTGGAGTCATCGGCAAAGAGAAATAGAGGATTTTCCAGAGAGTCCGAGAGATCATTGATGAAAACCAGAAAAAGAACAGGGCCCAGAACGCTACCTTGAGGAACTCCAGCCTGCACAGGAAGAGGGGATGAAAGAACTCCATTTAGGGCCACACGTTGACTGCGACAGGAGAGGAAGTCTGCGAGCCATGAGTGGAGATGGCCTTGAATACCATGGGAAGAGAGTTTGGTGAGTAGGGCAGGGTGCCAGACTGTGTCAAAAGCACGTGATATGTCCAGGGATACGGCTCGGATTTCCTGTCTGGCATTGAGGACCTCCATCCATTGATGGGAGAGCAGTAGCAGCATATCCAGGGTAGAGTGACCTGGTCTGAAACCAAATTGATGATTGTAAATCAAGCCATTGGAGAAGAGGAAGGATTTCATGTCTGAAGCAATGATGGATTCCATAACCTTGCTGATGATTGGGAGAAGGCTGATTGGTCTGTAGTTACAGGGATCTGTTTTTGCACCTTTTTATGCAGGGCAGTGATGTTAGCAGATTTCCAAGCAGATGGCAGATGACCTTGGGAAAATGAGAGGGTGAATAGAACAGAGAGAGGGTGAGCAAGAGCAGAAGAGCAGGCTTTGAGGACACGTGGGCTGATGCCGTCTGGACCGGTTGCAGAATCTGACTCGAGGTTTGAAAGCAAGCTCTCCACCTTGTCAGGAGAAAAGGATACAGAGTCCAGGGACAGTTGGGTGCGACTGGGTAAAGTGGGTAGAGATAGTGATGGGTTTGGGACACAAGATTTAGCTGCAAACACCGAGTTTAGACATTCAGCTTTATCACGTGTGGAATCAGCAGTGCGGCCATTTGAGGTAAGGGAGGGGATGGAGGGGGAACATACACCAGAAACAGATTTGATTAAACGCCACCAGGATTTTGAGGAGGGAGAGAGGTCTGAGAGTTCAGACTTGAGATGAGAAAGATGTTGTTTTCTGGCTCTCCTGAGGGTAGATACACACTTGTTCCGAGCTTTGTGGAAAGAACTGAGATTGCCCTCAGTTGGGTTTGCTTTCCATGAGGCAAAGGCAAGTTGTTTCAGGACAACTGCCTCGCCACAAGCTTCAGTAAACCAAGGGCGGGAGGAAGGGTAAGACAACTGAACACGAGAGGGGATAAATCTGTGCATGAGGGAGAGCAAGTTTCTTTGAAAGAATTCCCAGGATGAGTTGATGTTTGAGAAAGTAGTGATAGGAGACCAGTCTGTAAGTTTGATGGCTGCTCGGAGACCCTGCCAGTCGGCTTGAGTGAAATGCCAGACTCGACGGCGGTGAGGTGGTTCTCTGATGACAGCCAGAGAGATGTCCACTTTAACAAGGACGTGGTCAAAAGAACCAATTGGAGCGAAGGAAGAGCAGCAGATATTGTCAGGGAAATTTGTCAAAATCAGATCCAGAAGAGATGGAGTACCATTGGTTGAGATCCGGGTCGGAAGTTGGACCGATTGAGTCAGTCCCAATGAGTCACAGAAAGCTTTTGCTGACGTCCCATGGCAGGTGAGAGAGGTACCCACACCTAGCCAACTGGCGTGATGACAATTGAAGTCGCCACATAAGAGGAAGAGAGAGTTTGGATGAGAAGATAGAAGATGGTCCATGTTTTCGGAGAGTGAGGTGTAGATGGAGTCATCACTGTTCGGTGGACGGTACAGTACACATATAAACATGAGGTGGGAGTGGAGGGGAAGCCGAAGCCAGAGGTATTCCTGGGGTGTGGGGGAGTGAGAGCAGTGCAGGGAGAGTGAGGAATAGAGTCTTTGATGAAGAGAGCAACACCTCCACCAGGACGAGGCTCAGGTCTGTCATACCGTAAGAGGGAGTAACCAGGGAGAGATACTTGGGAGTCAGACACGTCTTGGGAGAGGAAAGTTTCTGTTAGGCAGATAATGTATGGTTTGTCAGTGGCAACCTGCATGGAAAGATCTGAAAGGTTTGAGCGAAGGCCCCGGATATTTGAGGTCCACACTTTTAATGAAGAGGTAGGGGAGGAGGCTTTGGGTGCAGGAGGTGGAGGGGCGGGGAGGGTAGGACGAGGGACGAGGGGGGGAGGTAAGGAGGGTTGCTGAAGGAGTGTGGGGTATTGCAGAATAGCGAGGGAGGGGGCCGAATGAGGAGGAGAAAAGGCTCTGTGGTGCTGGGAGAGAGGGGGGACAAGAGACAAGGAAGATGGCAGTTGAGGATTTGAGGAGGTGGGAGTGAAGAGATGGAGGTGAGAGGGCAGTGGAGGGAGGCAGGTTGGTGGATGAGAGGGGGGGCAACTTAGAGAAGGAAGAGTGAGGGGGATGAAAGGTGGGAGAAAGGTGAGGGGGAATTTTTGAAAGAGGTGAGAGGGAGGCTTTGGAGGGAGAAGAGTGGGATGGTTGCTTTGAGAGTGAGAGTGAGGGGTGAGGGGGGTGAGTTTGCACTGAAGTTGGAAAAAAAGAATGGTTGATGGAAAGGGAGCATCCATGGCAAACTGTGGTTTTTAAAAGTTTTAGGTCAGAGATGCGATTTAACACAATTCTTGATGGATGCAATGAAGGCGAATTCAGAGAATGGAGAGAAGAAGCGCTGTAATAGTTGGATTTTTTAGGCAAGGAATGAAGGAGAGGTCGAAATGAGAGCAGTCTGTTAAAATAGCAGAAGAGTAGTGCATTGTGAAACAGTAAAGAGTACCACATGTGTGAGAGAGGAAGATGAAGCATTATAAGATCGTTTTTGTTGTTAATATTAATGTATGAGAGAGTTCAACAGATTAGGTCATGGAAGTGTAAAAAAAAAAGAAATCGAGGAAGACGAGGAGGAAGTTAAGAGGAAGAAGAAGTAGCAGAATCGGGAGAAGGTGAGCGTGTTGTTGTTATTGTTGTTGTTGGGTTTTTTTTTTTTTTTTTTTTTTTTTTGAGATAAGAAAGAGATTAGTTGGGAGAATGGGGGATGTTTGGAAAGTGGGGAGGATGAAAAATTGAAGGTAATGGGGAGGATAGAAATTGAAGGTAATGGGGAGAAAAAACAAACAAACAAAAAAAAACGATTGAACACCGAGTGGAACCGGTAGGCCTCAAACCTAGGACTAGGCCTCAAACACCAAGTAAGAACGTCGACAAAAATACTCACAAAATAGCACGATTTTTGAAACAAAACCGAACTAGGAACACACATTAACATGTAGGTGAGAAAATTAAACAGTTAAAACGGGACAAATAACAACCGGAACTTAACTTTGAGAATGTCAGCAGGGAGCCCCGAAGGAGACCTCTTGCCGCTCAAAACCGGAACCGGAAGTTCGATAAATACAAAAGGGGATAAATACAAAAGCAACACCACTACAATATGTTTCAAAACATCCACAAGGATAATACAATAAGGTTGGACAATGAAGATATTTGGACATTTCCATGAAGATATTGACATGTTGATTCAAAATTATCCAAGTGTTGCAGTTCTGTGAAGCCGGCGCTACCCCCAGACAATGACACACAACATGTAGTGGTCCCGAGATAGTTATTTCATTAGTATCCGTTTCAGATAATCCTTAACTTATGTCTAGTGGGTTTATGGGACAAAATGTGTTGCGAGGGCTTTTATGCAGGTCTTTATCCTTACCATCTGTCGAGTTTACTACCTTGACTTCACATACGACTGCTCCTTCATGCATGCATGCAGAACTTAACAAGCAGCGTTTTTGCAAATGCACACTATTTCGTGTTCAAACCTCATGCTATCCCCAAAGAGACACTCACCTCAGACCTTCTCCAGACTCTGACCACAACGCTACAACATTTATACAACCATCATAACGCCTTTAGAAAAAATCCCTACATCAATCCAAGCTCGCTAACCTTCGCCATTAACTGCCATAACTGCCTCAACGACCAGAACTGCCTCCATAACAAACTTACCGCTACGACACCTCAACCACCACTCCATAACTCACCGTTACACCACTGATATGAAAACCACAATAATAGTCACCACCACAGATGTCCACCACTGCCCTTTGCAGATGTCGTGGAACAATGGACGCCACGTAGCATTCTAGACGCTTGTGCTTGGGATGTAGTTTGAAGCGCAAGTGTGCGCTGGAATCCATTTGACATCACATGGACAGTACTAGTGCTCCACTCAATAATGGCCCCAATTTGGTGTCCAGTGCATGTTCGTGGCCGAAGAGTGCCACCAGATACCCTCGCCTCATGTTAACCTCAGAGCTCCTTCATGTGTCAAAGCATGGCGTGAGTGAGACCATTTCCAGTGCAGAATACACACATGGGTGGGGCCAAAAACCAGGAGAAGCATCCGTGCACCAGTGGGGACGCTTGGAAATGCCTACCACCCATCCTGATCCAAATTTAGGCTCCTCCCTCGCCAGACAAATATAAATACCCTGCGAGAGGTGGAAGGGGGTGGGAGGGAGAAGAGAGAGAAGAGAGGAGAGGGGAGAGAGGAGAGGGAGAGAGGAGAGAGGAGAGAGGAGAGAGGAGAGAGGAGAGAGGAGAGAGAGAGGAGAGAGAGAGAGAGAGGAGAGAGAGTCATCGTGCTTCTTTCATTGAATTTAATGTTCCTGGCTGTAAACCTCCTGATTGGTGATCAGCAGGGCAGAGACAATGTGCTTGCATGGCAGGTGACACTTGTTGCTGGCAGGTCATGCAGCAAGTGCTGTGATGGGACTCGATCTGTGCTCTGCTGCCTCATCAAGTTAGGTGTTCAATTCAGGTATAGTAACGAGCCTAATATGGTCACAAATAAATGATTAGCAGCATATTGTCCTGATGAGCCCACAACAAAGGCAAAATCTAGATTGACATCTCTGTTTTCATCCATTTGTGACCAAAGGCTATAATCTCAGTCTGAAAAGGCTTGAGGACAATACGGATGCGTCCGAGTTTGGAGGTGATGTGTTGGTGTAATTTATGTACATGACAACAGCATCTTGTCATCGAGTCAGCATGCTTCTTTCGTTGAATATATATATATATATATATATATATATATATATATATATATATATATATATATATATATATATATATATCACTAAAACTCTCATCATGTATGTATGTATGTATGTATGTATGTATGTATGTTCCCTAAATACAGGCAAAACGGTACAGGATAGCGCAACATTTTTTTCAGGCCACCTTACTCATCATTCTCCTGTGGTGTGCAGTATCAAGTTTCATTCAAATCGGGCAACGAAAAAAATTATTAAAAATTCAATTCCGGATTCAGTCAAGTACTCATGGGGAGAATTTGATCAACGCAAACAACCACAGTGGTATAGTTCGCTGGAGCTATCTTTTTTGGGGGGGGGGGAAATGATTTTTTTTATCAACTGCTGTCACAGTGGGAACCCAATGGGTTCACGGGACGTTATATATATATATATATATATATATATATATATATATATATATATATATATATATATATATATATATATATATATATATATATATATATATATATATATATCATACCAGGAGGGTACCCAGCATTGCCCGGTGCTGTTCTCGTCCTGTTTGTATTTTGAAGAATTCAAATGTTCTTTTTTTCCATATTTTTTGGGGGCCAAAACACTTCCCCACACCGACAAAGGAATGGGGCCGGGGATCATTTAATATAGCTTCAAAGGCTTCGGCACTATATAGATTATAGAACGATCAAAAAAACAAAAATCCCCAAAAATCCAACTTAAATTTTTTTCTTCTTCCTAAAACACTCCCCAGCACTCACCGATGAACCTCTGAAAGTTTGACAAAGATCTGATTGGCCATCTCCGCGAAACATGGTGACACACAGAAGACAGACAAACATCTCTCTTATATTATAGATTTGTATCTGTTCCTCACGTCATGTAGATTATAATTATTTAAAACAAATTTGAGAACGGCATTTCTCATCCTCATTTGGATGAGGGAGAGGGAAGGAGCTAAAAAAAAAAGAACCCACCATTTTAAAGAAAAAAGAGAGAAGGTCTATAAAGGTTTCATTAAAGATCATTTCAACGAACACTTAAGATACAAAGAGTGTCCAAAAGGTTTTTCTTAACGAGACACTAAAAACAGTCCAATATATGCGAATAAAGTATAACCAGGTGTAAATGTAGAAATATATATATATATATATATATATATATATATATATATATATATATATATATATATTTATATTAGCCATTATAAGCACTTATTAAAGGATATATTTTAAAAGATTTCCCGTTCTGAAAAATGTTTGAGCTCCTCTCATACCTGTTGGAACCGGAGGTGGAACTTGTCAAACTTGAGTACAAAGTGCAAGTCAAAAGCAGTGACCGAAGCAGAAAGGCGATGTAAAGGTTGGGCTAAAAGATGGCAGTGACATTTCATGGCGCTAAAATGAGCTATATTTTGTGTTCACCCCCAAAATGGCCTCAGCCCATCACAGTCTATCTCGGGGTGGGGGGGGGGGGGAGTTCATTTGAGATTTTGCAAAGGTCGAGTTTGCAAAGGTCGAGTCTTTTCCAGAAATGGGACTCAACCAATCCCCCGCTTTACTCAAACAACAGTGTATTATGGACGTACTTTGGTTGCTAAAAATTGCTGGCCTGGGATGTGCGAACACAATTCTTACATTGCGAAGACAGAGGGATGATTTGTCAAGGGTAGTGTCGATCTGTGTCAGTGGACAATTGGAGGGAGGTTCGACAAAGGCATGATAACCGGCCTGGGAAGCAGAGTCAGGCTGACATTTCAGGTGTTAGCCCTTCATTGGAACAAAAATCGGACCAACGCCTGAAACGTCGGCTTCACTCAGCGATTAGGTTCTTCCGTTAATAACACCTGTCATACACTGAAGAATACACAAAATATTGTTTCAAAAATGATAATTTTTGCATTTTATTGTGATGTTTTGCTGTAATTGATTTGAATAGTTGATGCAAATTTATTGTTGTTATGGAACTTAGAATTTAGAACATTCATGATTATTCCTTCGGTCATTGAAGGTGGACGGAGGTTATGTTTGTTGTTTTGTCAAATAATCGTTTAATATTTGTAAAGTTAAGTGAAGAATAGTGAATTGTGAACTATGTTAACAAACATAATCACAATGAATATGAGGTGCAACCAGCACACAAGGCATCTCACAAGCAGCACTCCTCGTTGAGCAATGATTTGCCCAGGCATGCGGAACCTAGCCTTGGGGCCCTTGAGACCATGGCCAGCCACGTGATTGGCCCTGGCTGGGGGTGATGGGCGTACCTGAAATGGTACAAATAAATGGATGATGACCAAGAAACACAGAAGACATCGACAGACAGTGGGAGCAGATCAAGGAAAGGAGGCACTGGTGAAGTCACTTGGTTCAGACCATTTGGCGTTGTTCTCTCGTGGTGGTGGATGGATGGAATTCTCCCTTTGAAATGATGATACTTTCAGAGGCTCGGCGTTCATCTGGAATCTGGCTTCCATCGTGACCACCTCAGCTACTTAGAGCATCCTTGGTTGGGATGTGCTGTTTCTACAAGGATTGTGCATGCTGCTGTCAGGCCATTCATCATGCTTGTAATCCCCAGCGGGAAAGTGCAAGTGTTCCCCATGTCGAGGCCGATGGCCTGAATCCAAGCCGGTATGCTTTGCACAGAAAAGCTAAGTAAAACACCACTTCTCATCAACTCCCCAGTGCTACATTGATCTTGTAGCGTCATCTTATAACACTGCTTCATCATCCGATTCACAACTGCCTCTACCACTCACTACACCATCAAGTCAATCAAGATGTGCTCAAAACGACGTCTCAATGTGCCAACATACCGTGACCACAGTCCTGGTTTCAGAATTCAGATATTGTATTCTGGTGAACTGTTGTTTTTATGTATTTGCTTAATTCGGGATATGTTAAAGGTAATTTGGGTGTCCTGTTTCACTGGAATTTGGTTAAACAGCCTGTTCAATTCAGTTGCTCAGAATCTGGGTTGCAGAGGTCTCCGTGACTATTTACCGCCTTTCTGAGCGTGGTAACCCGACTGCATTGTGTGTGTGTGTGTGTGTGTGTGTGTGTGTGTGTGTGTGTGTGTGTGTGTGTGTGTGTGTGTGTGTGTGTGTGTGTGTGTGTGTGTGTGTGTGTGTGTATGTGTGTGTGTGTGTGTGTGTGTGTGTGGTCGTGACCCCTGATCACACGACAACATAACCGTTAAAGTTCCATTTCTTGTTTCCTGTCCCCTCATCAAACCTGACCTGGTACTTATGAGACTTCATTTCAGCGGCAAATGATTTCGAGCAAGCATGTCGTGATAACGCCATCGGAGCAACGATTCCCCAGTTCGATGGACTCTCCAACTCAAGTTTATTGATTATACCTCAAAAAAGCTTCTACCTCACACAGGGTCATGTTATCCAGAACTTTCCGACAGATGGGGTCCATTCCCACGTCCTACAAAAGTGCCGGTCACGTGACAATGTCATTCCTCCATTGAGTTTGTCAGTCTAAAATAATTCGAAACATTGAACCAATTGGTGATTGGAAATGCAAATTTTCAGAATTACAACAGACGGGTTATCCATTTATGGACCGTTCAGAGCAATTTTCGTTTTCACGTAACTTTATTCATTGAAAGACAAACAGAATAAGTGCTTTGCAGAAATAATAATAAAAAAAAAAAAAATTGCAATTCAAAATAAACGGTAACTTTGTGTCTGTGCGCGTTATTAATATTCCATTCCCAAAGTTTTTTGAGCACACTCGAGTGAAGCCCTTTGGCTTCTCCCAAGATTGCTGCTGAAAAAACTCACAAAAGTCTCCGTTTGTAGGCCTACGTACGAGGTCTAGTGGATCACACGACGATAAATGCAGGTTAATAATCTGTTTAAGGTTTTGGGCAAAAAAAAAATAAAAAACATGAAATGAACTCCTCTGTAACTCAGTCATCAACACATTGTTTGGTGTACAGAAATCGATGCTCATGGAGGAGCTGAAAGGCAGAGGGCGACAGGTTCACCCGTTTGCAGAGGATCGCCGGGGGATTGGGAGGAGACATGGGCATCACACATGAGTGAGTGGATGAGTTGAAGAAAGGAAAAGGCGCGGAGGGTCACCGGGAGTTGGAGAGAGCAGGGCCCGGTATGAGAGATGTGATGGGATGACCATGGGCAGCACTTTTGAAGGAATGGAGGGTTTGGGAGATGTCGTGCGACGACAGTTCATTCGTTCGTTCCTGCTTATTATTTTTCTTCCACAACGTTTGATGACACAAAGGAATGGATTGCTCCAGGAGAGACTATAATATAAAGCCTTTTAAACTGCAATGGTTTGATGATTAAAAAAAAAAGGGAATCATTCCACCATGACAGTTGTATGATGAATGCGGAACAGAAGCATTAAATACCAATACTGATCGAGGAACAAAGCATACTGATATTGGTAACTTTTATATGTCCGTTATTTTTTGTTAAAGAACTCAAAACTATTTTTGCTTTTTAAAAGTACTTCCAGACCTCATTATATTAAACTCTGCCCGTACAGCAGAGTATATTGTTAGATGTTCATGAGGGCAGTATAAATATACGAAGCTCAAGGAACAAATCTTTAGTGGGTATGAAACAATAGAAAACAAAAATAGTATCTTTCGCCGTGTCTTTCGGTGCCATTAGACAAGTCAATTGCGTTGAGTACAGTCTGTGTCCGGCGACTATTGACCTTAAAGGCTGTTGTATTCACATTTGGCCATAAAAGCAGCATTCCTTGCAAACACGCGTGCTGTGAACGTCACTTTCAGCTTCCTGTTAATTTCAGGCCAAGAGCGCGGGGGTTCACTCCAAGAGGCTCGCACGGTCTTTCATTGCTGGCGATCACGGACGGTGCAGGTTTGCGTTTACTTGCACACAAATTGGTCAACATTGGAAGTGCAGCGGTGGCACTTCACATAACAACACCAATGGAACTTACAGTTACAGCGTTGGGTCACGGTCACTTTGAAGTGGTCGTAGCCACGTCCACAGCACATAAGCTGACAGCCATCCATTCCCGCTGATCTTTTGTCACATTCACGACCTATGGTACCCAGGGAGCCGCTGCTGCCGTTGCGAGCACAGTAATCAGGGCTAGACTCCAGGTGAACAAGGTCGGTGGGAGTTGGCGTGCCGAGCTTACGGTTACGTGGTTCGAGGCGGCTTTTTCTTGTCACCCGTACCACCTTTGCCAAGTCGTACCGCTCCTTGAGTTGGGTTCCCACTGAACGAAAGTCCGCCAGTTGGAGCCAGCAGGTTTTGAGTGAGCAAGAACCCGAGACACCGTGGCACTTGCAGGTGACATTTGCCAGGCCGTAGACAGCCTGTGGGAACACAAGCCAAAGTCCACCCTTATACAAAGGCCGTACTACCTTTGGCCTTACTTATATTAGTTATACACACCAACGAGGTGTGGGGGAAGAGGAGGAGGAAACAAAAAATGTTCAATTTGAAAAATGTTTTGAAAAAAACAAGTCACCCAACACTCAAAAAGTGCGTGCCATTGGCTGGAGGCTTTGTGCATTAAAAGGACTCACAGCTGTGCTGTGTTTCTCCTGGCATCGGACCAAAACTTCATATTTGGGGGAAAAACATTTTGACTCCACCTTTATGAGCGATGTAAACGAGTATGAAAACTAGAAGGGAGAATGTCGGTAGTACGGACCCGTTAAGGACTTAACTCCAACTTGCCCTGCCCTGAGAAGACCTTGGTGTGTCAATCTTTTGCAAAATAATTATCTCCACCACCAAAGGTGGACAGAGGTTATGCTTTTGGCCCTGTCTGTCTGTCTGTCTGTCTGTCTGTCTGTCTGTCTGTCTGTCTGTCTGTGAGCAAGACTTCTCATAAAGGTATCGACGGATTTGGACGAAACTTGGCGATCAGGTTTGGTGTGTGTGACAAGGCCGAATCAACTCGATTTTGGTGAGATGTGGATACAGGTTGGGAGAATTTTTTTAAATTTACGAGTGATTCTTTACGATTGAGAGATGGGACCAAAAACCATACAAAAGCACGATATTTCAAAAAGTTGTGGACAAGTTACGACAAAACTTGGTGGATGAGTTAGGTAAGTGACAAGAACAAGCCGATTAGGTTTTGGTGTGTGACAAGGACGAATGGTCTGGATGCAGATCTGGCCAAACAATGGATACAAAACGTAAATTGTTCAGCCTGGCAGAGTTATGCGCTCTACCGAATGCCATTCCAGTTCATGTGATCTTCCCAATTATTCACTACCTGGAAAATAAAACATCACGAAAGTACCCAAGGATTTATTTCCTGACAATTCAAAGTTTCTTGGGGTTTATTTTTTATATCGCTCTGAATTTATCCGGTCTCACATCACACAAAAGGTCACACACTCCTTCAAGGAAACTATGTATGGTCTTTCATTTCCATCTTTGGGAATTTCTCAAAACGAGGTTCACCATCGACCAAACATCGAGATCACATCTAGACTACTTGACTCACTGCCAATGGGAAGGAGAAACAGAGAAATTTAAATCGCAGATTAATAAGAGGGTTTATTTTTTGGAGACAGGGGAGACCGATCAGCACGGCCTTGCCTACAAGGTGGCCGACCTCCGGAGATGGATGACTTCCACATGTGAACGTCAACCATAATTCCACCGCATCCAAAGGAGAAAGAAAAACTGTGCTATGCCTCAGTGGTTCAAGGAAACCCCCATTCGATAGACTTTCGGCAGAAAGTGCGACGGCCTCGACAATCATATTAATTAATGGTCAATCACAACATGGACCTACACACTGCCACTCCCTATGCACAGGTGGTGGAAGTGCAAGCAGCAGACGGAGTGAGATTGTCAGATGATGGGAAAATAGATGGGAAAATACTGCTGCTGTATCAGTACAGGATTCATGGAAAGGATCCAGGAACAACAGGATTCCTCACGGAGCATGTCAACGGTCGTTAGTGGTGGGGTTATCAAGCAGACAGTCCTAATTTCCAGGGCAGACCTAACGCAAACACAACAAACGAACGCGAGCTTCTCGAACCATTATCTTCAATCTTTCTTGACAGTCCATGATATCAATGTCTAAAGCATCAATATGTCAATGTATAGAAAAGCTGTAAGGATAGTTCAGAGGTAGTGCAGGGCTGACAGGATGGCCCAAGCTGTTTAGCCTGGGTTCGAATCCTGACCCAGTTATAAACTGTCGTCTTGGTGTTTCACAGGTAGGGCGATTTATCAATACGTGCGCGTCCCTCGGATGGACGTTAAACGAAAGTCGCATCTGCCAGCATTCGTTGGTGGATGGCAAAGATCCCATGCTGTCTTTCGTGAAGAGTAGGCGAGCTATCGCCGACACCTTGAACAAATTACAAATCCCTGCCCAAACCAGCAGAGGGCATTGCATCAATAGCACAGCATTGCCCTCTGCCAATGATGCCACCCGGTAACCTTGTGCTGTACACAAATTAACGATAAAAGAGGGAGTGCGCGAGCTTTTGAGTTGTCCACCACAGGTTTGATTCCCTGCACTACTACAAACTGTCACCCTGGTGTTTCGCAGGCATTTCAGCAATGCGTGCGCCATCCCTCGGACGGACGTTCAACCGGGTGTCCTGTCTGCTTGCATGTATTGGTGCACGGTCAAGGTCCAAATCATGTTTATTGGCAAAGAGTGTGCCAATGGGTTCCGGCATCCTGGCCATCAGCGGAACATCCGCACTCCAAGGAATGATGTAAACCAGCAGCTGCACACGAATGAATGAATGAAAAACAAATGTTGGGAACAGCGAAAGACCTCGGCACATGCCAATTTCAGACACGAGGTGTTTTACAGAGCTCTCTGTCGTTTCATGTTGGAGCACTGATTTACAATATTCAATGTAGTTAGTTTGTCTGTCTCTGTAGGGAGCAGAGATCATTTAGCTGCACTAACCTACTTCCAAAGACTTTCTTCATGTGGTCTTTGATGTCCAATCGTGAGTGTAGAAGAGACGGCCAGCTTAAAATGCCTACCAGACAGCCACTGCTCTCGTCCTCTGCCGCTAAAACGCCAGCACAGCTAGTTTGGGGTTAGATTCCACTGCAGTGCCCTTTGTCGATCCACGACATACTATTTATCCACGTCGTCAGGTTATGGAAACGTACAATTGTATTAAGTTGCTAATCCAAACGACATCGAACTTGGAATGATGAGTTTAACCAAGACTTGACCAGTAACTATATATTATGTCATAAAAATAAATATTTCCAAAAAACAAGGTAGAAAAGGACAAAATAAACGATAAATGATTGAAAGATTAAGGTGAGATTAAGGAATCCTTCATTTTACCCCACATGGTATAATAACTTGGTGGAGTGTTACTACAATGGCAGGAAGAATATGTCTGATAAACGTCTAAAATATGGTAGCCCCCAAACCTCTACACTCCTCCCCCCAACCCCCAGAATGACAACCCATGCAAAATAATGGCCCTCACCCCCCCCCCCCCAGCCGAAGACCGTTACTCTCACCTCGTCTCCAAGAAAACAGCACACACACCCTCCAACATGATAGCCTCTACCTTCCCACTCCTCCAACATGATAGCCTCTACCTCCCCACCCCTCCAACATGATAGCCCCTACCTACCCTCCTTCTCCCTCCCTCCTTCTCCCTCCCCAAGATAATGGCCCTCCAACACACATCCAGAATCGTGCATTCAAACAGGTGCATGTCCTCACCCTTCGCCCAGCCTCGTTGTTATGAAGATTCATTAACTTGCGGGCGTGCTGCGGTGATCGACGTCGATGGCTCTTCTCCCGCTCACGCGCGTCCACGAACTCCCGGGCAAAGCGGTATCCGTACTCAATGTTGTCTCCACAACCACCCCAGAGCCAGTCTCGGAGCAAGTCCCTCGGCCGGGCTGCGCGGCTGCAGCCGCAGGTCGTGAGCTCCCCTTCTCGGCAAGCTCGGCTCACCGCGTGCACCACACCGGCCGCAGAGATGGCGTACACAAACGCGGTCTCTCGGCTCCCTGTTGCACCACGCCGTGTTAGGCCTCAATCAGGGAACTGCAACAACTCGTACAAGATGTAAAAAGTGTCGGCGACCGAAGGTGTCATGCATCAGCAAGGCAGCAGCTTGCAGTTAGACAATGAATAACAAGAGCAATAATTGCTTTGCAATACACATCCCCAACCGATGTGACATCCTCTAATTCCAACAAACTCAAATGAGCTAAGATCCTTGTCCTCTTAGTGATGATGTCATAGTTATCAGTTATGTCTAATGCCCTATTCGATTCCATCAGAAGTATTCAAAAAGCTTGCGTTGCTTCGGAGATAATTGTTTATGCGATTTCCATTGCGATATTATGATGTCATAACTTTTTTCTTGGAAGAATTTCCTCAATCTGAGATGGTTATTTTCTGCGTGTGAGCTTTCTGCACGAACATGTCAATTTCAAGATGTTCTGATGAAAACTCTTGGTTGTGAAACAAAAAAATTCAGAAAATAGTGATGACGTCATAAAACGAATATGACGTCATTGTGATGTATCAGATTTACGCCAAAATAATCTGTGTAAATGACCCGTTTGATTCCCTCAAACAGAATTCAAAAAAGCTTCCCTAGTTTCGGAGATAATGGTATAGGCGATTTCCATCAGCGGTGATATTATGACGTCATAACTTTTTTTCTCGGATGAGTTTTCTAAATCGGAGATGGTTACTGCCTGCGCATGGACTGTATGCATATACATGCCACTTTTCACGAAGATCCGATGAAAACTGGACTGTGAAACAAAAAATAGGAATGACGTCATAAAAACGGATATTACATCATAATGATGTATTATTTGTGCGTTAAATTATCTCTGCTAATGCCCCCTTCCATTCCCGCAAAAAGAATTCAAAAAGCTTTCCTCGTTTCAGAGATAATTTTTTTGGGCGATTTCCATTAGCGGAGACATTATGACGTCATAAATTTTTTTTCTAGGATGAATTTTCACAATCGGAGATGGTTACTATCTGCGCAGGGTATTTCTACATATATTTGCCAAGTTTCAGGAAGTTTCGATGAAAACTGCAGGCTGTGAAAAAAAAAAGTCCACAAGAAGAAGATGAAGAACAACGTGAGTAAGACTTAAAGATCCTCCACGAGGATCTAAAAAGGGTATAACTCTGTGAAAAAATTGATGAAACGTCCTGAAACTCATCGTAATGAAGGCATGCACCAACTTTCAGTTGGGTATGTTAAAGGGTATGCGGAAAAAAGTCTGAAACCCCCAGTGAGAGTGACGGATCGACGGAGAGACGGAGAGAAAGCGTGTAGCCCCTCCGGTGAAACAGGTAGGTGACGAACAAAGAGTTTACCTGTGAGAGTGAGTTTGCCAAACACCGCCTTGCCGTCCACGGTCGAGCAGTTCCATCGCCGACGAGCAAACTGACGTTGACACTCCTGGATGGCGAGACGTGCACCACCTCCAATGTGCACCACGTGGTCCTTGTACAGGTGGCACAACTTGCGTTGTCCGGCAGATAGGCCGGCCACTTCGTGGCACAAAGGCTTGGCCCCCAGGACGTACACTTCTGGCTGTTGAAGTGGACCCATTCCGAGAGACCTGCACCGGTAGAGCATGTCGGTGTGAGGGTAGGTGCCATGTCGGTGCCACGGATGCTTGGGGAGTTGCGAGAACTTCCCGACAGTACTCTTACTAGTTCAGGATGACAACAAAGACATGGCATGGCAGTAGCTTGGTTTCCCCTGAAACAATCCCGACTTTTACCAACCATGCAATACTTACCACTCTTGGGTTGATCAACATCCAAGTGGATATACGATTGAAGACCTGAGTGGAAGAAGTACTCAAGTGACTTTTTTGGGGGGAGGTAAAATGAGTTAGAACCAGGAACTCTATCTACAGCTTGGTAACAATCCATAATCGGTCATAATTTTGCTTAAATACTTCTTGTGACTTAAGTACTTCTTCCATTCAGAGCCAGCTATAAACTGCCTCCCTGGTATATTTTCATACAAGGTGATGTATCAAAGTGTGCGCCTTCCATCGGAAAGAACTGAAGTTGGAGGGCTCGTCTGATGATGACGATGATGATGACGATGATGATGATGATGATGATAAAAAAATCTACAAGCAGCATTTTCGCAGCGCAATCAACATCGTGCCATGTCGTACAGAAACAAGCCGAGTCCGAGGGGTCGAACGTTGAAGTCCGGGACGCACTAATCCAACCGTGAGCGCATTTCTGTCCCATTTGCAAGACAAAGGGCCGTGCTGCATCCTTGATTGGCAGGCAAAGGGGGACACGCCCACGACACGTCACAAAAGCGCACGCCATCTGTGCGATTGTCAAAATTTGCACAATCGATAATGGAGTTTCTGCGTCTCATTAAACGAGCGTCGCACCTGCTCCGGAGAGCCTTCGCATACTCGCACAAGGGTCCTTCCGTGGACATTTTAAACCATCGATTCCCCGGGTCAAGTGCACGCGAAACACGCACGTATCAATTTCATCTTTAATATTATTTGTGTAATTTTATCTGTAATTCCAGCAATCTGTGTGTGTCTATGTGTCTGTGTGTCTGTCTGTCTGTCTGTGTGACCACTGTTTCTCGACAACCACTGTTCCGATCTAATTGAAACTTGCCAGGTATATTGCTGGGGCCTTGTGGATGTGCCTTTTCAAGGTTTGATATTAATCGGACAAGTGGTTCCCAAGTTATGGCCATTTATTTACCAAACCAATAACAGGACACAGTGCTATGACATCACGATTGACGTCACAATTCTTCTTTTTTATTTTTATTTTTTATTTTGTTTTATTTTGCACGCACAGCCACACACTAGTGATTTTAAATCATGCAAAAGTGTCTTGGTGGATGAATTAATTAATTTTTGAATCCAAGACCGAATCATTCATTATTACGTGACCGAGCGGAGAGCAAATAAAGTCATATGGTCTATGGGATGTAATAGTAAATTATGACCATGATACTCTCAAGAACTCTGGTCCTGGGAGACTGTCTGACTCGGATCATGAAACCTTTTCCGTATATTTATATTTTCATTTCCTTCGAACCAGCGACGCAAGTGGAACGTCTTGGAGGGAATAATAAAAATTTAGCTTTGGAAACACCAAACAAATGCACTAAACGTCAAACCATCTACAGGTCTGAATATATATATATATATATATATATATATATATATATATATATATATATATATATATATATATATATATATATATATCTGGTTACGACTTACGATGGTATTTATTGCTTTTGGCTTTGCTTTACCATGGTTTGGCTCGAAGCAGCTCAAGCTATAGGCAAAACAGATGTTCTCGGATTACTGTCATCAGACGTCATTGTGTACGTCATAATAACAACATCTCGGTGGTCGCCGGAGGGCTGACGTCATGTTCTTCGCTGGGTCGTGGCAGAAGCGGAGAAGCGGAGCTCATGGTACATATCATGGGTTTGTGGAGAATAGGAACGGATTGCAAATACGATTGGAAATCATTCGCACGGTCAGCTCGTTTCTGCTCTTGGCACAAGACGCGAAATAACTGCATGTGTGGCCACGCCATTGCAAACAAATGGGAATGAGAAACAGAATAGTCATAATAATAATAGCATTACTACTACTACTACTACTACTACTACTACTACTACTACTACTAATAATGATAAAATTAAATTAATGGACAAATAAGAAGAGCTAAAATATATAAACACTCACGAAAATTATAAATAAAATATGGAAAGATTGCGTGAAATTATGAGAAACGTACAGTTGTGATAATTAGGATTCACAAACAAACTGAGAGATGGGGAAATGTGCGGGAGCACTGAAAGGTGAGAAGTAGTTGATCGGGTGTAACATCGGCTATGAACAACTATATTTTCATTACGAGAAACAGAACATGGAAAAGGACAGCTTTTCCGGGATCTCTGCTTTCAACAAGATTCCTGATGGCGGACCAAGATACACATCATATAATTACAAACAGAGAGCAACGGAATTCAAACAGAATGTTTCCAAGACTTCCCTAAATCCAATCATAAAGAGAACACCTCACTATAATCCATTAATAACCAATACATCTCACTATAATCCATTAATAACGAGTACACTTCATTATACACCATTGATAACGAGAACATTTCACTATAATCCATTAATAAGGAGCAAACTTCACTATAATCCATTAATAATCAATACACCTCACTATGATCCATTAATAACGAGCACACTTCATTATACACCATTGATAACGAGTACGTTTCACTATAATCCATTAATAAGGAGCAAACTTCAATATAATCCATAAATAACCAATACACCTCACTATGATCCTCTGCCTCTGACAGATTGATACACTATAATCCAATCATAACAAGTACACTTCACCATAATCCATTCATAATGAGTACACTTCACGATCATCCACTCATAATGAGTACACCTCACTATAATCCAATCATAACGTGTACACTTCACCATAATCCATTAATAACGAGTACACTTCATTATACACCATTGATAACGAGTACACTTCACCATAATCCATTAATAACCAACACATCTCACGATAATCCATTAATAACGAGAACACTTCATTACACACCATTGATAATGAGAACACTTCAATATAATCCATTAATAACCAATACACCTCACTATAATTCTTTAATAACGAGTACACTTCTTTATACACCATTGATAATAATGAGTACATTTCACTATAATCCATTAATAAGGAGTACACTTCACTATAATCCATTAATAACCAATACTGCTCAATAGAATACATTAATAACGAGTACACTTCATTATACACCATTGATAAGGAGTACACTTCACTATAATCCATTCGTAATGAGTACACTTCTCTAAAATCCATAAATAACTAGTACACTTCTCTATAATCCATTTATAATGAGTACACTTCATGAAACACCATTGAAAACGTGTACACTTCATTATACACCAGTGATAATGAGTACACTTCACTATAATCCATTAATGAGTACACTTCACTTTATTCCATTCAAAACGAGTATACTTCACTATAATCCATTAATAACCAGTACACTAAACTCTAATCCATTAATAACGAGTACACTTCAGTTTAATCCATTAATAACCAATACACCTCACTATAATCCATTAATAACGAGTACACCATCATACACAAGTGCTAACGAGTACACTTTACTATAATCCATTAATAAGGAGTACACCTCACTAAAATCCATCAATAACGATTACACTTCATGAAACACCATCCATAACGAGTACAATTCACTGTCATCCATTCATAATGAATACACTTCACCATCATCCACTCATCATGAGTACACTTCACTATCATCCACTCATAACGAGTACACTTCACTATCATCCATTCATAATGAGTACACTTCACTATAATCCAATCATAATGAGTATACTTCACTACAATCAATTCATAATGAGAACACTTCACTATCATCCACTCATCATGAGTATACATCATGATAATCCATTCATAATGAGTACACTTCACTATAATCCATTCATAACAAGTACACTTCACTATTATCCAATCATCATGAGTACCCTTCACTACAATCCACTCATAATGAGTACACTTCACTATAATCCAATCACAATGAGTACACTTCACTATAATCCATTCATAACGAGTACACTTCACCATAATCCATTCACAACGAGTACACTACACCATAATCCATTCATAACAAGTACACTTCACTATCATCTACTCATAACGAGTATACTTCACTATAATCCAATCATAACGAATACACATCACCATAATCCATCCTAACGAGTACACTTCACCATAATCCATTCAGAACTAGTACACTTCACCATAATCCATTCATAATGAGTACACTTCACTATCATCCACTCATCATGAGTACACTTCACTACAATCCACTCATAATGAGTACACTTCACTATAATCCAATCACAATGAGTACACTTCACTATAATCCATTCATAACGAGTACACTTCACCATAATCCATTCACAACGAGTACACTTCACCATAATCCATTCATAACGAGTACACTTCACTATCATCCACTCATAATGAGTACACTTCATTATAATCCAATCATAACAAGTACACAACACCATAATCCATTCATAACAAGTACACTTCACTATCATCCACTCATAATGAGTATACTTCACGATGATCCAATCATAACGAATACACATCACCATAATCCATTCATAATGAGTACACTTCACGATCATCCACTCATAATGAGTACATTTCACTATAATCCAATTATAACGAGTACACTTCACCATAATCCAATCATAACGAATACACTTCACCATAATCCATTCATAATGAGTACACTTCACGATCATCCACTCATAATGAGTAAACTTCAAGATAATCCAATCATAACGTGTACACTTCACCATAATCCATTCATAATGAGTACACTTCACGATCATCCACTCATAACGAGTACACTTCACTATAATCCAATCATAACGAGTACACTTCATCATAATCCATCCATAACCAATACACTTTTCCATAATCCATCCATAACGAGTACACTTCACCATAATCCATCCATAATGAGTACACTTCAATATAATCCATCCATAACGAGTACACTTCACCATAATCCATCCTTAATGAGTACACCACCATAATCCATTCATAACGAGTACACTTCACCATAATCCATCCATAATGAGTACACTTCACTATCATCCACTCATCATGAGTACACCACCATAATCCATCCAATAATGAGTACACTTCACCAAAATCCATTCATAACGAGTACACTTCACCATAATCCATTCAGAACTAGTACACTTCACCATAATCCATTCATAATGAGTACACTTAACTATCAACCATTCATAATGAGTACACTTCACTATAATCCACTCATCATGAGTACATTTCACTACAATCCACTCATAATGAGTACACTTCACTATAATCCAATCACAATGAGTGCACTTCACTATAATCCATTCATATCGAGTACACTTCACCATAATCCATTCACAATGAGTACACTTCACCATAATCCATTCATAACGAGTACACTCCACTATCATCCACTCATAATGAGTACACTTCATTATAATCCAATCATAACAAGTACACATCACCATAATCCATTCATAACAAGTACACTTCACTATCATCCACTCATAATGAGTATACTTCACGATGATCCAATCATAACGAGTACACTTCACTATCATCCACTCATAATGAGTATACTTCACTATAATCCAATCATAACGAGTACACTTCACTATAATCCAATCATAATGAGTACACTTCATGACCATCCACTCATAACGAGTACACTTCACTATAATCCAATCATAACGAATACACTTCACCATACTCCATTCATAATGAGTACACTTCACGATCATCCACTCATAATGAGTACACTTCACTATAATCCAATCATAATGTGTACACTTCACCATAATCCATTCATAATGAGTACACTTCAATATTATCCACTCATAACGAGTACACTTCACCATAATCCATTCATAACGAGTACACTTCACCATAATCCATTCATAATGAGTACACTTCACCATAATCCATTCATAATGAGTACACTTCACTATCATCCACTCGTAATGAGTAAACTTCACCATAATCCATTCATAACGAGTACACTTCACCATAATCCATTCATAATGAGTACACTTCACCATAATCCATTCGCAATGAGTACACTTCACTATAATCCACTCATAATGAGTACACTTCACCATAATCCATTCATAACGAGTACACTTCACCATAATACATCCATAACGAGTACACTTCACCATAATCCATTCATAACGAGTACCCTTTTCCAGAATCCATCCATAACAAGTACACTTCACCATAATCCATCCATAATGAGGTCACTTCACTATAATCCATTCCTAACGAGTACACTTCACCATAATCCATTCATAAGGAGTACACTTCACTATAATCCCATCATAACGAGTACACTTCACTATAATCTAATCATAACGAGTACACGTCACTATCGTCCACTCATAATGAGTACACTTCACTACAATCCAATCATAACGAGTACACTTCACTATAATCCAATCATAACGAGTATACTTCACTATAATCCACTCATAATGAGTACACTTCACTACAATCCAATCATAACGAGTACGCTTCACTATAAGCAAATCATAACGAGTACACTTCACTATAATCTAATCATAACGAGTACACGTCACTATCATCCACTCATAATGAGTACACTTCACTACAATCAAATCATGACGAGTATACTTCACTATAATCCAATCATAACGAGTACAATTTACCATAATCCATCCATAACATGTACACTTCACTGTAATCCATTCATAATGAGTGGTGTTCACTTTCATCCATAACTAACAAGTAGCCCTTTATTATAATCCTTTCGTAACGGGCACTATTCCAGTTAAGCTGTTGCACCCTTGTTTTGTAAAGAAGTTTGAATGTTTTCCTGTCCAGATGTCTGAAAGTTATTTGGATCACAAATGTTGAGTTATCCTTTGCTGCTGTCCGTCCTCCACGCAGGCTCAATTTCAGCAATGGGTCAAAGGTCATAGCCAAGTCGTTTTTATTTATTGTACTGCTTTGTTGGTGGCGTCATCATGTCTGTTTGTATAATACTCAGCATTTGGATTAATTTACTCATCATGCCAGACTTTACATTGTGAATGGTTGAATGAGAGTTTCTATAACTGCGACCATTAAACCAGGACTTCCACATTTCATTGCGTTATTTCCACTTCGGCATCACTGTCGATTGTAGCAAATTCCTTGGTGTTATTGGTAAAGAGGATAACAGATGAGTTGATCAAGCCAGGTAGGCCATTGTTAATGATGATGAAAAAAATTAATAAGCAACCAAACTGCACCCAGATAACTGAACTATACTTGGTAATGTTAACCCCGCGGTGTCATTTCCACAACATGACCCCCACACTTCTTCTTCAGACTCTCCTGAGTCTGTGCCCAGGAAAGGTGGGGGGGGGGGCATGGGAGCTAACTCCACTTACCAACAGTACAACACCCCAACTTAAAAACCTGCAAGCCAAAATTCAAAACAAAGTGTCATCCTTCTTATAATGCGTCACTCCACTAATCCTACACATTCACCCGTGAAGACACAACAATAAACTACGACATCCGGATGGAATTTTAAAGTAATGTGTGGTTGGGGTGAGGGTGAGTGCACCAGCAAGACCCCTTCTTCTCTCTGGGAGTCCGTGACGCTTATTCTGTCCCCCACCACCAAGTAGCATCTTCCTCCCCCAATGCTGTCTCTCAGGGCACTGGGTCCCGGCACTACAAGTGTTCTCAGTGACCACAGAACCTTCCAGTACCGGGTGCTCTCCTGGCCTAAATGGCCTCTCCACAACTGCAATTCTGTGGCCTTTATGGCCCAACAACAAAATAATTGTGCAAACAGGCCTATGGCCTCCCTACCATGCGAGTCTTCTTCGCTCATGTGGCCCAACACAAGGAAATGGACCTTGTGATCTAACAAGCAAAGGAAACTCAACCAGTTTGGCATTGACTCATTGTCTTCAGGCTTTTGTGGGCCACAAAATGACACAGCAGATGAGTGGAAAAACAAGTGACACAGCAGTTATGACATGTCTGGCAGCAGATGGCATGGCTGGACAGGAAAACTGGCAAGGTTGAACAAGCAGGTGAGTGGCTGGCAGATAGAATGAGCCAACAGAAGTTACTGGCCGGTAGATGTTCTTGATGGTGGCATCAGCGTGTGTTGGCAGGAGGTAGGATGGCCAGCTTCAGCCCTAAGTTACTCTACCATAGCTGCTCTGCTAATCCCTTTAAGCGAATCTATAGCTCCTGCCCCTCAATACCCCTCTTAGTTAATCTACCCTCTCCTTCCGGGACCTCTTATCACATAAATGAGAACCTATTTCCTGGGAGGGTATCCAGGCATGTGCTGTGACTTAAAATGATGAGGTGGTATGGCCTCACATGGCTTGCTGACAAAGGAACCCAATGGGGGATGTGCCCACCCAATCACAAACAATTTGGGATGCAATGGGTTCTCACAAAAGCCAATTATCCTCCTCTGTTTAAGGCCCTGTCACACCTTGACGTTTTAGCCAGCGTATGGCAACGTAAGAAAATGTATCTAAAACACTGGCGTACGCTGAACTATTAATGTTTTTTTCAGTTTTGGGCGTATAATAACGAGTTGGACATATACATAACGTATTAGTAACGTACACAGAACGTTTCGATAACTTATAGATAACTTATACCAACGAATGCTTTGCGTATTGTCGGCGTTCACAACTTATGCCAAACGATAGTCTAACTTATGCGTAGCGCACAGCAGAGTATCGCCGACGATCACGTGGCATAGCCTATTAAAAGGCTGCCGCTCGACATTCAAAATCATAACTGCACTGGACATCGAAGTGTCAACATCACCGTCATGCCGAAGGGAAAAAAAACAAACAAACAAAAAAAAAACAATGGAGTCTGGAACACTGACGGGTTCCTCCTGTGAAGCCGATTTTTATATACCAATTCCCCTAATCGCTGCCAATACGCCATTATACGGTAGCTGTAAGTTAGAAACACGTTCAGTAAGTTCTGTGGTCCTCCGGAAGACGTCAAATACGTCTACATACGTCAATATGCGTTGGAGATACGTTACTCATAGGTTCAAAGCACGTTACTCATATGTTAGAAATAAGTTTCGGGTATGCTAAACATTACCTCGACGTATTTCGACTTATGAGTAACTTGCAAGTAATGTGTGCCGACGTGTGTCAACGATTGCATAACGTGCCTACAACTTATGGCCAATGTATGCGGAACGTGTGAGTCATACGCTGGCATACGTTGAAAAATTTTGAGCATACGTAAAATTTGTCGATGAGCTCGGCATACTATGACGTATGCCAGCGTGCTTCAGCGTGCTCGTAATGTACACAAAACTTACCCATAACATATTCGACGTGTGCCAGCGTATTCGCCAAATTTTTCATACGTCGGCATACGCTGGCTAAAACGTCAAGGTGTGACAGGGCCTTTACCTCCAGTGACCACAGACATCAAAAGTGATACGAAGGGGAAGCATCCTTTCCTGACTTTTTCAAAAACACTTTCTTTGATTTATCATTAGACCCCTTCAACTGTTGTTCCATGTAACCAATTTATCTGCCATCCTATGTGTGGTGCTCTAGCAGTTTGGACCTGGCCCTCAAGCTTTCTCTCTGTGCGAATGCAGAATTCCATGGCTGGGTGGGGGAGGTCCCTCACCAGGCCTCTACCTGCTTTCCAAATCTGGCACCCCCAGGCTGCAGGTGCCACCTCTGAGCTACTTCGCTCCTGCAGAATTCTAGGTAGCCCTCTCTGGCTCCCCCAAGTGCCCTTTCTGACACGTGACACCTCAAACCCTCTCCTGGGTGCTCGGGCCCTCCACACAAAATTTAACTGCCCTTCTAGGTTCCATGGCCAGTGCGCACCCAGCACCTGGGTGCCCTTCTAACAAATACCTACACCCAATGAGCCACACCCCAGCCCATCATTTTCACTTTTGCACCAATTAAAATTTATTTTACTTTACCCATTACAAACACTGGAATGGTTTCCATTTTCCGAAACAGCTGAATCCCCTCGATCTTATGCTAAGCTAAGTGGTTATTCCCTCTCCACAGTAGGTGTGCTTCAACATCTTCACACATGGTCATTCATCCAATCCTGATTACCAAAAAATATGGCTCATGCACCTCATTCAAATTCACCTCCTCTTCAGTTTTTCCCCCTTTTATTCTTAATCACATTGGGATGGGTCGAGGAAGAAGGAGGAAGGTATATATTCCATCATGTGCCAATTGAAGAAAAATAACTCAACCCCATCAATTTCTCAACATCTTTCTCCAAGAAAAATAACTCAAGATCAATTTTTATCCATCAGCTTCACTCTGCGTTTAGCAATCCAAATTCTCCATTCCCCTCACGGTCTTTTCTTCAACCTTTCCTTTACCTAATCTTATGCAATCTCAATCAAAAAATACTACTACTACTACGACTACTACTAATAATAATGATCTCTTATAATGCTTCATTTTCCTCTTTCACACGTGTGGTTCTCATTACTGTATCATAATTCACTACTCTTTTTCTATTTCCACAGACTGCTCTCAATTAGACCTCTCCTTCATACCTTGTCTAAAAATCCAACTGTTACAATGTTTCGTCTCTCCATTCTCTTAATTCACCTTTATTGAATCCTTCAAGAAATGTCTTCAGTCACATTTCTGACCTAAAAATTAAAAAAAACAAAAACCCAGTTTGCTATACATGATCACTTTCCTTCAATCGTCATTTTTTTTCCAACTTCAATGCCAATTCACCCCTCTCACCCCTCCCTCTCAAAACAACCATCACACTATTCCCCCTCCAAGCTTCCCTCTCACCTTTCTCAAAAACTCCCACATCACCTTTCTCCCTCAACTCTCCCCACTCACCCTTCTCCTACCATTCACCACCCTCACTCACCCTTCTTAAAGTCGACCCCCCCACCCTCTCATCCACAAAGCTGTCTCCTTCTCCTGCCCTCTCTCCTCCATCTCATCACTCCACCACCTCAAATACTCAACTGCCTTCTGCCCCCTCTCTTTTTACTCCCCACTGTACTTCAACCCAGCACCACTAAGCCTTTACTCTTCCTCATCCGGTACTCTCCCGAGCTATTCTGCAATCCCCCAGACTCTTTCAACAACTCTCCTTAACCCCCCCTCCTCCCTTGTCCTACCCTCCTCCTCCCATCCCCTGCACCCAAAGCCTCCTCCCCTCCATCTTCATTAACAGTGTGGACCTCAAATATATGGGGCCTTCACTCAAACCCGATAGATCTTTCCATACAGGTTGCCACTGACAAACCAGACATAATCTGCCAAACAGAAACTTTCCTCCCTCAAGACGTGTCTGACTCCCAAGTATCTCTCCCTGGTTACTCCCTCCTCCGGTATGGCAGACCTGAGCCTCGTCCTGGTGGAGGAGTTGCTCTCTTCATCGAAGACTCTATTCCTCACTCTCTATGCACTGCCCTCACTCCCCCACACCCCTAAGAATACCTCTGGCTACGGCTTCCCTCCACTCCCACCTCATGTTTCTTTTCTGTGCTGTACCATCCACCAAACAGAGATGACTCCATTTACACCTCATTACCCGAAAACATGGACCAACTTCTATCCTCTCATCTGAACTCTCTCTTCCTCATATGTGATGACATAAATTTAATCATCATGCCAGTTGGCTAGGTTGGCAAAACTCAGTGTTTGCATCTAAATAATCTGTCCGAAACCCATCACTTTCTGTACCCACCTGATCCAGTCACAACAAACTGTTCCTGGACTCTGTGTCCTTTTCTCCTGACAAGGTGGAGAGCTTGCTGTCAAACCTCGACTCAGATTCTGCAACCGGTCCAGACGGCATCAGCCCACGTGTCCTAAGAACCTGCTCCTCTGCTCTTGCTCACCCTCTCTCTGTTCTATTTACCCTCTCATTTGCTCAAGGTCATCTGCCATCTGCTCGGAAATCAGCAAACATTACTACCCTGCATAAAAATGGTACTAAAACAGATCCCTGCAACTACAGACCAATAAGCCTACTCCCAATCATCAGAAAGGTTATGGAATCCATCATCGCTTCAGACATGAAATCCTTCCTCTTCTCCAATGGCTTGATTTCCAATCATCAATTTGGTTTCAGACGAGGTCACTCTACCCTGGATATGCTGCTTCTGTTCTCCCAAATGGATGGAGGTCCTCAATGCCAGACATGAAATCAGAGCCATATCCCTGGACATATCACGTGCTTTTGACACAGTCTGGCACCCTGCCCTACTCACCAAACTCTCTTGCTATGGTATCCAAGGCCATCTCCACTCATGGCTCGCAGACTTCCTCTCCTGTCGCAGTCACCGTGTGGCCCTAAATGGAGTTCTTTCATCCCCTCTTCTTGTCCAATGTGGACTTCCTCAAGGCAGCGTTCTGAGCCCTGTTCTTTTTATGGTTTTCATCAATGATCTCTCAGATTCCGTGGGAAATCCTCTTTATCTCTGAGCTGATGACTCCACCCTCTGTCATTCCATCTGTTATCTCTCAGACTGGCAAGCAGCAGCTTCTTCACTCTGCAGATCTGGGTAAAATCACAAACTGGTCCAACATGTGGAACATGTCTTTCAATCCTGATAAATCTCACACTCTCACGATGTCTCTCCAAAAGGACCATTTAGACCCCCCCCCATCTACTTTCTCAACAATCCTCTTGAAGAAGTTCATTCATTCAAGCTTCTGGATCTCACTATCTGCCATGACCTTTCCTGGGAAAGCCACATTTCCAACCTGGCCTCCAAAACCAGTCGCCGATTGGGAATCCTCCATCGTGCAAAGTCCTAACTTGGCCCACCTGAGTTCCTGAGCAGATACAAAGCTTTCGTTCGCAGCCTGATGGAGTAATGCTCTCCCCACTGGGCTGGTGCTCCTGCCTCCCACCTTTCCCGGCTTCACGCTGTAGAAACCAGGGTATTTCGGATCATTGGCATCTCCCACGATGAGGTTGAGACTTTGGGCCTCTCACTTTCTCACTTCAGCCAGGTCGGTGACCTTTCTGTCTTTTCCCGTCTCCTCTCTGGTCCCGCCCCCCCCCCCCGCCGGTCTGTCTGCGATATGTCGTCACCATATTTCGTCAGGGCGCACAAGATCCTCCAACAACCCCCTTCTGGTAAAACTACCATAATCATGAATCACTGCTCACCTTTACTCTTTCATTCCTCTTTTTACCCACCTTTGAAATAAACTCCCACACTCTCTTCAATTCCATTGTTCCCTCCAGGCCTTCAAAACAGCTGTTCACCACCACCTCTTATCTTCTCCCATTCAAAACCACGATCGTTTCTACCCCCGTTAATCCACCCCAAACCCACCGACTTCAAATTCCCTGCTTTCCTTCCTGAAAGTCCCTGTAGTGTCCATCTTGCACACCCCATGTTCCCCGTCCCATCCCTCTCCCTTCCGCAGATATCCTCATGTCTCTGTTCCCCACTGGTTTGTCCTTCCCTCTCCTGCCCCTCTTGTCTCAAGCCCCCCCCCCCCTTTACTGTGCGTTGTGTGTTAACTCTCATACAAACCTCGACAATGTAAGAAAAAATAATAATAATAATAATAATAATAAAATTTAAATGTCTCTAATCCCTTCTAACTTTCATTGTCCCATCAACCTGCTCTATTCAGGGTTTCTGCAATATCACCCATTGGGCCACCGTAGATACCCCATGGACAATCCAGCCTCAGATTCCACACCCAGTGCTTTGGCCTCGCGCTCGCATGAGCATGCCCCACTGTGAATTGTGTCCTAACAGTGTAGAGGCCTATGTAATTCCATGAGGACCAGATGATAATTTTTGGCACCATATATTTTCATTCTTATGGATTCTGTGAGTCAGAAAAATCATGGTGCCAATTTTTTTGAGCATTTCAAATATTATTTTCAAGCCGATACGTGAACTACCCCTGAACCGTACTTTTTTCAATGACCACGATTTACCAACTTTTTTGCTTCTGGTTTAAACCTGGGCATGTAATACATCAAACTGAGCAGAATTCAGCCCGGAATATGATAATAATATCAATAATGACATTGAACATAACCATAGTGACTTATCTGAATTTTTGTTAATTTCAGATCCTGTGCAGCCGATATTAAATCAATGACTGCAACGTCACTAAGATAATTATTTTTTCTCAACATTATGACATGCTACAATTCTACATACAATGTAAGTTAATTTGTTTTTTTGCCTTTCAGGTCAGCTATGATAATAGCAGAAGTGGTCAAGGGTCCAGACTAAAAGACTAATGTTGTAGATGTAGTTGTAGATTAACCTCCAAGCTTTGTGGGTGAAGGAACTTATGTCGAGTGGACATTGAAATAAACTTTTCTCAAGTTATCGTTATGGATGAATCATCCCCAAGTCCTTCCAGTTCCAGCACAAAAGCATCAAGTTGCACTACATCTTTGGCAGGTTTGAATATATGCTGCATTTGCAAAGCATCTGGAAAACTCGTAAAACACCCAAGACCAGAATCATATCAGCTGTTTATCCAGAGTGTGAATACCCGGTCGCTCTATGGGGATAATAAGTACATATCCATCCAAGAAGAGCTTGGTGATGTGACTGCAAATGAACTATCACAGAAAGGTGTCACATGGCATCGAGAATGTTATAAAATTGCAGTGCACAAGATCCATATTGAGCGGCTGAAAAACAGATATGAAGCTGCACTGGAAGGAGGCGAAGTACCTAAACCAACGAAAGTTGGACGACCAGAAAGGACGAACCTCAAAATGACAAACCTCAAAACACAACCACCACCACATGAGAACCCATCGTCAACAGAACGTTACATGTGATCTGGTGCCAAGCAATACAATAAAAACAACTGCTTCTTCTGTAATGGATCTTCAGAGAAAGGAGCACTCCACCAGATCAGTGAGTTCAACACCGGGGAACAGCTCCGAAAGGCTTTTGAGTACAGCAATAACCAGCAGTGGAAAGTAAATCTGAGTGCTGAAATCGAACCAGATGATGCCCGTGCGATTGATATCAAATACCATCGGTATTGTTGGGTGAAGCACATTCATCGAACTCAGGTACAGCAGGAGAGAGCAGACGACGAAGCAGTAATAACCAAGGTTTCAGCAAACATTGAATTCTTCTACTTGATGAGCAGCCTGCTGAAATCAGGATCTATCCTGGACATGGGTGAGGTAGAAGCAGCTTATCAAAATGTCCTCAGAGTCAATGGTTCAAATGATACGCATATATCAAGGAGAAGTTTGAAGCGAAAGCTTGTAGAAAATATTGATGATGTTGAGTTCTTCCGCTCTATGCATATGAATGAACCAGATCGGATGTACACGTCTAGAACAAAAAGAGCCGCAATCGACAACCTGGACGAGGCAGCTAGCGATGTGAGCAGCAACATGAAAGCAGTCTTCGAAAGTGCCAAGGTAATAAGAAGGGACATCGCTGAAGCTCTAAAGCAGCCATGGAAATTTCAAGGTTCCCTGTTAGATGAAAATCAAGTTCCCAAATCGCTGGAGGCATTCATCCCCAGGATCCGTAGGGCCAATGTTAACACTTGAGTCAACACAAAGAGAGAATAGCATTCAACTAGTAACACGGAACATAGCACAGACTATAATGTTTGCATATAAGTCTGATCGTCAGGTGTCCTATGTGCCAAAGCATGAGGAAGCAGGCATTCGACATCACAATGAGAATCCATTAGTAGTTGGAATTGGTCTGAAAGTTCATCAAGCCACTCGGAGTAAGACCGAGGTGAACATTCTTCATAAGTTTGGGTACTCCATCAACTACGAGTGTGTCCTTCACATAGAGACGCAACTTGCTCATGCAGTGCTGAAGCATGCTGCACAGAACAATGGTCTGTATATTCCTGAAATGCTTGTGAAGGCAAGATTCCTCTTCTTTGCAATCGACAACGTCGATTTAGCTGAAGACACATCAGATGGAAAGTGGACATTACATGCCACTGCCACTGCTGTTTTTCAGTTCCATGATACAAACGAAACCAACACCCAAAACGCAATCGCCATAGAGCAACCATGTACTGAGCGATCCCTTTCTCGTCTGGCACCAACAGAACCAGAGCTCCTTCCATGTAGTATCAATAGTCAACATAAGCCCACATCCAACGTAAAGTATGCAGAATTCACACGAAACCAGAACGAGGCTGTCTTGGAAAGCTACAGATCTGAGGACCTATATTGGCTTCTCTTGCGTTCATATCATCGTGGGATACCAAATGGATTTCAAACTGAAGCCCAGGTGCGACAGATGCTACTGGTATTTTCGGGGGCCACATTAAAAGCCACCAAAATGTACCAAAAATGCAAAACAAAAATTGGCACCATGATTTTTCTGATTCTCAATTGATCTGTCTGCAATAAAATCCATGGGGCATACATTTGCTTCTGCACTACAATGAAATTATCATCCAGTGCCCACGGTATTATAGTTTCGTACATATGCTTCTGCACTACAATGAAATTATCATCCAGTGCACATGGTATTATAGTTTCGTACATATGCTTCTACACTACAATGTGAACCCCCGCTAATGGGCCCAGTTCCTACATCCTTTTGCCAAAACCTATGGTGGGTGGGAGGTGTGCAAATGTATCTCTCGTCTGTCCCCTTCCTTTCTGTATGGCTTGCGGGGGATTCGTTTTACCCCCCAATTTACCTTACGGCCAATCCTCTAATGTAAGGCTTACTGGGGTCATGAAAAGATCACTATCTGCCTTATTTCCTTTCAATACTCAGAGCTTTCCATAAAGCCCGTAGGGAGCTTGTCAATCCCATTATAACTAATCTCCAAGGGCCTGCACATACATGTGCTACAATGTGCGGCACCCCCTGCTTGCTACGCAGCTCACCCCAAGCCGGAGTGGTACTCACTATCACATGGGGAAGCCGCTTTGGCTCGGGCACTACACAGTCCATCACTGACTGCGGCCTCCACATTAACATTCCTCCTTCCTCAAACGTCCATTCTGTGCACCTCAAAGACGGGCACCACACATTCCTCGTTCAAACATGCTCCCACACATGTACCTGCTTACTCTCTCCCACACCCCTGATGGTATGCATGAGCCATGCAGTTTTGATCTTCTGGCATAGTAGCTCACAGAGTACCGGAATGCAAGGTTCACAAACCGGCCGTTCGGTCTTCATCATACAGACCAGTGCTGTGGCTTCAGGCGCGTGTTCGGGCTGCTCGCGTGTGGGACCTCCACATCACACACACCCAGGCACACAACCAGCCTAGGGAGAGTCTCTGTCCAGACCCCTGTTAATTGGATCCCATGCTCCTTGTTGACACCATTACTCTGTGTGTTTACATCCACGCCCGTTTCAACTGCCAGCTACACCCCATGATCGTGTCGTTCTGCTGGCTCTACCAGCACGATTTCTGTGCCTGCGGGGTCGAGCACGCCTCACACCTCTCTGCTTAGCACCTCTTGTTATCTCCTCCATAGCCAGGGCCTGCTCTGATTATTTTCTTAACCTCCTGGCCCTGGCCACTAAATACCGGACAGTGGTGCTCCCGGTCCTCATATTTTCCCCTATCTCCATTTTAAATACCTCTATCTCCCGCTCTGATGCTGTTATTTCGACTCTTTTCTTGCTCCTCTGGTTACTCTTGCTGTGCCCTTAAATCCCATTAGCACCCTGGCCTGACGGATCGACAGCCAGGCCAGATATATTTAATAGTAACAATAGTGCATGGGGGAAGGAAATACAAGAAGCAATAAACAAAAAAAAACAATAAAACACCTTTCCCAATTACCAAGACATGCCCACGAGTGAACACATGAATGGGAGGGCATTAAATAACTATCTTAGTCGGTCCCATTCCTACCACGATAGAAAGACAGAAGGATTTACAGGGCAGAGAATGTCCACTAGGACACTGCAGGATAACAAAGCCACAGGTCCCAGCTGCACTGCAGGAAATGGGCCGCTGCTTCCTGGCTCAAGTGGAGAGGACAGGGCATGACTCTGGCTGAGTGGGGTGTGGCTATGGCATGGCAGGTCGAGCCTATAACTCAGCCTCTGGTGACACGGTTCCTGGGCATCTCTTGCTTTCCGCCCGGCACACGTTCAAAGCGCATTCATGGCCGAGGCGTGTGACCAAGTAATCCGCCCCATGTTAATCTTGGAGCTCAGCTGTGTTGTGATGGCTAGTCGTAAATGGAGCCATTTCCACTACCAGATCCTCGCATGGGCAGAGCCAACGCTTTGGTAATTATCCATGCACCAATGGGAGCATGAGGACATGCCAATAGTTCCACCCGATCTGCCTGCAAACGCTGCCCCACCAGGGGATTGTAAAGCGCTGAGCATTCTGCACAGGCGTGTGCATTCTTGGTCAGTTCTCAGTTCTCTGAGTGAGCTCGGCTCGATTGATTGGTGCATTTCTGGGATGGAACGGAACGGGACAGAATAGATAGGGATGGAACAGAGTGGAATGTGGGACAGCGAGAAAGCTCGGCACCAGACTGCGCAGCAGTTATTAGACCATTAGCATTTACATGTACAGGCCTTCTTTACACTTTATGTTAGCCTATTTTCTCACAAGTTCTTTGCTCGTTTCTAACCCCCATTGATCCACATCTTTACACATTTCTCTCCACACTTCACCTGCACCTCACCACATCCCCTCAATGCACCTACCCCCAAACATGCACCATTAGATACTTTCAGTTTTCCTCCCCCCTTCCCCCTCCTCAGTGACAGGGTTTGCATTGGTCCATCTCCCACGCCTGGTAAAAAGAAGTCAAAACCACCTCAAACTTTCTCTCTCTCTCTTTCTTGCTTTCTAATTTCCTGGGGTATGATTCTGATGGCACCTGTCATGTTCACATAATTAAGATTGTAGAAGTTTTTGGATCAGGGTAACTCTACACTGTCTCTTTGTGTTTTGTAAATAATTGCATTTTCTTTTCCGCATCTCACAAATCCTTGCTTTCCCCGACTGTATGTATTTTCTGTGTTGTAAAACCTTTGCTTGCTTGTACACATACCTTTCCTCACCCCTTTGTCATAAACTTGCTTGTGTTATAAATGTTCCCAGTTCATCGTGTCCTTTCCTCTATTGGTCTCGCAAAATCCGCACATCGTGCTAGCTGGGAAGTTTAACCCCACCGATTGGCTCTTGTTAGCCAGTGCATACTTGGCAGCTCTGCTCGGCTGCACCTGATCAGGTAGATGAACGCAAGTACACATTGAGGCCATGAGACCATCCTTGGTGCGGCTGTCCAAGTGAAGTGTACCCAAGTGAAGTCGTGACACCCTGCCAGATGGGCAGTTCCAATCAGCGCCAATGGTTGCTTAGCAACCTGCTAGAATTGACATTTGAGAGGAACCCAAGCACTTCCCATTGTGGCAAACACCAAACTCTGGGCCGTAACTATCTACAGTAAACCCTGCAATATCGCAGGTTCTACTATCGCAGGTGTCTACCAATCACGGGCAACCTATTGTGTTCCGATTCGTTATCGCAGGTTTTTGAGGTTTTTCGACCAATCGTGGTTTTTGAGCTGAGATGAGTCATTGGTTGTGTCCCATGCTTGCACGATTACCTCCCAATTACGAGCCGTGTAGTGTTTCTCGAGCACCTTTTGTTAATGAGCTCAAACGTAAAGTGATGGACAAAGTTAGTTGCACCAAAAGGCAGAGAAAGGTTATGACGTTGGGTGAAAATATCAAGTTGTTACATCGATTCGTTCGAGGAGAAAATGAAGCTTCTGTCCAGTCCGCCATTACAGGGTCAATGATTGTCGGTCGACCCTTCCCCATTGTACTCTTCCTTGTTCGTAAACCTTCATTACCCTTCAAACTTAATTCCCAAACATTCATTTTCCAACTCCGTATTCAAACCTTATTTCCAAATACTTAATTTCTGACACCCAGATTCAAACCCCCATTCTCAAACACTTTCTCATGCACAGCTCATGAAACAAATTGAGGTGAAGGGATTTATGATGTAATAGGTTTTTAACACTGACGACACAGGATTATTCTGGAAGATGATGTCATCTCCTACCTTGGTACACAAGCGGGGAAGATTGTGGTTCAAGGTAAGGTGATTTAAGGATCCTGTTAGCCTTCTCCATTGTGGGTTGTGGCAATGCTGCAGGCGCCGTCTTCGGGTAGCTTATGCTGCTTTTCCATTCGCTGAATCACCTTCCCCGCTCACCCCTTCCTCCATCATTCTTCCGCCGCTCACCCTTCCCCCACTCCACTCCACCCTCCCCCCTCTGATAACATCATCCCGAGCTAAGCCTTGTGTTTTCTATTTTTGGCAGAGTTCAGTGCGACGATGTAATATGTTTGCCATAACCAACCATGTCATTTTGTAACAAATTTACAGGGTAAGTCGTGTGTTTCTATTAAATTTACACCGTATTTATTGTATTCTCATGTTTATTTCAATGTTAACATGCTTTATATACATATTTACGTGTTAATTTCAAAACTAATGTGTATATTTATGGCTACCATTGATCTTCCCCGAAATTTTCTCGAAGTCCAGGAACCGAACCCCACTCTTCCCATTGGCCCTTGGTTTCCACGATTGCAGCATTTTCCAAGAACCTAACCGTCGAGATATTGGAGGATTTCTTGTATGTATAATACACCAATCATAATGAGTCAACTTCAATATTATCCAATCACTATGAGTAAACTTCATTACTTCACAATAATCTAATCATCACGACTAACTTAACTTTAATCCAATCATAACGAGTAAATTTCATGATAATCCAATCATAACAAGTATATTTCACTCTAATCCAACCATAACGAGTAAATTTTATGATAATCCAATCATAACGAGTATATTTCACTATAATCTAATCATAACGACTAACTTAACTTTAATCCAATCATAACGAGTAAATTTCACGATAATCCAATCTCAACAAGTATATTTCACTCTAATCCAATCATAACGAGTACATTTCACTTACATCCAATCATAACGAGTAAATTTCATGATAATCCAATCATAATGACTAACTTAACTATAGTCCAATCATAATGAGTATATTTCACTATAATCTAATCATAACGATTGACAACTTAATCCAATCATAACGACTAACTTAACTTAATCCAATCATAACGACGTGAGTAAATTTCACGATAATCCAATCACAAGTATATTTCACTCTAATCCAATCATAACGAGTACATTTCACTATCATCCAATCATAACGAGTAAATTTCATGATAATCCAATCATAAGGACTATGTTAACTATAATCCAATCATAATGAGTATATTTCACTATAATCTAATCATAACGACTAACTTAATTTTAATCCAATCATAACGAGTAAATTTCATGATAATCCAATCATAACAAGCATATTTCACTCTCATCCAATCATAACGAGTACATTTCACTATCATCCATTCATAATGAGTAAATTTCATAATAATCTAATCATAATGACTAACTTAACTTTAATCCAATCATAACGAGTATATTTCACTCTAATCCAATCATAACGACTCACTTAACTGTAATCCAATCATAACGAGTATATTTCACTCTAATCCATAAATAACGAGTACATATCACTATCATCCAATCACAACGAGTATATCTCACTCTAATCCAATCATAATGAGTACATTTCACTATCATCCAATCATAACGAGTGGACTTTGCTCTAATCCAATCATAATGAGTACACATCCTCATAATACATAAATAACCAGTACACTTCACTATAATCCATAAATAACGACTACACTTCACGATAATTAATTAATAACCAGTACGCTTCACTATGATTCATTCATAACAAGTACACTTCACTATAATCCATTCATAACAAGTACAGTTCACTATCATCCATCCATAACGAGTACACTTCACTAATCCATTAATAACGAGTACCCTTTACCATAATCCATTCATAATGAGTACACTTCACTTTAATCCATTAATAACCAATACACCTCACTATAATACATTAATAACGAGTCTACTTCATTATACACCATTAATAACGAGTATATTTCACTATAATCCAATCATAACGAGTTCATTTCACTCTAATCCAATTATAATGACTCACTTCACTATTGTCCAATCATAAAAACTAAATTTCACTATAATCCAATCATACCGACTAACTTAACTATAATCCAATCATAACGAGTAAACTTCACTATGAACCAATCGTAACTAGTAGATTTCACTACAATCCAATAATAACGAGTAAATTTCATGAAATCCAATTATATCAATTAAATTTTACGATAATCTCTCCCTCCCCCACCAAAATGAGTATATTTCATTATAATCCAATCATAACAAGTAAATTTCATGATAATCCAATCATAACATGCAAATTTCACTATTATCAAATCATAATGAGTAAATTTCCCGATAATCCAATCATAATAAGTAGATTTCACTATAATCCCATCATAACAAGTAAATTTCACTATAATCCAATCATAACAAGTACATTTCACTACAATCCAATCATAACGAGTAAATTTCATGATAATCCAATTATAACAATTAAATTTTACGATAATCTCCCCCTCCCCCGCCAAAATGAGTATATTTCACTATAATCCAAACATAAACAGTAAATTTCATTATAATCTTATCATAACGAGTACATTTCACTCTACAGTAATCCAATCAAAACGAGTACAGTTCACCATCATCCAATCATAACGAGTACATTTCATTAAAATCCAATCATAATGAGTAACTGTCATGATAAACTAATCAAAACAATTAAATTTTACCATTTACGAAAATTAATGAGTACATTTCATGAAAATCCAAGCATAAATAGTAAATTTCACTATAATCCAATCATAACAATTAAATTTTACGATAATCACCCCCCCTGCCAAAATGAGTATATTTTACTATAATCCAAACATAAATAGTAAATTTTACAATAATCCAATCATAACAAGTACATTTCATTACCATCCAATCATAATGAGTAAATGTCATGATAATCCAATCATAACAATTAAATTTTAATATTATCTAAAAAATAATGAGTACATTTCATGAAAATCCAAGCACAAATAGTAAATTTCACTAGAATCCAATCATAATGAGAACATTTGACAATAATCCAATCAAAACGAATAAATTTCACTAAAATCCAAAAATAATGTATACATTTCAGTCGATCCAAGCATAAATAGTAAACTTCCCTATATTATCTAATCATGAGTAAAATTCACTATAATCCAATCATAACAAGTAAATGTCACTATAATCCAATCAAAACGAGTAAATTTCATTATAATCCAATTATAACAACTAAATTTCACTATAATCCAATCATAACGAGTAAATTTCACTATAATAAAATCATAACGAGTAAACTTCACTATATTAACTGACCATGAGTAAAAATCACTATAATCCAATCATAACGAGTAAATTTCACGATTTCAAAACGTTATTCACACGAGATGTTCACAACTTCAAAAAGATATCCACATGAGATGTTCACAACTTCAAAAAGTTATCTTCATGAGATGTTCACAACCTCACAAATTTTTCCACACGAGATGTACACAACTTCCAAAAGATATCCACAAGAGATATTCACAACTTCAAAAAGTTATCCACACGAGATGTTCACAACTTAAAAAGTTATCCACACGAGATGTTCACAACTTCAAAAAGTTATCTTCATGAGATGTTCACAACTTCACAAAGTTATCCACACGAGATGTTCACAACTTCAAAAAGTTATCCACACGAGATGTTCACAACTTCCAAAAGATATCCACACGAGATGTTCACAACTTCCAAAAGATATCCACATGAGATGGTCACAACTTCAAAAAGTTGTCCACACGAGATGTTCTCAACTTCAAAAAGATATCCACACGAGATGTTCACAACTTCAAAAAGTTATCCACACGAGATGTTCACAACTTCAAAAAGATATCCACATGAGATGGTCACAACTTCACAAAGTTATCCACACGAGATGTTCACAACTTCCAAAAGATATCCACATGAGATGTTCTCAACTTCAAAAAGATATCCACACGAGATGTTCACAACTTCAAAAAGATATCCACACGAGATGTTCACAACTTCAAAAAGATATCCACACAAGATGTTCACAACTTCAAAAAGTTATCCACATGAGATGTTCACATCTTCAAAAAGTTATCCACACGAGATGTTCACAAATTCAAAAAGTTATCCTTCATGAGATGTTCACAACTTCAAAAAGTTATCCACGTGAGATGTTCACAACTTTAAAAAGTTATCCACGTGAGACATTCACAACTTCCAAAGTTATCCACACGAGATGTTCTCAACTTCAAAAAGATATCCACACGAGATGTTCACAACTTCAAAAAGATATCCACACGAGATGTTCACAACTTCAAAAAGATATCCACATGAGATGTTCACAACTTCAAAAGGTTATCCACATGAGATGTTCACATCTTCAAAAAGTTATCCACACGAGATGTTCACAACTTCAAAAAGTTATCCACACGAGATGTTCACAACTTTCAAAAGATATCCACAGGAGATGTTCACAACTTCCAAAAGACATCCACACGAGATATTCACAACTTCAAAAAGATATCCACATGAGATGTTCACAACTTCAAAAAGTTGTCTTCATGAGATGTTCACAACTTCAAAAAGTTATCCACATGAGATGTTCACAACTTCAAAAAGTTATCCACACGAGATGTTCACAACTTAAAAAAGTTATCCACATGAGATATTCACAACTTCCAAAGTTATCCACACGAGATGTTCACAATTTCAAAAAGTTATCCACATGAGATGTTCACAACTTCAAAAAGTTATCCACACGAGATGTTCACAACTTCAAAAAGTTATTTTCATGAGATGTTCACAACTTCAAAAGGTTATCCACACGAGATGTTCACAACTTCAAAAAGTTATCCACACAAGATGTTCACAACTTCAAAAAAGTTATCCACACGAGATGTTCACAACTTCAAAAAGTTATCCACAAGAGATGTTCACAACTTAAAAAAAGTTATCTACCCGAACTTTTCTATTCAATAGAAGTAAATATAATAAGTGGAGAATTATAATATATATATATATATATATATATATATATATATATATATATATATATATGTATATATATATATATGTATATATATATTTATAATTTCCTCATTATTATTTTATAATGTGTCATTTGTGCAACATTTTGAAGGCAATATGTTCATACTAGCAGTGATGAGATAAATGGAGAGTGAAATGTGTATAATAAACAAACACTGGACAAGGAGCGAGAAAACAGGGCATGGATGGAGGAGAAGATGAAAAAGGAGGAATCAAAACAAATGATAAAAAGTCGATGTTTAGTCTTTTTTTCTGTAAGATTACCATTTGCAGCCTTTGTTTATCCTGTGCAAATTTAATTTCCTGAAATGAAAAAGGTATGAGCGAAAGCAAACACGATGGAAGCTAAGGAAGTTTTATGTAGATAATCATCATAATCCTTACAAACTCAGGAGGCGCGGGTGACTCCACAAGCTGGACTTTTCATGACCTTATGGTATAAACTAGCTCCAACAGTGGGTACCGTCGCTAGTTTAGGTAAGATGTGCACTTACCACCACTCGCTGGCTCCTACACAGTCTTGAACGAGCAACAGAGGCCAGAGGAAGAGATGGGCAAACATAGCGCCCCAACACACGACTCGCTCCAGCTCCAGGCTGTGCTCCAGTAAGGAACTACGACGGCTTCTTTCTCCCTCTTTCCTTCGGGTCTCCTTCGGCCTGCAGCAGAGGGAAACGGTCGAAAGCTCCAGGCTCAGTACTCGAAAAGGTCACTTAGCTTTGTATAAAAGCTGATATCAACAACTGTCCCCGTTTCGGACCTAATGTAGTCATCAGTTGGGGAGGCAGTGCGAGTGCTCACTCAGATCACCCGTGGCATGGAATCGCAGACCAAACCACACTTTATATGGCCCCACCGTCTCGCCTACGGTCCACTTGGTCCCATAAATGAGAGTCGATTTTATCTCCGTCGATCGTTTGGATAGACGCGAACTTCAGAGGGGGAGCAAACCTTTTCATCTACCCTCCACTCCCCCCTAACACACAATCCCCCTTCCATCCTGACTCTCCCTCTTCCCACACTCAATCACTCAACAATCCCAGCACGGGCATCGGCTGCATCACACATTCCCCTTTTATCCCTAATTGTCCTGAATTCAGAAAAGCTAATCTGTCATCGAAATGACGGCAAACATATTGCGTACAAATCCATGGTCTAGGCTCTCGTCTTCACCATATTCTCAGCATCATGTTCATGTGGAATGGTCCAATGGCCCTTTAGTTTGGAGAGACCCTGCCAAAGCTTTTAGGGCTGTCTTGAAGTGTGGAAGTTATCTTCTGGAATCAACACCAAAAGAAAATAGTTATTGTTTTTGTTTTTCAGATTTAAAAAAAAGAAGAAGCTTTTAAAAGGTTTGTGCAGATTATGGAATGATAAAATATCTCATTTCTCTAATGCCTTTGCTTTCTGCCAAGTATAGTTCTTTTGGCGCCAAACTCTTCAAGTCCCTTATTACGCTCTCATGGAAAATGCGACGTTATCAGGAGCTCTTATAACCCCTCTGTTTATGCCAGGAATGTGTGGCTCGTAAAGGAGGTAAATGACGGTTAAAAAGCAGTTAGAACAAGCAACTAGAAAGAAAATTCCAAACTACCGAATATCATAATTATTATCTTCAATCGATCCGATCTGATGTACTCTGTGATGTCGAGCGTTGGTTCTGCCGAAGGAGTTTATAGACCTTGGATCATGCTGGGTGGTTTGCCATCACTCTCCCTTGCAGTAGTTATGGCAGGAATTTGTAATTTGTTCAGGGTGTTGGCAATAGCTCGCTTACTCTTCGTGAAGGACACCGTGGGATCTTTAACATCCACCGACTAATGCTGGCAGACGGGACGCCAGTTTAACATCCATCTGAGGGATGACAGATACATTGACGAATCCCCCTGCCTCTGCCCTGAGAGGGCCTTATAGGGTCCAAAGGTATCGGAATGATGGGGGCCGGGTTGAGGGATGAGCACATAATCCCCCAGAAAATAGGCATTAATTAGTCAGCATCTCAAGTAGCCTCTTCTATAGCCCACCTCATACTGCCTGGCTTCTCATTCCGACCCCACTTTCACAAATGGTGGAACAAACCACTCTGAGGGGGTAGGCCTCGACAACCATTGTGAAAGACACCCACCAAGAAGAAGGAAAACTGAGATTTAAACCAACCGTGGTGGTCTATTACCAGATGAGCCGGCGGAGTACCAGCAGCCACCCTATAGGGACCTTCAATGGTCTTCCAATTTTGACTCGTCTGTCATGGGGGGCATGGCAGTGTTTGCAACTAAGGGTCTTGTTTGGCTATAGGTTCATGTTTTCCTCCACGCACCATGACTAAATTAAAAAAAACACGTACACTGACATTAGGTACACGAGTGCAAGCAAAACAGGCAGGGCTGCAATTTACAATGGTCATTAATGAATGAGCTGGGTTTTTTTTTCACCAACTAACCAACTTTTTACCAACTCATCCAACAGTGACAATGTAATGCTCCTGAGACTCGCTCAGTTTCCAGACTGCGGCCTTCAGCCAGATTCCAACCGACAAACTCCGTTATGCCCGATGCAAAGTGCATGACGACAGCACACCACCATACCTGACACCAATTTTTTTAATCCAGGAGGAAGGAGATGCAGGAAACAGAGCGAGGGGGTTTATAGCTGGAGTTAGGTGCAAGAAGGAATCGGAAAAGATAAAGCATGTAATTCAATAATCGTTGGGCAAAACGAGACGTTATCAGGAGCACTTATAACCTCCTTGTTTACGCCAGGAAGGTGCGGCTCGTGAAGGAGGTAAATAAACCTTCCAGGTCGATGTCAGAAGTAAAGAAAATTTGGAGTTGGTGAGAAAGAAGGTAAAAAAAAAAGATTACTTAGTATTCTGTGAATAATTAGAAAGAGATATTTAATTTCAATTATTTGTGGTGGTGTGAGGGGGATCAGTTTCAGAAACTGTAACAACGAGACATTTACAAAAGGTTATTGTATATGAAAGAACCAAAGCAGAAACAGGCAACAGGAAAAAAAATCTGGGATGAAGTGAGGAAACAATAACTACTGTATCTATAAAATCAAACGGGCTGAAGACCGAGAAGGAACCGGAAGAAGTAAAGAGCAAAGATGGAGGCATCAGGAGGAACACTTGGGAGAGCGCATACCTCTGCGAGGCTGAACAGTTTACATTTTCTATCCCACCAAAAAGCCGGATCTGCATCCGGACCTGAACCAAAAATCGAATCAGCAAGTTCTTGTCATCAACCCAACATGTCCACCAAGTTTTGTCATAATCCGTCCACAACCTTTTGAGATAGCATGCTATATATCGTTTTTGGCCCCATCTCTCAATGGTGAAGGATCACTTTAAAATTATTGTTTCCGGATCTGGATTATTCACCAAAATCTAATCAATTCGTTGTCACATGCCCAACCTGTCCATCAAGTTTCATCCAAATCCGTCCGCAACTTTTTCAAATATCCTGCTCATAGACAAACAGACGGACAGAAACAGACAAACGAACATTGGTGAAAACACAACCTCCGTCCACCTTTGGTGGCAGAGGTAACTAGCAAGTAAGAATTCGGGTTATGGGATTAATGTGGCAGCGAGAAAAAGGGTGTGAGTATAGAAGGGGTATGACCTGAGATGGTGGTGGTGCACCGCTTGCTTGAAGCAACAGAGATAGAGAGAGAGAGAGAGAGAGAGAGAGAGAGAGAGAGAGAGAGAGAGAGAGAGAGAGAGAGAGAGAGAGAGAGAGAGAGAGAGAGAGAGAGAGAGAGAGAGAGAGAGAGATAGAGATAGAGATAGAGATAGAGATAGAGATAGAGATAGAGATAGAGATAGAGATAGAGATAGAGATAGAGATAGAGATAGAGATAGAGATAGAGATAGAGATAGAGATAGAGAGAGAGAGAGAGAGAGAGAGAGAGAGAGATAGAGATAGAGATAGAGATAGAGATAGAGATAGAGATAGAGATAGAGATAGAGATAGAGATAGAGATAGAGATAGAGAGAGAGAGAGAGAGAGAGAGAGAGAGAGAGAGAGAGAGAGAGAGAGAGAGAGAGAGAGAGAGAGAGAGAGAGAGAGAGAGAGAGGAGAGATAGAGATAGAGAGATAGAGATAGAGATAGAGATAGAGATAGAGATAGAGATTAAAAAAAAAACAGAGGACAATGATCTGTCTGTGATTTGAAGACAACAGGCCTTATAGTTTGGCCTCATCATGGGAGATGACATTGATGTTGTCAGTTTTCGAATTGAAGAATGCCAGAGAGACTGTCATGCTGGGCCACCTGTCTATAAGGGAGTGCAATACTCAACTGAATTATGGATAAAGGCCTTGTTCATTCATTTCTTTCATTCATTTCTTATGCAGCATGTGGCTGCTGGTTGCATCATTTTCTAGGGACACAACTGTACCGCTGATGCAGTATCTCAAAAAGCTATGGACGGATTCAAACAAAATTTGGAGGACAGGTTGTGTGTGTGGCGAGGACTAATTGATTCGATTTTGATGAATATTTGGATCCGGATATGAGAATTATTTAATATAATCTAAGTGATTCTTCACAATTGAGAGAAGTGGCCAAAAACGATATATAGCATGATATTTCAAAAAGTTATGGACGAGTTATGACAAAACTTGATGAATGAGGTTGGTAGGTGACAAGAACAAGCAGATTCGATTTTGGTAAAGGTCCAGATCCATATGCAGCCAATCAGTGGGATACAAAACGTAAACGGTTCAGCTTGGCACAGGGATGCACTCCACCACGTATCGTTCGAGTTTTTCGGTTGTTGAAACAACAGGATGACAGTTTATAGCCAGTTTTTGTGAAGAGACAATGCAAGAGCAAGAGACATGTCGGTGATCAGTGTCATATCCTTTGTGGTTGTCCTGTTTCTAACCCTCTCCAAATCACTCGACTGCGATGCAGCCAGCTCCAGCCTGTTTCTGTGATTTTCCACCTAAGTGAACTTTCCAGCACGAGTTTCAGGAATTGATTGAAAATATGAACACTTGCATTGCTACACACAATGCTTCTCATCCAGATTTTGATGATATGCCATAAAAAAACTTTACTGATTAAAAATATGATGGTTATTATGTTGTAAACAAAATGTTTAGCATGAAAATCAACCATTTGATGATGATACAATGACGTCACAATGGCCAGTTCATCTTTTGTTACAGCAGCCATAAACTTGTTGCTTGTGAATATCCAGAGTGTTAATCGAAAGGCCGTGCTTTAGCAATATCAAACAAACCAAAATAACTCATTACACACCCGTTGATACTAATATTAGTCAGAACAATATTTTTATTTTTTTTACACCGACACACACCAGACTCGTGGAAGAATAAACGATAAAAGGTGGAATATTTACACACTGATGATAATGTGATTGGGGAGAGAGAGACGCACACAATATGCATGAGAGGAAACGGGTTGGCAAGAGCGGAGAAAATAGATCACAAGTGCTGTAGGTATGTGGGTGGTTTGGTTGGGACCAGAGGTCGGTAAGAGGTCAACATAAGATGTCTGTGAGCACTTTGGGTCAGCTCTCAAAATACTGATGTGTACTACACACTGTTTACTACAAATTATATTTATATTACTTCTTTAATGCCCCCAATGAATCCCACCTTCTTATGGGGTCGGCCAATGGGGACGTTTGGGACAAGTTTTTCATAAACCAGGTGGACAGGCCCTGATGTTCTAGCGAAGGTGATTTGGGCAGGAATTTGTGATTTGTTCAGGTTGCCACCGATAACTTACCGAATCGTCGCAGATAGTGAAATCTTTAATGCCCACCAACTAATACTTATGGACAGGACACTCAGCTGGAAGTCCATTCAAGGGATCGTTTATGCATTGTTGCAATGCCCTACATACAAGGCACCAATCAAACAGTTTGTCGTCGGTCGGGAATCAAACCTCAATAAAGCAGCTCAATGAGGGAAATGTGCTACCCCTGCACCTTACAGTCAGTCAGACCATACATTACATCATGTTGACAAAATGCAAATAAAAACATGGCACCTACATGTCCTAATGTTTTTTTTTTTCCAGGAATCAAAAGCTGAAAGCTGCACGTTTAAACAAACAAGAAAGATGATGTGCAGAGCGCAATACTTGAGATATCCATAAAACAAATTTAACCGAAAAAAATAATTGGTGGTTGAATTCAGTGACCCGTTTTGCAAATCGTCTTCAAATTTCAAGTCAATCGGATGAACATTAAGGATTTTAGAAGTTCCACCAAGTTTGTTGACCTTCAGCCTTTGTTGACGTTTTGGTCGATTTTGACCTCAAAAATAATTGGTGGTTGAAGTCAGTGAACCTGATTTGCAAATCATCTTCAAATTTCAAGCCGACCAGGCGTAGTGGCGTGCGCCTGTAATCCGGCTACTCGGAGGCTTGGGTTGGAGGATCGCTTGAGGACGGGAGCTCTGCACTGGGCCGTGCTATGACAGGGTGTAGGGCAGCCTGGAATCACGGCGAAACCCAATCCTTACTCCCGAGTCGTAAGAGGCGACCAGGGTTGCGTCAGGAAGGGCATCTGGCGTAAAACATGCGCCAAATCAGAATGCGGATCATAACGGATGATCCGCTGTGGCGACCCTTAACGGGAGCAGCCGAAAGACGAACACAACTTCAAATTTCAAGCTGATCAGATGAAAATTGAGGATTTTAGAAATCTGACAAAGTTGTTGACCTTTGGCCTATGTTGACATTTTGAACCTATGTTTGTGTGTGTGTGTGTGTGTGTGTGTGTGTGTGTGTGTGTGTGTGTGTGTGTGTGTGTGTGTGTCTGTCACCATTTTTATCTGAGATGGCTGAACGGATCTTCGTCAAACTTTCAGAGATTCATCAGTGCGTGCCGGGGAGTGTTTTAGGCTTAAAAAAAAAAAATTCGAAAAATTTGAAAACTTTTTTTTATTGCGCCACAGTGCCTAAGTCTTTGTAGCTCTGTGAAAGGTAATATGATTCATAATAATATGAAAGGTAATATGTGAAAGGTTAAATGATCCTCCACCCCATTCCTTAGTGGGTGTAGGGAAGTATTTTAGGCACCCACAAAAAAATGGAAAAAAACCCAAATTGATTTCTTCAAAATGCCGACAGTTTGAGAACAGCAGCAGGCAACACCGGGTGCTCCTGCTGGATGTCATTAATACGAACAACCTCATCCCGATGAATGAAGCCTGTTCTCTGTATTGTATCAGAAATGCTCACAGGATTGGTAAGGGTAATTGGGAAGATATTTACAAGATAAGGTAAAAAAAGAATTTACATACCAATGCCAGGAGTTTGAAGTGAAAGTACATGGCGAAGGAGTACGATGAAGTCACGATAAACGAGACGTGGTTAATGAGGAGAGAAATTGGAGGACAGGAGTAGAAGGTGACGAGGTGTATCGGTGTGATAGGAAGGAGAGAAAACTTGAGGAGGTGTAGCAATCAGAGTGCAGAAGAAGATAATATTGCATCAAGAGAAAGGGATGATATCAAGGAGGGAATTCATGAAGAGGATTCTGTATGGAATGTAAAATCAGTAAGATACTTGTAGGATGCTTTTATAGGGCTCCTGGAATGAGGGAAGAGCATGGAAGAAGGGTTAATGAAGAATGAAGAAAGGCATGTGGTAAGAGAAGAATATTCTTCTTCTTCGTTCAGATGCAGCACAAAGCTGCGGGGTGGCATCATTGGCTGAGGGCGTGGCTGTGTTGCTGATGCATTAAGATAATGCCCCTGCTTGTTCGAGTAGGAATTTGTAATTTGTTCATGATGCTGGTGATAGCTCGCCTACTCGAGGCGAAGGACATCATGGGATCTTTAACGTCACCAACAAATGCTGGCAGATGGGACAGCCGGTTTAATGTCCGTCCGGAGGACCCCACACATTGATGAATCACCGTGCCTGTAAACAACAGGATGACAGTTTATAGCCAGGTAGGGATTCAAATATGAGAAGAATGTGGCTGCTGATAAAAAAAATGAAAAGGTTTTTATTTTATTTTTTATGTACATGAAAGGGATAAAAGAACAAGTTAAGACAAATGTGGCCACATTGAGGGATGGCACAGGGAGAGCAGTTCGTGATGAAAGTAAAGATGGCAGGCTTATGGATGGATATTGTGCTTCAACATTTACAAAAGAACAGTCAGGGGAATTATCAGTAACTGAGTGAAACAGTCACAGAGGTGAGGAAGGGCTTTTAGAGGAGTTCAGCTTGGAGTAGTGGAAGTAAGGAAACATAGAAAAGCTAGACATGATAAACCCGATGATGAAGATTACCTCCTTCACCACTGTCCCGTGTTATTGTTTGTTTTGGTTTTTGCTGGATAATGTAAGAACCTGAGAGTATTGATGGAGGTGGCGGAGCAGATAAGTAACACAGTTATCCAAGAAAGGTTCGGGTGGCTGGCTTGGGATCTCAGGGTTCTGAGTTTAATCCTCGTTGGCTGCTGAATTAATAACAGGTGGGGTTGACTCAGATTGTCATCCTTCCGAGGTCGGCGAAATGAGTAGTGTACTGGTATAGGGGCACAGCATCAGCAGCATAGTCACGCCCCAACAGAATGATAGCTACCAAACGCAACAACAAGAAGATTCAAGAAAGGATGCAGAGAGGAATTGGGTGACAAAAGACCAGTTGGTTGAACTTCAGTGTGGGGAAGGTGTTGGAGATGTTAATGAGGGATCGGGCAGGGAACCCCTTAAAAATAAATTTAAACGAAGTAGATGCAGTCAGTATTGATTTCTTAAAGGTAGATCATGTTAAGCAAATTTATGGGAGTTTGACAAAGCAGTTTCTGATTGGGTGGATGAGGGAATGGCAATGGGTGTAGTATATGTTGACTTTCAGAAGGCATTTGATAAGGTACCACATCGGAGGTTGTTAGCTAAGATGAGGGCTAGTTGAGTGGCTGATAGAGCCGTTAACTAGTTTGAAAACTGGAATAGTGATTGGAAACCAAGAGAGGCTGCGTCGATCCTCAGGGATCAGTACTCGGATCATTATTATTCATAATTTACATCAATGATTTGTCAATCGGGTTTCATGTCAGCTTTCCAAACTTGTGGACAACACAAAGTTTGGATGTAAGGTAGATAGCATATAGGAAGCTGATTAGATTGAGGAAAGTTGAGATTGATTGACGGATTGTGTTAAACATTGGCAGATGCAGTTTTAGCCTGGCGGATATGTGAAATAATTATTATTTGGGGGATACAAGCATCAACTTTGGCACGCATGTCGAGCATGTCCAAAGGAAGATTTTCAGCCATTAGGCCATGGTAGATTTTTCATCTGAGGGAAATCGCTACAATAATTCCATTCTTATTTTTACTGTAATTTAGTAGATTACAAAGAGTTGAGGCATTAAATCTTGATTTAGTTGCATTTTCCACCTTATTAACATTCATACTGCTGAACAGAGATAACGTAAGATAATGCCACCAAAGGACTGTTAATGCCAAAGGTCTGTTAAGATAATGCCACTTGTAGCAGTAGCTGTCTCCCAGTGGCATACATAACTGATGAACATCAGAAACTGCGAGAGGATGAGAGCTAACTGAAGCACTGTCTGGTTGCTTGCCTGTGACTTGATGGTTGGGCCATTCAGGATCATTGCCACAAGTGACAAGAGTGATTTTGGTCCTGACTCCTCTTGGCGCTGGTTATCGAATAAGCCACTGAATATCATTTTAATTTTGAACATGTCTCGACGGACAATTTTTGCAGCCCTGATGAGCTGAACACCTTCACTGTCTGTATCATAGTCACATGCTTTTTCTGGAGATGAGGCAACATTTCATTGCTCATGAGTAACACATCACGGATGCTTCTGCGCATCAGGTCAGGTTAGGTATGGGAGCATGCGTCGGAGCAGTGCATCACTACATCCACTTTCCGCCAGTACTCCAGGGGCCTCCTTCTGGCTACCCCCAGGCAGATGCCTCCTTGAGATGTCGATCAACCTGCTGCAACCACAAGGCACGTGGTCAGCCCATTGGCCTCCTCCACTCACGAGGCTCCCTCAATGGGACAAACTGGTGAGCAGGATCAGCGTCAGGAAAATGAGCCACATATCCGTACAGATGCAGCTGATGCTCACAGACGATACAGGAAACAAATCTCATTTGAGTCTCTCTCAGCAACCGCTCGTTGGACACAAAGTTCGACCAGCGATAGACAAGGATTCTCTGAAAAGACCTGGTACCAAAGGAATTAAATCTCCATCTCAGATCCTTGGTCAGAGTCCAAGTCTCACATCCAGAGAGCAAGACTGGAAGCACCAAGGACTTAAAGACATAGACTTCCGTCGTCCTGCACAGGTACCAACAGTGCCATACCCCATGATCTCCCCGGGCTCAAACCAGATGTATATTGACCTCTGACTCACAGCATGTGGAGACATGAATATCACGACGAAGGTAAGTGAATCTCTCCATGACCTCAACATCCTCACCACAAACAGGTACAGACAGACAAGATAGCAGCATCCAAGATGTCATTTAAAGCCTGGATCTTAGTTTAGATCCAGGAAACCCGTAATCGTAGCAGCTCTGAGTCCTCATTCAGTGCATCGAGAGAACCTATGAGGATATCCAACGTCTCCGCAAATATGACTGAATCATCTGTGAAATCAAAGTCAGAGATCTTGACATTCCCAAATGATGCACCACAGCCTGATCTATCTAACATCCTCCGCAGAATCCAGTCAATACAAGTGTTGAAAAGTGTGGTGGCCAGTACACACCCCCTGACAAACTCCAGTAACAACTGGAAATAGGTCCAAGATGGAACCACCACACATCACAGTACTCGGTACCAAACGATAGTTCAGACATCAGATTGATCAGTTTTGGTGGCACTCCACGAAGACTGAGAATCCTCCAGAGGTTATCCCGATTCACTGAATTGAACGCTTTGCAGAGACCAACATAGGCTGTGAGCAGCCCCTGCCGAAATTTTCATCTGTTTTCAGTGAGGATCCGAAGAACACGGATAAGGTGCATCGTTGATCTCTTTGGTGTAAAGCCTCACTGCTCTGGGCGCTGATGCTCAAGGAGATGTTGGTGAACCCTGTCAAGAATTATCCGAGCAAAGACTTTGCCCGGCACTGAGAGCAGTGTCATCCCTCGGTAGATGCTGCAGTTCTGACAATCGCCCTTCCCTTTCCAGAGAAAGACAACAAGGCCCCTCTTCCAGTCAGTTGGGATGATGCCTGCGTTCCAGCCAGAGCACAGAACAGCTATTGGATCAGCCTGGTGCAGCTGCTCAAAGTAACCGGCCCAGCGGGCCTTCACTTCTGAGTCCTCTGTCAAAAGCCCACAACCCTCCGCTGTAATTGCAGTACACCGACAAACGGCCGTGGAGGAACGCAATGCACAAATTCTCCTGTGAGCAGGAATATCAATTGTCCAGAGCTGATGCTCTACCCCTTCATAGATTCCTTACAAATAGGCTTCCTTATCCACCCTCAGCACATATCCAGTTTGACACCTCAACTCCTTGAACAGCTCAGCTCTGCCATTAAGCTTGGCCCAACTGCTCTGGTCAATAGTATCCAGTGTCCTTAAATGGTTCTAAGGCATCCACCGGCAACATCAAGGATGGTAGTCTTGAAGGCAATCCACAACTCTTTGGGATTCCCCAAAACACCCAGACCTCCCAAATATAATTATAAAGGGTTCGAAAGGGCAAATTCTAAATGGTTCGATGTGGTAATTTTAAATGATTCTAAATCATAATTATAAGGGGTTCGAAAGGGCAAATTCTAATTGGTTCGAAAGGATAATTCTTAAGGGTCCTGAAGGATAATTCTAAATGGTTCTAAATGGGAAATTATCGTGGGTTCCAAAGGGTAAATTCTAAATGTTTCTAAAGGGTAATATTAAATGGTTCTGAAGAGTAATCCTAAGTGGTTCTAAAGGGTAATATTAAATAATTCTAAAGGGTAAATTCTAAATGGTTCTAAAGTATTATTCTAAATGTTTCTATAAGGTAATTATAAAGGGTTCTATGGTGTAAATTCTAAATGGTTCTAAAAGGTAATTATGATGGTTTCTGAAGGGTATATTATAAATGGTTCTAAAAGGTAATTATGATGGGTTCTAAAGGGTAAATTCTAAAGGGTTCTAAAGCATAATTCTAAAGGGTTCTAAATGGTATTATGAAGGGTTCTGAAGGGTGAATTCTAAAGGGTTCTAAAGGGTAATTCTAAAGGGTTCTAAAAGGTAATTTCTAAATGGTTCTAAAAGGTAATTCCAAAGGGATATAAAGGGTAATTCTAAAGGGTTCTGAAGGGTAAATTCTAAATGGTTATAAAAAGGTAATTCTAAAGGGTTATAAAGGGTAATTCCAAAGGGTTCTGAAGGGTAAATTCTAAATAGTTTGATGGAGTAATTATAAAGGGTTCTATAAGGCAATTCTAAAGGGGTCTAAAGGGTAATAATTAAAAGGTAATTCTAAAGGGTAACTCAAAAGTGTAATTCTGAAGGGTAATTCTTAAGGGTAACTAGAACGGGCACTCATAGAGCGCATACTTTCGCCGCCACTGCTTTTTTTGTTCTTGGTATGAGTGTGGGGAACTGGTTTCATATGAATGGTCTTATGACACAAACCACATATCTATAATGTCATGACCCCCCCGACTTTTGGGGGCTACGGACTAAACAACAATCAACTTACGTCATTTTGGCGAGTCTTCACTCGCAAGCTCGGTGAATACAACGTTTCAACAAGAGAAGGTAATCTCGTTTGATGCTGGTTTCATGCAAATCGAATAAGAATTGACTGAGTTATGCCGAAAACCGCATATTTTTCAAGGGCGTGACCCCCCCGACATTTTACCCCAACCGTTGACATGTGTTATGACGTCATTGTGTCACAAGATTGGGCATTAAATTCTGAACATTTTGGTGCTGGGTTCATGTAAAGCGGACAAGAATTGACCGCGTTATTCCAAAAACAGCATATTTTTCAAGGTCGTGACCCCCCTGACCTTTGACCCCTAACCGATAACAAGAGTATGGGCGTCATTGTGTCATATTGCATATCACAAGATGAGGCGTTGAATTCTGAACATTTTGGCGTAAGTTGCATGCAAATTGAATAAAAATTGACCGTGTTATCGTAAAAAGACGATTTTGACCTTTTCGTGACCTTGACCTTGACCTTTGACCCGAACGATCCCAAAATCTAATCGAATGCTTCCTGGCTAATATCCAATCATCCCACCAAATTTCATGCAATTCGGTTTAATACTTCTTGAGTTATACGAATCACAAGATTACAAATAAATAAATAAATAAATAAATAAATAAATACACGCCGACCAAAACATAACCTTTCGCAGAATGCGAAGGTAATTATAAATGGTTCTAAGAGGTAATTCTAAAGGGTTCTAAAAGGTACATTCTAAATGGTTCTAAAGGGTAATTCTAAAGGGTTCTGAAGGGTAAATTCTAAATGGTTCTAAAAGGTAATTCTAAAGGGTTATAAAGGGTAATTCCAAAGGGTTCTGAAGGGTAAATTCTAAATAGTTCGATGGAGTAATTATAAAGGGTTCTATAAGGCAATTCTAAAGGGGTCTAAAGGGTAATAATTAAAAGGTAATTCTAAAGGGTAACTCAAAAGTGTAATTCTGAAGGGTAATTCTTAAGGGTAATTATAAATGGTTCTAAGAGGTAATTCTAAAGGGTTCTAAAAGATAAATTCTGAATGGTTCTAAAAGGTAATTATAATAGGTTCTAAAGGGTAAATTATAAATGGTTGTAAAAGGTAATTCTGAAGGGTTCTAAAAGGTATTATATAAAGGGTTCTGAAGGGTAAATTCTAAATCGTTCTAAAAGGTAATTCTAAAGGGTTATAAAGGGTAAATATAAAGGGTTCTGAAGGGTAAATTCTAAATAGTTCGATGGAGTAATTATAAAGGATTCTATAAAGCAATTCTTGAGGGTTCTAAAGGGTAATTAAAATGGGTTCTAAAGGGTAACTCAAAAATGTAATTCTGAAGGGTAATTCTTAAGGGTAATTAGAAATGGTTATAAGAGGTAATTCTAAAGGGTTCTAAAAGGTACATTCTAAATGGTTCCAAAGGGTAGTTCTAAATGGTAAAAAAAGAGTTCCTAAATTGGTGGCCATAGTATAGAAATTGGAGGAGAATTCAGGCGAAGTGTTTAACCAATGGGAGGAACTCTCTCTCTCTCTCTCTCACACACACACACACACACACACACACACACACACAACACACACACACACACACACACACACACACACACACACACACACACACACACACACACACACACACACACACAAACAAACACACACACACACACACACAGCTCCTTTTGTAGTAAAGATATCTGCTGGGCTATGTGCATTAGGAAATGTAAGGATAATGAAATAGGGGACTACATCATGCAAAGATCCTCTTGGACTAGTAGATGCAAGGTATTTAAGCCGGCAATGCCAGGCAGCAATGTCGGTAAAGCAAATTGGGTTTTTGGTTGAATTTGCAGGAGAGATAAATTACAAATCGAAAGAAGTCGTTTTAAGCGCTGTTCAATAATTTAATGAGGCCTCATCTATAGAATGTATACTTTTGGTCACTACAACTACGAAACGAGAGAGGGTTTCGTTTTGGATAGAGTGTTCAGCGATTAAATCGATTCCAGGGAGAGCTAGACAAAACTATGAGGAGCAGCTGATGGAGACAGAATTTATACATTATAAAGGTGATTATGAAGGGATTTTATTGAGATGTTTAAGATAATGAAGGGTGTTGTCAAAGAGCATTTCTGCAGAATGGAGAGTGACAGGACAAGGAGCCATAATCCTATAAAGGAGATGAAAGTTTGGACAGTGCGAAGGGGTCTTTCAGTCAGAGAGGAGTTCATGCATGTAAGTGACTCCCTGGAAAGACATTATACCTTTAAATTGAAATTAGATAGATCGTTGGAAGCATTGTGGATAGAGGGGTAGATATACGTCGGTAGGACTGGAAGATAGCTTCAGCATGAATGGGTAATTGTATTTATGTGTATTGATTGTGATGTTTGTGAAAGAGAGTCATCAAAAGGTGAGTATGTTTTCACTGCTTATTCATTCCCCATCCCACAAGGCTCCTCACCACTTCCCACAAGGCTCCAAAAAGGAAAAAAACAAAACTAACACCTTGGTGATGTCCATCATGTGGCTGGTGCATCGTTCTCTTCCCAACTCCTTCCCCCCCCCCCCCACCTGAGTCAAATGAATTCGATAAACTGATCGACTGGAATTATAGTGTTGGGATGATGAGCAAATTGACCTCCTCCTGTGTTTGAAGACTCTCTCTCTCTCTCTCTCTCTCTCTCTCTCTCTCTCTCTCTCTCTCTCTCTCTCTCTCTCTCTCTCTCTCTCTCTCTCTCTCTCTCTCTCTTTTTCTCTTTCTCTCTCTCTCTCTCTCTCTCTCTCTCTCTCTCTCTCTCTCTCTCTCTCTCTCTCTCTCTCTCTCTCTCTCTCTCTCTCTCTCTCTCTCTCTCTCTCTCTCTCTCTCTCTCTCTCTCTCTCTCTCTCTCTCTCTCTCTCTCTCTCTCTCTCTCTCTCTCTCTCTCTCTCTCTCTCTCTCTCTCTCTCTCTCTCTCTCTCTCTCTCTCTCTCTCTCTCTCTCTCTCTCTCTCTCTCTCTCTCTCTCTCTCTCTCTCTCTCTCTCTCTCTCTCTCTCTCTCTCTCTCTCTCTCTCTCTCTCTCTCTCTCTCTCTCTCTCTCTCTCTCTCTCTCTCTCTCTCTCTCTCTCTCTCTCTCTCTCTCTCTCTCTCTCTCTCTCTCTCTCTCTCTCTCTCTCTCTCTCTCTCTCTCTCTCTCTCTCTCTCTCTCTCTCTCTCTCTCTCTCTCTCTCTCTCTCTCTCTCTCTCTCTCTCTCTCTCTCTCTCTCTCTCTCTCTCTCTCTCTCTCTCTCTCTCTCTCTCTCTCTCTCTCTCTCTCTCTCTCTCTCTCTCTCTCTCTCTCTCTCTCTCTCTCTCTCTCTCTCTCTCTCTCTCTCTCTCTCTCTCTCTCTCTCTCTCTCTCTCTCTCTCTCTCTCTCTCTCTCTCTCTCTCTCTCTCTCTCTCTCTCTCTCTCTCTCTCTCTCTCTCTCTCTCTCTCTCTCTCTCTCTCTCTCTCTCTCTCTCTCTCTCTCTCTCTCTCTCTCTCTCTCTCTCTCTCTCTCTCTCTCTCTCTCTCTCTCTCTCTCTCTCTCTCTCTCTCTCTCTCTCTCTCTCTCTCTCTCTCTCTCTCTCTCTCTCTCTCTCTCTCTCTCTCTCTCTCTCTCTCTCTATATATATATATATATATATATATATATATATATATAGCACTTCATCTGTTTTTGCAATAATTATCATTCATACCATTTACCATGAGTTATAAATAAAAACATAGAATGGACTATCAATAAAAACATACCATGGGCTAACAATATTTAACATACCGTGGGCTATCAATATAAACAAAGCATGGACTAATCAATAAAAACATACCATGGGCTATCAATAAAAACATATCATGGCCTAAAAATATAAACATACCATGGTCTATAAATAAAAATATACCATGGCCTATCAATAAAAACATTCCATGGACTATCAATAAAATCATACAATGGCCTATCAAGAAAAACATACTATGGCCTAATCAAAAGAAACATACCATAGGCTATCAATATAAACATAGCATGGACTATCAATAAAAACATATCATGGGCTATCAATAAAAACATACCATTGGCTATAAATAAAAAACATACCATAGACTATCAATAGAAACATAGCATGGACTAATCAATAAAAAACATACCATGGGCTATCAATAAAAACATACCATGGGCTAACAATATAAACATACCATGGTTTATAAATAACAACATACCATGGACTATCAATAAAAAACATACCATGGACTATCAAGAGAAACATAGCATGGACTATCAATAAAAACATAGCATGGACTATCAATAAAAACATACCATGGGCTATCAATAAAAACATAGCATGGACTATCAATAGAAACATACCATGGACTATCAATAGAAACATAGCATGGACTATCAATAAGTATATAGTCAGGGATCAGAGTCAATTCATTAGTATGCTTTTAGAAGGGTGGTTCAAATATGACCTGGACTTTTAATTATAGTTATAAACTTGTATACAACCTTGACAGGTAATTATGATCATGCTGTGTAGCCAGTCATTTGGTAAATTTAAACAGGATTGATGTGTTCATTGACCAGAGATTTAATAGTTATTCCCTCTTCAACCTTCTTCATTATCACTTGATTTTGCAGCCTGTACATTAAAACAATAAATCTACCAGGTACATACATTACTGTGTCTTTACATTACTCTATGAATATACTGTACATAGATGACTGTCTTTACATTACTCAATAAATCGGTCTTTGCATACATCAATGCCGTTACATTACTCAAACATACATGTACTCACAGGGACCTGCGGACCATCTGCATAACGTAAAAATGTGAATTCAAGTCCTCAACCCTCCACCCCACTCTCACAAACGCCAAGTCCTCAACCTCCACTTCCCAACCCCGAGTGCTCACCCTTCCCCTCCCAACCCTAAGACATCAATCCCCTCCCCACTTTAAGCCTTCAAACCCCCTTCCTACTCCCCCCACCACAATAACTCCTCAATCCCTGCCCCCCCCACCCAAATGTCCTCAACCTCCCAACTCTGTCCCATCTTTGCTCTCCCCCTCCCCCTCTCAACCCCAAATCTCTCCTCCCATCCTCACCCTCCTCCTGTTCATAAAAGCAAACGGGAATTCCCACACTGAAACAGTGGAATATTTAACGCTTTTCCCTTCCCTATCATGCTATCACCAACTTCACAGGAACCGTGATTGAAACAGCTCTTACATGTCATGGCACGTCATGGTCACCTATCCAACTCACAATCCTGCAAGATACGGAAAATATATGTGACCATGAACAGTTCAGTTGTTCTAATAAAGGACCAAAAACCAATTATCTTCTTCCTGATGCTGATATACACATCTCTTAAAAGTAAATAATGACCTCAGACAAAGACTTTTATAATGACATGGCCTGGATTCAAGTCCTGCTTGAAAGAATGCTACATAGTTATTTGGGCAGTGTATAAGGTAACAGACTGCTGTCTCGATCACTGAGGCCTATCTTCACAAGGCCTGTGATGCCTATCGGCATCCTCTTAACTGTCGCTTTGGCTATTTCACATTGAAGGGAAAACTTATAGGGAGGGCATGGCAATTGTGAATGTGACAGCTCCCAAGATGTATTTGGCTTTGCGTTGTATAAGCACCAACATGGCAGCCATATGATTTGGTTGGAACCAATGGGTGGAACAGATTGTTACAAACAGAGGAACCGACGAACAAACGTATTATGATATAGATCACTTTGCCTTTAAAAAAGTTGACGCAGCACACGGTTTCCCATGATAATTTATTTTGACCATCCCTAATTTGTTTACGTACTTTTTGGCTTACTGTCCATACATCCTGATTTTACATGAAAAAAAAAGGTTTAATTATTACTTGTATGTATACATATAAAAAATGTACTTACATGCTGGAGAATTATATTTTGATTGCATTATGAAATATCTGGTCCTTAAAACTGCTGGTTGAACATGAACCAAGGAAGACAAAGAATGTGAAGACTGAACATTTATCAGATTTGAAGTAAACAGATTTGAAAATTGTTTTCTGGTGTCAAACTGCACGTACAATTCCACGTTAACCACACCCATATAGGTGTGATTGGCCTTCGGCCAATAAGGGACTTTCAAAATGACGTAATCCACCCTGGAATGTTTGGCGCGCATGTGGAGGAACCTATAGATACAGCAGTCATCGGAGCATGTTAACGTATATCATGCCTGCAAGATAAGGATTGTGAGTTAAAATGGCTCACAAAGCTTCAAAAATAAGCCAAAAATATTTGGAAAAGCATCTGAGAGAAAGGGGTATGCCTTTCCACAACAAAAGAGTTGGAGATCTTTCTCAGCTCGCTAAAAGGGCTGAGATCTTGCAGTCGCCCCGAACTGCAAACTCCCGACGATGTGGACCGTTGTAAGGCCTGAACTGTGTCGGGACATATGCTACCCAAAGCACTGAAACATCGCTGCCAGTGACTGGACTTTGAACCTTGAGGGAGTGCCTCCTGTGAACCTGGCAGGCGAGGTGATTTATTTAATGGGAATCAGTGATTGGAAAGATGATGCTGTGCATCATTACCAATAAAGTAATGGCGACCAACTCTTCACTAAAGGACATAATCACTTTCTGAAAAATACACAGAGCTTGTGCCAGCTATACTCAGGTGGGAATCGGTTGTTCCAGGCGGACCTCCCTGAGGGAGATAAACCGTGTCTGGTTTGGGTGCTTCTGAACACTGATGAGAACATCATATCTGTGGCTTGTGAGTGCATGGTGTTAAGTTTAAAACTAGTAGGGCACTCGGTAGAGCACATACCTCCACCCTGTAATGCCTGATCCACGAGAACATATTGGGCCCAATACATTTTTGAGATATCGTGCTATATATAATTTTTGGCCCGATCACTCAAAGGGGAAGAATCACTTAAAATTTTCTAGTAGTCGGATCTAGATTCGCATCTTCACCAAAATCTAATCAGTTTGTCCCTGCCATACACCAAACCTGTGCACAAAATTTCATACGGATCCGTCACAACTTTTTGAGATATCCTGTACACAAACAAACAAACAAACAAACAAGCAGTCATAGACTGGTACTTACAAAATCGTCAACTTGACCTCTGACCTTGTCTAATAAAAGCTGTCTCCAGAGAAGGTAGCGACACAAACCAGAAGTTTCTACAATGATTCTGCACCAAACCATCATAAATCGAATATTTGACCTCACTGTGACCTTGACCTCTGACCGATTTTGATCAAAATCTAATCAGCGCTAGCCATCACCCTCCTGGATCACGTGGTGCAATTTGACATTGGTAGCTTCTTCCGTTCGCGAGTTATATATTTTTTTTGATGTTTGACCTCACTGTGACCTTGACCTTTGACAGATTTTGACCAAAATCTAATCAGCGCTAGCCATCACCCTCCTGAATCAAGTGGTCTAATTTGACATTGGTCGCTTCTTCCGTTCTCGAGTTATAACTTTTTTTTGGATGTTTGACCTCACTGTGACCTTGACCTTTGACCGATTTTGACCAAAATCTAATCAGCGCTAGCCATCACCCTCCTGAATGAAGTGCTGTAATTTGACATTGGTAGCTTCTTCCGTTCTCGAGTTATCATTTTTTGGATGTTTGACCTCACTGTGACCTTGACCTTTCACAGATTTTGAGCAAAATCTAATCAGCGCTAGCCACCACCCTCCTGAATCACTTGATGTAATTTGACATTGGTAGCTTCTTCCGTTCTCGAGTTATAACTTTTTTTTGGATGTTTGACCTCACTGTGACCTTGACCTTTGACCGATTTTGAGCAAAATCTGATCAGCGCTAGCCACCACCCTCCTGAATCACTTGATGTAATTTGACATTGGTAGTTTCTTCCGTTCTCGAGTTATCATTTTTTGGATGTTTGACCTCACTGTGACCTTGATGTTTGACCGATTTTGACCAACATCTAATCAGCGCTAGCCATCATGCTCCTGAATCACGTGGTCTAATTTGACATTGGTAGCTTCTTCCCTTCTCGAGTTATCGTGCCTACAAACAAACACACAAACAGAGGACGGAAGTGATCAATGTACTTACGAAATCTTTAGATTTCGTAAGTAACAAATGAAATTGCTCGTTGAGCAAGGAATTGCCGGAATAACTGTCATATCTCCATGATCTCTGAAAAAACAAAAACCTGGAAATCAATTTGGTTCATATAAGTCGATAGTGCTACTGTTTAATGAGTTATCGCACTTGGTTTGGTCATGATCATAACTTGGAAGTCAATCGGACTTGAAATGGCGTTTTTTATCGCAATGTAAATTTTTTGACCCGACCCCCCTGACATTCGACCCCCGACTCCTAAGAAGGGTGTTGGTGTGACACCCCCAATGAGACATATGGTTGGATGCAGTATTGGAAGGTGCATATTTTGGATTTGGTTTGAAGTCGATGCGACCATTTTAGCGGACGTTATTGCGAAAATAAGAATTTCGGTTTTTCGGTGACCTTGACCTTGACCTTTAACCTAGATTCACGAAAAACGACAGGTGTCTAAATTGGACAATGGTCGACGTCTGTACGCCATTTGTTCATGATCACTGAAACGGTGTGGCTGCTACAGAGTAAACAAACACACAAACAAACAGACACACAGACACACAGACACACAGACACACAGAATGACACACACAACTGACAAACATAATTGCCGAAATCCGAAGGATTCCTGCAATTAACAGACAGACAGAAAGGGGTGAAAACATAACCTCCTTCACCTTCGGTGGTGGAGGTAATAAACTTTTAAAATGATTTTACTATTTCACCATTGTGGTAAAGGGGGAGGGGTTGGAGCTGTGAGAGATGTTATAAATATATTGTTTGTTTGGTTCTGGAGCCACACGAGAAATTATACTTGATTTTTGCATCTGCTGCTAAATTAAGTGTGTGTGTGTGTGTGTGTGTGTGTGTGTGTGTGTGTGTGTGTGTGTGTGTGTGTGTGTGTGTGTGTGTGTGTGTATGTTATCTGCCACTGCTGGCTTGTATTAACAGGAAATGACAGGACCTCGACACCTCTCATCCACAGATATGTCATTTCCCACACTTGAAACACCCACTCCCTTGGGGAGCATTGACAAGTCGTTTGTTTACCCTCCCCCCCCTCGAACGGGGGAGGGGGTGGGCGGCGTCTGTCACACTGTGCACTACCAATGCATATGCAAAATTTGGTGGAGATTCAGATGTACATACACATATACAATACATCCATACATACATACATACAATTGCTTTATTTAATACAGTAGGATTTCTTTGAGTAGGGCTGCCAGGATGGCCTCGAGGTACACATACTTGCCTGGAGGCTGTCTAGCCTGGGTTTGATTCCCGACCCAGCTATGAACTCATTCCGGTGTTTCACAGGCAGAGTGATTCATCAATGTGTGTGCCATCTCTTGGATGGATATGGATATTGAATGGGTGTCCTGTCTGCCAGCATTTGTTGATGGATGTTAAAATATCCCACGGTGTCTTTCACAAAGAGTAGGTGAGCTATTTCCAGCACCATGAACAAATTAGAAATTCCTGCCCTAGTCGAATGTCAGGCCTGGCCAGCTGGTTTGTGAAGACTCGGGCCAAGCTCCCCCCCCCCTCCCCGTCCAACTCCACAATGTGGGATAATAGTGGCCATTAAGGAAGAATATGAAGTAAAATTTCCAAGAGTCTGATTTGCATGCAGGAACACAACAATTATGGTTAAACCTTTTGAAATTGCCACTCATTCATTTAAATGATCAAAATGTCGAAACTCGAGTGAAGTCGATGGCACGCCATCGCAAATCCCACACCTCCCACCTAAAGCAAAAGATGGCAAAAAGTTTCACTGGGATTCACCCAATATCACATTTTGAGTTTAAAATGGTTTTCCCATTTTAACCTTAAGCTATGAACTGGGGGTCAAATACATAAAAAAGTCGTAACATATTTCATGTGGCCCCCATTGTTCATTGCACACACAAAGTTTCATCTAAAAATATGCCCGTGATTGCATTTGTTGGTATTTGACTTCTTGACCCTGCCCGAGGGGACATTGTCAACATGATTGCTCTCACACCTTCGTACCATGTGGTGATCATAACTTCCAAGTTTTCTGAATTTCTGCCCAACCCTTTAGGAGGAGATAGCGTGACAGATGGACAGATGGAGCCGATTACAATGTTCTTCTTCTCCTCCTCCTCTTTCCTTTATAAGGGGTGAGGTCTGATGGCACCGGACTTCTGCCCTGCCTTGACCACAATACTCCTCCACCTCCCTCTGTCCTCCGCCAACTCCCTCCACTCTACAACCACCCCTACCTTACGGACATCCCTCCTTACACAATCCTCCATTATCAACCGTGGTCTACCTCTTTTTCTCTGACCTTTCTCCCTCAACCTATCTGCTCTCTTTTTCATTCTCTCTTTCCCCATCTGCACCAAGATTTCAGCCCATCTCAGCTGACCTTTCACCAGTCTCCAAGTAAAACTCATCTGCACACCAATCTCCACCCTCAGTTCATCCATTCTCCTTCTATCCACCCTCTTCACTCCCGCAATCCTCCTGACCCAGTTGTTCTCACAAACCCGCAGCATCTATCTCTCTCTCTCTGTCTCTGTCTCTCTCTGTCTCTCTCTCTCTCTCTCTCTGTCTCTCTCTCTCTCTCTGTCTCTCTCTCTCTCTCTGTCTCTCTCTCTCTCTCTGTCTCTCTGTCTCTCTCTCTCTCTGTCTCTCTCTCTCTCTGTCTCTCTCTCTCTGTCTCTCTCTGTCTCTCTCTCTCTGTCTCTCTCTCTCTCTCTCTCTCTCTCTCTGTCTCTGTCTCTCTCTCTCTCTCTCTCTCTCTCTCTCTCTCTCTTTCATTGCTACCGTCTCTAGACCGTAAAGCTAGGCCTGCATTAGACACGACACCAGAACCTTCCCTTTCAATTTTCTTGACATCTTTCTGCCTGCCATTACTCCCTACACCCTCCTCCATGCACACACCCACCTGAATCCTTCTTCGCACCTCCCCCTCGGACTTACCATCCCCGATTACTGTTCGTCCCAGATACTCAAACTTATTTCCCTGCCTGATCTCCTTCCCCTCTAACGTGATATTAATTTATTTTCTCTGCTGCCCGACCCACATCACTTCGGTCTCCTCCATACTCATCTTCAGCCCATGCTTCCCAAATTCCTCCATCCACTCCCACAGTACTTCCTGCATTTCCCGCCCACTCTCCACCGCAACAGCCAGATCGTCTGTGTACAGCATCCTCTCCATACCTCCCCTCAAGCTCACCTTCCTGCTCACCAGCTCAATCACTATGATAAAAATGAGGGCTGAGAGAGCTTCTCTGCCTCAAACCAATGTTCATGCTGAACTCCTCAGACATCCTTGGACCAACCAAGACACTTTCCTTCATTCCCTTGTACATCCCTTCCACTAACCTATCTTTTGCTTCTGGCACTCCCATCCATCTCAGAGTCACTATTACCATCTCTCTCAGGACAGTGTCGTTGGCCTTTTCCAGGTCCACAAATCCCAAGAGCATCTCTCCTTACATCTTCAACCTCTTCTCCACTGGCTTTCTCAGTGCAAACATCCCATCCGTCATCCCAATCCCCTTCCAAAACCCTGTTGCTCTTCTCCGATCTCTACCTTCACACTCTTCCCTATCATCCCATCCAGAATCCTCTCCAGCACCTTCATTACATGACTTAGGAGCGTAATGCCCCTGTACTTCCCGGGATATTGAACATTGCCCTTCCCCTTCCAATATCGGCACAACTAACCCTGTCCTCCACTCCTCCAGAATTGAACCCTCTCTCATACATACATTCAACAGCCTCTTCATCCAACTGACTCGAACTTCTTCCGCTGCAATTATCATCTCTACACACACCTCATCATTGCCTGGTGCTCTTCCTTTCTTCATCCTTTTCAATGCCATCTGCACTTCCTTTTCTGTGATCTCCACCAAATCCGCTTTCCGATCTACATAACACTGTAGCTACAGATCACTGTTGCTTCCTTCCTGATTCAACAGCTCTTTGAAATATCCTTATCACAGCTTCAATACTGCCCCCTCTCTGTCATTAGCCTCCTCGCACTATCCATAATCACTGCCACCCACCCTTCATGTCCTTACCATCTTCATCCCTATCACGAGCCAATTTATATGTCATCTTCATTCTACCATCCTCTTCCAACTTGTTGTATACCTACTCTTCCATATTATTCCTCACCTTATCCACAGCTCTCCTTGCTGCTTTCTTCTTCTGCCCAAACAGGTGCAGCAACCCTACATTCGGCTGCCTCCCCTATCCTTGATTTTCTCTGTCCTCTTCCAAACCTCCTTTTCACCAACTGTCTTCGCTACCTCCTTTGTCCACCATACCTGGTTTCTATCGTTCCAAGATGCAACCTTTAGTGACATCCTTCTACAAAACTTCTGCAATTCCCTTAAATACCTCTCCATACTTCTTCCACGCCTCCTCCATATCCTCTGCTTCTTCGCGAAGTTGATCATACCTGGCCATCAACCTCTCCTTGTACTCAATGACGATTCCCCAAACTAATAATCTTCTTACCCCTACTCTCAACCTCGCTCCTTCTCTCCATCCATACCACAAATACCACAGGCTTGTGCTAGGTGGTAACATGCTCTCCCACCACTATCTTACAATCCTTAAGCCTCCACAACTGTCACTTCCTTACCACAACCTAATCCATTTCTGTTCTATGTTATCCACTTCTATAGGTAATCTTGTGGCTTTCCCACTTTTGAAAGAATGACCAGCTATGGCCATCCCATTCCTCTCCACCAGATCCACCAGCTCCACCAGCTCATGACCCTCTTTATTCCTCCTTCCCTACCCAAATTTACCAAAACATTCCTCTTCACTTGGCTCCACGACGCCCACATGCACGTTAAAATTCCCTGCAATGCACAGTATCGCCCTATTTTCATATATAATATTTCCCCCCATATTACCTCATTTTTTTCAGAAAGCGTGGGAATAAAAACTATTTGAATTACAAATTTCGCACTCGCAAAGTCAGGTTAAAAGTGTCTCACTGCCTCAGTCAGATCACTCAGGATCTCCATGATAGCTACGTAATAGTTCCAGCGGATAAGGCTGCTAATAACGTTGTTGGTGTTGTTGTTGTTGTTGTTGTTCATCTTTCGGCTGCTCCCGTTAGGGGTCGCCATAGTGGATCATCCGTTATGATCCGCATACTGATTTGGCACAGCTTTTGCGCCGGATGCCCTTCCTGACGCAACCCTGGTCGCCTCTTACGACACAGTGATCAGGATTTTGGGTTTTGCCATGATTCCGGGCTGCTCTACACCCTGCCCAGTGCAGAGCCCGTCCTCAAGTCCTCAAGCTATCCTCCAACCCAAGCCTCTGAGTAGCCTGATTACAGGCGCACGCCACTACGCCCAGTTATGCTAATAATGTTGTTGTGGTTTGTAAAAAGGTTTTATTAAGAAAGTCATGCATTGATACGGTTCCTTTCACGAGAATAGGAAATAGCACATATGTTCCTTGTCATAAGTCGCTCCAAGATATTATTTCTGAGCATCAGGAAGTTTGACTTAATAATTTCGATATTAAATATAAAGAGGTAAATCTTTGTATCCTTCGACTTTTCTGGATTCCTAAGCTTCATCAGAACCCATACAAGTATAGGTTTATCGTGGGTGCCAGGCAGTGTTCCACCAAACAGTTATCAGTTACAGTTAACTCAGGCTTACAAGTTGTTAGGGAACAGTTCAGGAAATATTGTTTAACGATTGAGAAGAATTCTGGTATTAACACTTTCTGGAGCATTAATTCTTCCTTCGAGTTCTTCGATAGGAATAGATGCCTTAATATCAAGTCAGTTGAAGTTTTTGCTTTTTCAACTTTATATACAAACTTGGATTTTGTGCTCGTGAGGGATTCACTATTCAGAGTAATAGACAAGGTTTTTAACTATTTGAAGAAGTTTTTATGTGTCAGGTCGAATAGAGCATTCTTTTTGAAAAAATTCAAGTATTCATTGTTTTGATATACAGAAGTTTAATGATGCTGTGAATTTTATTTTATTTTATACTTTTGTGGGAAAATGTTTCAACAGGCGAAGGGTACTCCCATGGGTGGGAATTGCAGCCCCCTACGAGCAGGCATTTTTCACATTTTCTGTGAATTTTCATTCATGTGGAAACTGATGAAGGAGAAAAAATTATCAGACAGATGTCCTTATATAGATGACATTTGTGTGGTTAACTATATTTTTTTTTCATAGGCAGCTTCACAAGATTTATACAGATAGCATGATTGCAAACAGGAGTGGTAATGATTGTACATATGTATATATGTATATATATAGTATATAGTATATATATATATATATATATATATATATATATATATATATATATATATATATGTATATATATATAGTATATATATATATATATATATATATATATATATATATATATGTATATATAGTTGCACCATATCTGGATATGTTGGTTAGAGTTGGACAGAATGGCTTCAGTAAGAGTGTACATCATAAAGTTGATGATTTCAGTTTCCCAGTCGTCTTGCACACCTTTCCATGTAGCAATGGTCCAATTAAAATGGGTTGCAATGTCTTTTCATCTCAGCGAAATAGATTTGAAAGAATTTGTTCAGTAAAGTATGATTTTGTGGAACGTGCTGAGAAAGTTTATTTTCATCATGTTAAACAGAGGATATTTGGCTGATTGTTTGATCAGGTCTTGTGACAATGCCTTTAGACTCCATTGTCACCTTATATTTAAGTTTGGTTGGTTTTCATGTAAACAAGTTCCTATTTTATTGCATTTGATATAATAACAATGAATTATTTTCGTGAGGTAAATTCTTCAATAATATTATTGGATATATATATATATATATATATATATATATATATATATATATATATATATATATATATATATATATATATATATATATATATATATATATATATATATATATATATATATATATATATATATACATATATACATATATATATATATATATATACATATATACATATATATATATATATATATATATATATATATATATATATATATATATATATATATATATATATATATATATATATATATATATATATATATATATATATATATATATATATATATATATATATATATATATATATATATATATATATATATATATATATATATATATATATATATATATATATATATATATATATATATATATATATATATATATGGGCCTGGTGTTGGCGCAGTGGTTAGGGCAGCGGCTTGGGATCCAAAAGTTCCTGAGTTCAAGCCCCGTTGAGCCACTGAATTAATACACCAGGGGGTTGACTCAGCCTGTCATCCTTCTGAGGTCGGCAAAATGAGTACCAGTGTACTGGGCCGGTGTATACCCTGGTTAAAATAGTTGTACCATATCCCTGTGTGTCGTAAGAGGTGACCAGGGTTGCGTCAGGAAGGGCATCCGGCGTAAAACATGTACCAAATCATTATGTGGATCATACGGATGATCCACTGTGGCGACCCCAAAAGGGAGCAGCCGAAAGAAGAAGATATTGTTGTGGTTACCAAATTCGCAAACCACCATTCAGGTCCCTTAGGTGAGGTATCTCGGTAAGTACATGTGTAGTTAGGCCCAAACCCGTTGTCTAGTGGGAATACATGTCATTTATGCGTGCTGCGACTCTTCAGGATAGCCGTTTTTCTTTTACTATCTTTAATTTGGACCAACCGCCATTGTTACCACCACCAACCACCGCTTCACCACAACCGCCACGACCTTCACGTCACACCTCGCAACCGTCGCATCGCCACCGTTCTTGCACCGCCTGTGGGTACCGGTGTTGGACTCGTGCAGGGCGCGCGCCGAACAGCGTGTACAAAATCACGGATTTTGTGCTTCAAAAACGGATCAAAAACGACACACGCCCACTTTTTGCCATCCAATCGGTGAGCGAGGGGCAAATTGGCCCCGCCCCCAGGGCGTTGGAGGGCGATCGATATATGCAAATTTATGGATCAAAAAGCATTCACGCCCACTTTTTCTCGGGCCAATGGGGAGCGAGGTGAAAGGTCGAAGGGAGGGGGTCAAAGATGAGAGGGCGAAGCTACGGGGCTGATAAAAAGCGACCGTGTTCGTCAGTCCAGAGAGTAGTAGAGTCGAGAGGGAACAGAGAGTTAAGACTTCGCGGGCGGTGGAGTTGGCAAGAAGGAGCTGGTCGTCGTGTGCGTTGGAGTCGGAACGGAGGGGACGGAGCTGTGGAGAGGCGGCGAGGGCAGACGAGGGGGTGCTCGCGTCGTGCAGGGAGTTGCACCCCAGGGAGGCCGACAGTGCGACCTGGCCGAGGTGGAGACGCTCGTTGCGGGGCAATAAAAATCCTCTATACCCCGAGCATCAGCAACCCCCTCCTGTTTCCCCCGCGCTGAGATAGTGCGACCAAGGGGGCCCCTTTCCCACCCCCTACCAGACACTGCCCGCGAGGCCCGCGGAGTTGAGGCACCATCGCCGCTCCGCGTCTCATCACCAGACGGGTAGGCCCGACCCGGTCTCGGCCTCAGGCCCGCCTCATCCTTGAGGGTATTCTTTCCTTGGTTTTGGGTATGTGTTGTCGGCGCCGTCTGTGAAGTAAAATTGTATAAGTGTTGCCGTGTGCTCGGTAGTCGGATAGCTCTGCATTGTGTTTTTCTTTTCTGTGTGCTTTTGGTGGAATTGAATATGTGCGCTTTCCGTTCATCGCGAATAAATGTGCTTTGTGTTGAACTGTTTCCCGCTTCGCTTCGTCATTTCTTTCATTGAATCCTCATCTTGCTTCACGTAAAGGGTTGGTAGTGGGCTGAATACGCCCGATAATTAATCGAACCGTCGAGGTCGACGAATAACACCGCTCGGTTATCCCGATAGTACGGAACGGGTCGCTTAAGTGGCCCGTGTCCGAAGTCGACCTGCGGCGAGGTGCGATCGCCCGGTCTACCCTCCGCGTGGGTACTTAGGTAGGTCGAATTTGGGGAGCAACCCTATCCCACGCGGGGGCTGATTGGCTCGATCGTGGTGAGACCGAAAGGTCCACCCGTGACTGGTTCCCGGCGTTAGTCCGAGAGGGTCACGACTGGATTGTCCGTCCGGTGGGCGACGTGCCGCGATTCGAGTTACGTGGCCGTCAGCACGCCGGCGGGCGCGAAACCGCAACACTGGTGTCAGGTCGTGCGATACAAATCCATCGCCCTCCTCGCGGCACTGGTATCGGAGAACAGGAAAACGGGCTCTCCTGTCTCCGGCTAAATTCACGGGAATCGTTCCAGGGGTGAGAGAAGCGACCCCCGATTCCCTCCAAATTACGAGCGAGCGAAATTAACCCTTTAAGAGAAGCAAGATGGCGTCTCAAGGCGAGCGGGAGCCGGGGGTATTAGAAATGGATGTAGAATGTGTAGGATCCATGGCCCAGGATGGAATGCCCGTGCAGGAACATGAACTCGTCCAACTGAACCCAGAGCCCGAAATAGGTGCGGCAGCGGCCGCGGTGTATGACACCTCCCCTCCCCCCCTCCACCAAAACGCTTCCCCGATCCCTGCCGAAACGGCTCACCCAAACGCACCCGACATGGCCCAGCTTTTCGCCATGCTGGCGGCTATGACAGCGAGGATGGATGCGGATGCACAAAAGATGGATGCGTATACACAACAAATGATCGAAAAGATGGATGCAAACACAACTGAATTTATAAACAAAATGAAAAGCATGAACGAAAAGATCGATGCGAGTACACAGCAAATGAAGGAAGAAACGAAAAAGCTCCGGGGTGAGACGCAGAACATGGGCCGATGCCTGCAGGCGGGCATGAAGGCCGTGACCAGGGAGCTGGGAATGGCAACTCCACGTGTGGGAGCAAACGAGCTGGAAGGGGGTGCAACGGCTGACAGGCCCGCGGTGGAGGCGGGTAAAAAAATAATTCGGGGGGCGTGTTGGGCGAGGGTCGTGACAGAGGAATCGACGGTGACCAAAAGGGAAAAATTAAATGGGGAGACCAAAACGTGTGAGACGAGACACGAAATGACGACAACAGAAATAGTAGTTGAGACAAGAGAGGTAAAGGGTGAAGAGTTGGCAGAGACACGGGAGATGGGAACGATAGAGGGAAGACTACACGATGAAGACGGGGTAAGTGACGCACACACACACACGGAGGTAGTGGAGGATAATGGGGGTGAGCTGGCGGACCGTGTAGAGACCCAGTGCGAGCACCTGGATAGCCTCCTCCAGGAACGAGGGGAGGGAGTATGCCCCCTTGAGGCGAGTCACGACCAGGTGAGTTCGGTCGTGCTTTGCGAGGTTGAGGGGACGAGTGCTGTGGACAGGTGCACGGAGAGCTTGGGGGGTATAGAGGCCCCGGAGACTCTTGTGGGGACACGAATCCCCAGTGTGGTTGTCCCTGTGTGTGTGGTGCAAGGCGTGAGTGCGTCCCCGTGTGTGGCAGCGACCCCGTGTGTGAGTGGTGTGGTGGCGATGGTGCCGGAGTACGTGCTTCCCAGCACGCCGTGTGTGGATGAGGCACCGTGTGTGGAAGAGGCCGTGTGTGTGAGTGAAACGGCCAGTGTGGATGAGGAACCGCGGGTGAGTGCCCTCGCGTGTGTGAGTGAGGCACGGTGTGTGAGTGAGGCACCGCGGTTGAGTGCCCCCGCGTGTATGAGTGAGGGACGGTGTGTGGATGAGGCACCGCGGTGAGTGCCCCCGCGTGTGGGGGTGAGGCACCGTGTGTGAGTGAGGAACCGCCGGTGAGTGCCCCCGCGCGAGTGAATGGAGCACCACGTGTGAGTGGTATGGTTTGTGCAAGGGAGACCGTGTGTGTGAGTGAGACACCGCGGGTGAGTGCCCCCGCGCGAGTGAATGGAGCACCACGTCTGAGTGGTATGGGGTATGCAAGGGAGACCGTGTGTGTGAGAGAGCGGTATGTGAGGGAGATGTCGGTTGGCATGCGGGAGCACGCAGCCGCGTCTCCCGGTGTGAATGTGATGGAGTGGACTGTGTGCGTCGTAACACGCAGGTATGCGTGTGTGGAATGGAGACGGAGACGGCGACAGAGGAGAGAAAGCCGAGTAGCGGCTGTAGTTGTTTCGGGGACCGTGCCGGGTTCACCCAGCCGCGAGCACGCGGTTCGTGCTGTGCAACGCACGAGACCGCCACATGCTCGCTTGCGAGAGTGAAGTCCCGGTCCGGAAACGCCAGCGGTGGATTTGCCGATCCCGCGGACGGACAAAGTTTAGGCAGGTAAATGGATTTGGACCGGACGGGTTCTCCACGCGATCGTGTGTGTTAAGCTCCAACGGGCAAAGCACATGTGTTCGCGTGGGGAACCCCTCGAGACGTGGGGCTTGTGTTTTTTTTATGCGCACGGTGACGCCATGGCTGCACGTGGGGTTGGAATCCGGCAGGAGGGGTATCTCTGCCGGATGGTACCGTCCAAGGAGGGACGAGGAACACGTGCAGCTGCATGACGTCACGGGCAGGTGCAAAGTGCGCGAGTTGCCGCGCTGGTGATGCGCATGGAAAAAAAAAGAAAAAAAAGCAAGCCTCACTTTCGGGTGCACAGGATTCCTGGGCAAGGGGTGGAAGACCCCCTTACCTGGGCACAGGATGGAAACTAGTTAGGGGGAAGGGTTAGCATAGTTAGACCGACTCCATGGGGCAGGGGGTAAGTCCTCATGGGGCCCGTGGAATGGATTAGTTAGAGGGATTGTTAGTCAGATTTAGGTTGGGAAAATGGAGAATGGGATTATTTTGGGAACAGTGACAGACTTGTGAATGTGTAGAGGGGACGTAGTTTAGCTACGTAGCGTTAAAAGGAACGTGCTATAGTTTAAGGGACGACGTGGGAGCACGAGTTAGTTAGGGGATGTAGTTAGGAGGATGGCAGAGTTCAGTGGTGTGTGTGTTGAAGAGTTGGTGAGTGAAGTGGAAGCATGTACTTGGTGAGTGAGTGAGGCCAGCGGGTCTGTGTGAGTGGAGCGAATGGGGAATGCATGGTGCGATGAGTGATTGGGGGGAGGAGTGACTCCCGCCCAAGGGACCCCGGGGTCAGAGTAAAGTGAGTTAGCTGGGTTAGTCAAATTGAAAAATGGAGGTCGTTTTGTTGTTGGTGGGAAAGTAGGCTCGAGACCCATTTGGAGGGGTGCAGGAGCCCTGTTGACGGGCTTGGGAGCGTGGCTGCGAAAGGTGAGTATCGCTGAGTGGGTACCCCGGGCACCAGGCTAGTCGGCCGTGGTAGGCCAAGGGCCCATGGGGGGCCGGGATAGAGTAGTGGGCACGGGTGCGCCTGCTTGGTGCGGGGGCCCGGGGCGCCATTAGCCGCGTGGGCAGTGTTGTGGGCACGGGTGACCCTCGGAAAGGGGCCCGGGAGGCCGGCCTGCCACGTGTGCGTTTCAGGGGAGGTGCCATGGGGGCACTCCCCGGTGTTAGGGAGCTGGTAGGCTCGGAGGCAGTGTAGTGCCCGGGGTGCCATAGCGGGAGATTCGGCAGAGGGTCGTGCCTGCCAAAGGGAGCCACGTGTCCCAGCCATGAGACCGTGTGAGGGCACGGAGAGAAAATTGGGGGGCGAGGCCCGAAATTGTGAGGACACCAACACAGGCGACGGGAATCTGGGTTGTTAGAACCAATAGTTTAAGCGAGAGGCGCTTGTTGAAAGCCCCGGGGTAGTTTAACAGTTAAATGGTTAGGATAGATTAGGAAGTGTACCCCTCCGCACCATCCATCCCCTCGCTCTCGTTGTGGGCCGCTGGACCCACTTTGGTTATAGATCGCCGAACTCTGGGGAGGCCATTCTGAGGCTTGAGTTGGGCCTCGACACAGGACGTTAGCTCTCCCTTATTCCCCTCCGGGAAGGGAACGTAGGGGTTGGGAGTAGGCTAGGTGACAGGATAGGTTAGCCGAACAAAGACGATAAAGGGGGTTATGGGGACGATTTATAGTGGGGAAGTAAAAAAAAAAAAAAAATTAAAGGAAAAAGAAATAAGTGGGGGCTAAATTGGTTTTTCACAAATTAAGGGAGTGGGTATGTACAGTGACAGGCAAAGGCGATAGGTTGGGAGGGAGACAGGTAGGTAGGTCCGAGCCCGCCTTCCAAGTGGCCAGCACCACCGCACTCCCTCCACCAACCTCCACTGAACGGCAAAGGCTGGCCAGCTTCATCTGCTGGCTGTGTTACTTCAAGGCCTGTGCCGGCCAACTTCATCGGCAGCTGTTGTTTTGCTGCAAGGCCTGTGCCGGCCCACTTCATCTGCCGGCTGGCTGTTTTTTCTTCAAGGCCTGTGCCGGCCAACTTCATCGGCAGCTGTTGTTTTGCTGCGAGGCCTGTGCCGGCTGGATCGTCTGCAGCTGCTGTGCTGCAAGGCCTGTGCCGGCCCACTTCATCTGCTGGCTGTTTTTCTTCAAGGCCTGTGCCGGCCAGTTCATCTGCCGGCTGTGTTTGCCTGCAGCGGCCTTCTTCTGCAGGCTGTGTTTGCCTGCTCACCTTTGCCATGCCATGCCCACTACCCATGTTCACCAGCCCCGTTCAATTTTTGCTTTGCCCCCCCCCCCCCGTTCATTGCCATGTGCGCCAGGATCCGCAAGGCAACAGTTTGCAAGCTGCAAGAACTGCCCTGTTGGCAGCTACAACACGGGCCTGCAGTGGCGGCCCGTGCACCGTGTTTGTGTTCATGCATCCATTCGTTGTGCTCATTGCGTGTGCCACTTGAGCTGGCACGGAGACTGCGTTTGTGCAGCCCATGCACTGTTGTGGTTCACTGCGTTCAGTTCAAAAGGGAAGGCCTTGGACTGCGTGTGAGCAGCCAGCCACGTTCCCTGTCACCTGCATTGTTTGAGCCAGAGACTGCATGCGGGCAGCCTGGCTCCCTGCTAACTGCTTTCTTTTTGCAGAGTTCAGTGATCCTGGGCCATGGTTTAGTGTAAAATTTGTAAGTTAAGGTTAAGATGTACTGTAAATATGAGTGCGCCCCCGGCATGTCTGTCTAGTGCCGGCAATTTTATTTAAGTCGTCCGTGTGAGTGAGTTTGTTTAGGTAGTTACGCAGCCCTCAGGTTATTTATTTTGGGGAGACGAATACCATGAATGTCGCACTCAGGGATCCGTAGGTAAAATGTACTAGGGGAAAACTACACATGATGGCACACGAAAATTTGACGACTCGGGACGAGTCTGTAAAAAGGGGAGGGGGTAGTGTTGTGGTTACCAAATTCGCAAACCACCATTCAGGTCCCTTAGGTGAGGTATCTCGGTAAGTACATGTGTAGTTAGGCCCAAACCCGTTGTCTAGTGGGAATACATGTCATTTATGCGTGCTGCGACTCTTCAGGATAGCCGTTTTTCTTTTACTATCTTTAATTTGGACCAACCGCCATTGTTACCACCACCAACCACCGCTTCACCACAACCGCCACGACCTTCACGTCACACCTCGCAACCGTCGCATCGCCACCGTTCTTGCGCCGCCTGTGGGTACCGGTGTTGGACTCGTGCAGGGCGCGCGCCGAACAGCGTGTACAAAATCACGGATTTTGTGCTTCAAAAACGGATCAAAAACGACACACGCCCACTTTTTGCCATCCAATCGGTGAGCGAGGGGCGAATTGGCCCCGCCCCCAGGGCGTTGGAGGGCGATCGATATATGCAAATTTATGGATCAAAAAGCATTCACGCCCACTTTTTCTCGGGCCAATGGGGAGCGAGGTGAAAGGTCGAAGGGAGGGGGTCAAAGATGAGAGGGCGAAGCTACGGGGCTGATAAAAAGCGACCGTGTTCATCAGTCCAGAGAGTAGTAGAGTCGAGAGGGAACAGAGAGTTAAGACTTCGCGGGCGGTGGAGTTGGCAAGAAGGAGCTAGTCGTCGTGTGCGTTGGAGTCGGAACGGAGGGGACGGAGCTGTGGAGAGGCGGCGAGGGCAGACGAGGGGGTGCTCGCGTCGTGCAGGGAGCTGCACCCCAGGGAGGCCGATAGCACGACCTGGCCGAGGTGGAGACGCTCGTTGCGGGGCAATAAAAATCCTCTATACCCCGAGCATCAGCAACCCCCTCCTGTTTCCCCCCGCCCTGAGATAGTGCGACCAAGGGGGCCCCTTTCCCACCCCCTACCAGACACTGCCCGCGAGGCCCGCGGAGTTGAGGCACCATCGCCGCTCCGCGTCTCATCACCAGACGGGTAGGCCCGACCCGGTCTCGGCCTCAGGCCCGCCTCATCCTTGAGGGTATTCTTTCCTTGGTTTTGGGTATGTGTTGTCGGCGCCGTCTGTGAAGTAAAATTGTATAAGTGTTGCCGTGTGCTCGGTAGTCGGATAGCTCTGCATTGTGTTTTTCTTTTCTGTGTGCTTTTGGTGGAATTGAATATGTGCGCTTTCCGTTCATCGCGAATAAATGTGCTTTGTGTTGAACTGTTTCCCGCTTCGCTTCGTCATTTCTTTCATTGAATCCTCATCTTGCTTCACGTAAAGGGTTGGTAGTGGGCTGAATACGCCCGATAATTAATCGAACCGTCGAGGTCGACGAATAACACCGCTCGGTTATCCCGATAGTACGGAACGGGT
>NC_140978.1:34025343-34082843 GCF_056783735.1 Eptatretus burgeri | reverse complement strand
ATATATATATATATATATATATAAACACACACATATTTCATAGATGTATTAAATAAAGGAGGTACTTCGATTTAAAAAAAAATAAGAAAATAAATAAACAAGAAAAAGATGTCATGCAGAGGACAATACTGTATTTGCAAAATCCACCCCACCCCCTCTCCAAAGGTTGCCATGGATACGTCAAATTGTCTACTTCATTCAGGTAAAAAATGACAATCTTAATCAGCTCAGGTCAATTGGATGAAAATTGAATATTTTTCAGATTGAAATATATGATTTTAGAAGTTTGACCTTGAATTGACTTTTGACCTTTTGACCTCAAAACTAGTTGCTTTCCCAATTCAATGATTGACTATGCAAATCCTGTTCAACTTTCAATTTAGTAGGAAAATTACAATTTTTGAGTTGATGATTTTGGAAGTTTGACCTTGAGTTGACCTCTGATATTTTCACCTCAAAAAGCTGATTTCTCAATTCAGTAATGCAATTTTCCTTTCTTGTTCAAATTTCAAGTCAATTAGATGAAAAATGATGATTTTTTTAGAAACCTGACCTCAAGATGACCTTTGGCCTTTGACTTCAAAATCAAGAAGTCTCTCAATGGAGAGTACCACAACAACTTGGCAAAGTTTCATGATGATCAGTTTAGAATTGTCACCTGCACTCAATAAACAAACAGACAAACAGACAGACAGAATAACAAAATTGACGGACCAATATACTTGAAAAATCTTCGATTTTGCAATTAATAAGTAAATAAAATAAATAAATAAACAAAAAGAAGACGTCATGATGAGCACGACACTTGCAAAATCCATAAAACAAATTTGACCTCAAAAATAATTGGTCGTTGAACTCAATGATCAAATATGCAACTCCTCTTCAAATTTCGAGTGAATCGGATGAAAATTGACAATTCTAGAAATTTTGGCCAATGTTTTACCTTTTGGCCTATGTGGACCTCAAAACATAATTTCTGGTTGAATTCAGTGACCTGATGTGCGAATCCTCTTCAAATTTTATGTCAATGGGATGAAAATTGAGGATTTTAGAAATACCACCTTAGTTGTTCACCTTTGGCCTATGTTGACCTTTTGTTCTATGTTGACCTCAAAAACAATTCGCTGGTTGAATTCAGTGACATGAAATATAAATCCTCTTCAAATTTCAAATCAATCGGGTGAAAATAAGGATTTTAGAAATCTCACCTAAGTTGTTGATCTTTGGGCTATGTTGACCTTTTGTTCAATGTTAACCTCAAAAACAATTCGCTGGTTGAATTCAGTGACTTGAAATATAAATCCTCTTCAAATTTCAAGTCGATCGGATGAAAATTAAGGATTTTAGAAATACGATCTCAGTTGTTGACCTTGGTCCTATGTTGACCTTTTGGTCCATGTTGACCTAAAAAATAATCGGCTAGTTGAATTCAGTGACTTCAAATATAAATCCTCTTCAAATTTCAAGTCAATCGGATGAAAATTAAGGATTTTAGAAATACTGTCTTAGTTGTTGACCTTGGACATATGTTGACCTTTTGGTCCATGTTGACCGCAAAAATAATTAGCTGGTTGAATTCAGTGAGATGCAATATAGATCCTCTTCAAAAATCAAGTTAATCGGATGAAAATTGAGGATTTTAGAAATACCATCTTATTTGTTGACCTTGGGCCTATGTTGACCTTTTGGTCCAAGTTGACCACAAAAATAATTGGCTGGTTGGATTCAGTGACCTGCAATATAAATCCTCTTCAAAAATCAAGTCAATCGGATGAAAATTGAGGATTTTAGAAATCTCACCTCATGTTATTGACTTTTTGACCTCAAAAACAATCGGAATTTTCCTTTATGATAAACTCTACCATGTGGTGACGTTTCATGAAGATAGGTTTAAAATTGTGACCTGTGATTGACAAACAGACAAACAAACAGAATAACAAAATCGACTAACCAATATACTTGAAAAATCTTCGATTTTGCAAGTAATAAGAAAAATATGTCGTGCAGAGTACGAGGCCTGCAAAATCCATCCCCCTCTTCAAAGGTTGCCATGAATACAAATTATCCATTTCATTGAGATTAAAATTGACAATGTGAATCAAGGCTCAGGTATATCGGATGAAAATGATTATTTTCAGAATGAAATACATTGTTTTTGAAGTTTGACCTTTGACCTGTTGACGTCAAATTGTTGGTTTCCAAATTCAGTGATACACTATGCAATTGCTGCTTAATTCTCAGGTCAATCAGATGAAAATTGACGATTTTTCAGATGAAATTTGCTGATTTTAGAAGTTTGACCTTGAGTTGACCTTTTGACCTCAAAAATCGTTGCTTTCCCAATTCAGTGATTATCTATGGAAATCCTCAACTTTCAAGTTAATAGGATGTAAATTGACAAATTTTCAAATGGAAATAGATTTTAGAAGTTTGACCCCGAGTTGACCTATGACCTCTTGATCTTAAAAATAGTTGGTTTCCCAATTCAGTAGTGCACAATGAAATTGCTGTTTAATTTTCAAGCCAATCGGATGAAAATTGACGATTTTTCAGATAAAAAATTGATTTCAGAAGTTTGACCTTGAGTTGACCTTTAACTCAAAAAATGGTTGGTTTCCCAATTCAGTGACGCAGTGTACAAATCTTGTTCAAATTTCAAGTTAATCAGATGAAAAATGACGACTTTAGAAATTTGACCTCAAGACGACCTTCGATCTTTGACCTCAAAATCAATCGGTTTCCCAGTTGAGACAACCTCTACAACTTGGTAAACTTTCAAGACGATCGGTTTAGAATTATGACCTGGAGGCGATTGACAGACAGACAGACGCGCAGATAGAATGACAAAATCGACCGATCATTAGCCATGAAAAATCTTCGATTTTGCAAATAATAAATTAACATTATATTTACATTATAATTAAGAATTAAAATAATTTGTTGGTGGTTGCTAAGATACGCAGTGCAGCATGTAAAAATCGGTTATTACTGACAGTTTGAATATTTGAATGACAGTTTGAATCTATGGTGAGCGGAGCTGCTGTGTCAATGACTTGTCCACAAGGTAAAGAATTTATTGTTTCATATATAGTCATACAAGGTGGTGTATGATGAAAATTTTTCGAATGCAGGAATACTTTAAATAAAAGTGATAATTAAACTAGAAGGGCACTCGGTAGAGTGCATACCTCTGCCACCTAATGCCTGATCCATTCGAACATATCGGATTCAATACATTTTTTTAAAATATCATGCCAAACGGTACTGTATCGTTTTTGGCAACATCTCACAATGGGTGAAGAATAATTAAAAAATTAAACAATTATCCTATCCAGATCCTGATCCGGGATCTTCACCAAAATTGAATCAATTCTTCCTTGTCACACACCCAATGTGTCCACCGAGTTTCATCCGAATCCGTCCACAACGTTTTGAGATATCGTGCTATATATTAGTTGAGCTCCATCTCTCAATGGTGAAGAATCACTGAAAAAATATTATCGAATCCGGATAAGGATCTTCGCGAAAATCAGATCAGTTCATCCTTACAACGCACCCAACCTGTCCACAAAGTTTAATCTGAATCCGTCAAAAACTTTTTGAGATGTCATGCTCACAAACAGAGACAAACGAACAGAGGGTGAAAACATAACTGCGCCCATCGTCGATTCGTGGCAGGAGAAACGAGTAACACCATTCAAGTGTTAAAGAACTTCTCAACAAAATCCGGTATTTCGAGTATCTGTACGGAGAGGGAATTATAGAGCAAAGAAAACTTGATGGAAATGAGGATATCCAAAGAAGCTGGACACTTGGACCATCATACCTGAACTCCATCAACAGAACATTCATTCAAACTGCCAGTTTAATGGTCGGAGTATCCTGAGATTAGACGACCATGGGCCTTGGTGGAGGGGGAGGGGGGTTGTTGGGAGGGGGGGTTGTTGGGGGGGGGGGTTGGATGTTATGATACATTCAAGAGGATAGCACGTTATGGTTCTCACACTAACCTTACCAGCATGTCCCTCATCTCTAATTGACATGTTCACCCGAAAAATATTTCCTGATATCCCAATGAACTTCGTTTTAATCCACTTTGCACTTTAACGCTTCAAAAACCACTTCCCCTCTGTTCCTATTCCTCCATTCCCCTGTGGACCTGTGTTTACATACCTCCAGTATCTGTTCTCATCCACAGGACTCGGAACTGATCGATGCCATCTGCAACCTACAGCCGCGATCACCTTCTGTTGAATATTCAAATTTAAACAATCCCACAAGATGCAACGTTCGACTACAACTACATCATCAGCTTCTTCAAAACCTCAATGCGACATTCCCATTGGCGGGTCCAAATCCACAAGCACTCCGAGAAACTTGCTGGGAACCAGAACTCGGACCCCCAACATTCCAATCAACTCGAGACATTGCGCATCTTCCAGCATCACATCTCCTCCTCTCCCCCCTTACCCCCCACCTCCACCTTCCCCGACTCCATCAATCCTTTCTTATCCTTTTCCACCCTCACAACCGCATCTGTCCTCATCCCACGCCAACTGGCCACAACCACAACAATCACCTGCATGTCTCTGTTTATTATTGAGCTGTGATTCACATCCTCTTCCAGCTCCTCCCTACCCCTTCTCCCCTCATCCTCCTCCTCCACCACCTCCACCACCACCATCCTCTCCACCATCTATCGAAGTACTTCCTCCTCTCCCAGAATCCCCTCCTCCACCACCACCACCACCACCCTCTCCACCACCCTCTCCACCACCCATTCCATTGTATATCCACCTACTTCCTCATCTCCCAGAATCCCCTCCTCCATCACCACCCTATCTACGGCCTCTTCTATCTCCTCCTCCATTGTCTATTCATGTACTTCCTCCTCTCCCCGAATCCCCTTCTCCTCCACAACCACCCCCGACAACCCCACTTCCGTCTCCTCCTCCATTGTCTATCCATGTACTTCCTGCTCTTCCAGAATACCCTCCTCCTCCTCCACCACCCTCTCCACACCCTTTTCTATCTCCTCCTCCATTGTCTATTCATGTACTTCCTCCTCTCCCCGAATCCCCTTCTCCTCCACCACCACCCCCGACAACCCCACTTCCGTCTCCTCCTCCATTGTTGATCCATGTACTTCCTGCTCTTCTAGAATACCCTCCTCCTCCACCACCTTCTCCACACCCTTCTCTATCTCCTCCTTCATTGTCTATCAATGTACTTCCTCCTCTCCCATAATCCCCTCTTCCTCTGCCACCACCATCTCTTCTATCTCCTCCTCCATTGTCTATCAATGTGCATCCTCCTCTTCCAGAATACCCTCCTCCTCCACCACCTTCTCTTCTATCTCCTCCTCCATTGTCCATCAATGTACTTTGTCCTCTCCCAGAATCCCCTCTTCCTCCATCACCACGGCGTGTTCTATCTCCTCCTCCATTATCTATCCATGTACTTCCTCCTCTTCCACTATCCCCTCCTCCTCCTCCTCCACCACCCTCTCCACCCCCTCTTCTATCATCTCCTCCATTGTCTCTCCATATACTTCCTCCTCTTCCACGATCCCCTCCTTCACCACCACCCTCTCTTCTCTCTCCTCCTTCATTGCCTATCCATGTACTTCCTCCTCTCGCAGAATCACATCCTCCATCACCACTTCCCTTTCCACCCCCTCTTCTGTCTCCTCCTTCATTATCTCTGTACTTCCTCTCTCCCAGAATCCCCTCCTTGGTGCAACCTCACATCTTCTTCGTCTTCCCCAAGTCCCCGTTTTCATCGTTTCACCTGTTGTACCTGCACTGCACCTGTCAACTATCAGGTCAAGCACTCATCGCAATGTAATTCTTATAATCACATGTGACATGTACACGATCAAATTACTGCCATTTCAGAGATGGCTTGAACGCTTTACGAGTTAAAAACACTCAATTTACTCATTTACCTGTTGGCTGCTATCAGTGGTGGCCATCACCTTCCTTCGTCGTTTTGTTGACCCGTTCCACAAACGTTTCCCCAAACGAACGACATCGTTTTATTAAAACTGCACCGACCCAAATCACCGCAATTTACATTCACTGACAATCCGTTGTTTTTCCTCCGCAACTCCTCCACTTCCGATCCTTCTCATCATCTCCTCATTTATATATTTATATCTGTACATACATCCTTCTCGTTTCTGATCCTGGATCTTGCTCCTCCTCCCGTCATGCTTCCCTGACCCACCGCCTCCTATTCCCCACTGTTCGCGCGTTATGCGCGTGCGTAGGTCCGCCCTGACCACTGCTCCGTGTTCTCTGTGGTCGTGGTTTGTCCGACTCCTGGTTCCGGCTCCGAAGCCCGAGTTCATCCGGACCAGCGAGTCTCTTCCGTCGGACAGAACGGCTGGCTCGGCTGGCTGAGAGCCAGGTAAGGTAAAGTCCACATATTCAAGGGTTGTAGCGGACGCCGTACGATCCTGGTAAAGAATACTCGTGTCTCTCATGAACCAAGAGCTGTGTGTTCGCTTCTCGTGTACTTACCATTGTCTTTGTACGTCTGTCTGTCTGTCCGTCTTCTCTCGACTTCTCATTTGTTCTTTTCACTTTGCATGTACTGCTCTTCTCTTGAAGTGCGTCTGCTCCTAGTCTGAGCAATCGTCTTGTCCATCATACACGTCCATGTCCGTCCACCACGATTGTTTCTTTCGTAAGGAAGTCTGTGTTCTTGTCTGAGTTTCGTCCCGAAGGTTTTCGGTGCTTTTGAGCACTTTTACACCATTCTTGACCTCTGAAAGTGCATAACGGTTCTGGGTCGTTCCTCTCCACCGTCTGGGGTTGCCTGTTCAAAGTAGCTTCACTGATGCTCCCATTTCATCCTTTACCTGCGGACAGGTACTTGGAGAGGCCAAACAAAGCTCGTCATCATTATCAGCTCGGGGGGGGGGGGGTTTCGAAGGGACCAGCTTCAAATCCGGTGTTCGTACCACGTGACTGCTGTGCTATTGTCCTGCAGGAGGACATGGTCACACCTGGCGAGCAGCGGTGATGGAACAAAAGATTCATGCAGTCACTGCTTTCCTGAAGCTCAGGAAGGAGAAAAGTTGTCAGAAATGAACACGATGTTGAAAATGGTGCAGATGTTGCAGAAATGTCACGAATCGTCTCGGAACCGCAATGTGCCGTCTCGTGTTTTGCTGACGATTCCCCAGGATGATACGGTACAAATGGTTCCGATGTTGGTCTTCCAAATCCACGTTGGCTGTCATCTTGACAGAGAAATCGGTCGTGATCTTAGGACGTTTAAGAGTACGATATGTCCCGTGCAGCGAGTTGCAGGTAATGCGATGCAATCCCACATGCATAATTGTCCATGTTTTGAGGAATGAGCAGGAGTCTGAACGATGTTTTGATGGAAACATGGAAGATGCATTGATGCATTTGAATTTTAAAAATGATAATAAAAAGATCATGAAGAGTGACCGTCAAGATGGCTAGAAATCCTGAAATGAGGTGGTCAGCATTTATAGCTGGGAAGAGATGCCTTCAGGGCAACGTTGTCCTCTATCTGCCTTATAAGAGGGAACCAGCTGGTATGCCTGTTCTCTGTGAGGAGTGTAGGGCAGATGGCTGGGCTCTGCGTGAGGGGGAGGCGACACCGTGGCCTCTGTTGGGGATCCATTGGTTGGGGGATGGGGTTCCCTTCGACAACCTCAATGAAAGCCACTCCACTGCAACTGTGAAGTCAAATTGCCAAGTTAGGTTTTGGGCATGTGGCAAAATCCCAAGAAGAAGTTACCAATGGTCATTTTAATAGTGTTTGTGGCCCCGTGTCTTTACTGAGGTTATGGTGGCATAAATCTGAACTTGATCTTCTGGGCAGCCATGCACATTGTGCTGCCTCCCACTCAACTCTTCAACCATTGATGCCAGTAGCTAAATGGAGGTTAACATGTTGGGTATGGTTCGAATTGAGGCACTGGTTCCGGCGGGTTGAGCTCGTTAACATCCCGGCACCGGGGTGCATTTCGGATTGTCCGACTCCCCGGCAGCCAAGGACATCGCGCGTTTTCAGTCGAGTCGGCCAAAGTGCTGACAGTTCTATGGCCATGTCGACGCCGCTTTGATTGCACCCGTCAGTCGTCACACGTTCGCTAGATGGAGTGATGCTAAGGAAATGTGGCAAGCTAATTAAAATGGCAGGCTGGTTCCATTGTGCCTGCTTTAAGAAATATTATTCCGATAATCCAGTTTGGGGGAATACAAAGCAAGGGTAGAGGCTGTTTCCTTATCTTGCAGGTCCAACACAGAAGAGAAATCCACTAACCATTTTGGCTTTGTGATTGTCGTGCAGATGCTGTGGTTCACCGGGCTGCGGTGTCATAGTTCTTTGGCTGGATTCACAATCGCACAGAGATCCTGGTGCTGAAAGCGTTTCTGATCTACTCTGCTGGGGATAGTCGCTTCAGTAGTCTCGAGCACCTGTTTGATAAATTTCCAAGTCTGCATTGTCTAGGAAAAAATATGCAGATGACGCATCGCTGAACGAACTGCAAAAACCAAAGTTACAGCACCTTGTTTGGAAAGTGGATGCGAAGTCCGTCCTGCTCTGCTGACATCATTTACCAATAGGACGTTAAAGTAGCATGTTGATGGATGTTTATGCACGCCCAAATTGACGGTTGCACATCATTTTGTCAAGATCAATCGATGATGGCTTCTCAGGGTTCTCATTTTGTGGAGACACGACATTCTTCTCAAAAAAGCACAAGTAAGGGACGTTCGCCTGGGATGTCCGGTTATTTAATTTCTTCTTGGAGAAGCCTCGAGAGAAGTGGGAGGACTTGTTTCCAGGGCAACCACCGCTAATGAAGCACAAATGGTGAAGCCTTGCAATTCGGCTGGGATGGATTTGCATTGGTCACGACGGTGACATGAACGTGCTTGGAGGGACACGCTCGCCGTGCATGCATTTCTCGTGCGGTGTGCAAAAGTAAGCTGCGGGTGTGCGCTCGAGGCGGCGACAGGCATGGTGAGAAACGTTAATTGCGTGCTGGCACGCTCTCCTTTGAGGCCTCATTTCCACCCCCGGCCTCGACGAACCGACGACCCCGATGTGCAAGCAGACTTGCGTGAATGGCTGTGGCCAAGGAATTTAAGTTTTACTCATCATGCATGGTCTCTGTGGCCGTGTTGTCTTTTTAACGGTAATAAGATCAAAAAGTTAGTGCAATAAGAGACAACCGCGTCGCTGACTTGCTTCCATTATTGATTTCCCAACATCAATATATCACGTTTGTTCAGAAAATGTTCAAAGTTGTGGTTTTGGGTCTGATTATTGTAAAAAAAAAGAAAATAAATAAAAGAATTTAAGTGAAGTAGAAATTTTATTTTGAAACGAAGCTCGACAAGGCAAGATTATGACGTGCCGGCTGCCTGTGGATGAGGACACCATGATGAGCAATTCCAGAGTCTGAGTGCTTTCAGGTCATAACAATCGTCGTCGTTTTGAACTGTCGAGTTTCTTTCAAAGTCGATTTACTTTTTTTACGAGTTTTCCATGACATGATGCACACCGAGCTGTAATTAAAACTAATTACATTGGTTAATAGATGCCTCGAGCGGTCTAACTTCCAAAGTCTAACCCGGCTGTTGCCACGTCTTTTCATTCTGCTCGACAGGGCGATGGCGGACCTGCAGGAGCGCGACATGAAGGTGGTGCCTCCGAGGACGTATCACCCGACTCGCTCGACATGATGAACCTCACGGACGGAGCATGATGGCGTGGGTTCAAACACTGGCACGATGTTTCCCATGTTAGTAAAACGCATGTCGACGCTCGATGTCTCGTGGCATTTAACAGAGTTAACATTCCGGTCGCATGACTCGGACGGATTACCTGTTGCTGCCAGTGTGACCACTCCTCATTTTCATAAATGCCAAGGTGAGCCAATGAAAAAAGCCAAGAATTCACAAGGTTTCGGAAAAGCGATGATAATAGAAAACCTATATGCGAAGAAAACCTCGAGAAAACCAAGACGCCAAGGTGAACAACGAATAGCCAAGATCTTGTGAAAAAAGCCAAGGAGTGGTCACACTGGTTGCTGCCTGTTGGAGGCTGAAAACATGGATTTTCTCACTTGCACATCCAAAAAGCTGTCTTCCATCGTGATCTCAACGTCCCTCACATACTACGCCACTCATATTGCATGATACATATACAAAATGGTGCTGGGTCTCCTTTCCATTTGGTAGTCCTGTAAGGGGAGTCTGGAGCTCTCTTTTTTTCAGTGACCTTTTGTGCAATGGGTGAACAGTGGTCACGACCCCGAGTGAAAATTCCTTTCGTTTTAATCGGTCGTCGCTGCCTGCCTTTGCCCATGCGGACACGAGTCGTGAACAGTGCCCAAGGCTGGTGTTAATATAAACTTGTGAGAACCTGTGCAACCAGTACACACCACTCCTTATTTGGGGTTCACCAAAAAATGGTCGATTCTTTAAAGTTTGTTTTTGAAGCTTAAGTACAACACCAATGAAGATCCCATGTAACTTTTAACCATTTAAAAAAAAAAAATTCTTGCCACAAATTGCATCATCACTCGATCTTTATGGATGGATTCTCCAATATTTGGTTTACGTTGTAATCCTTGTACAGTGCCTGTCGATTGAGCTCTTGCTCATGGTACATGACCGTAAGGTACATAGTAGGGTGTGTACATGATTACGAGGATAGTGCTGTAACAAGCATTGAGTAAATTTGACCACACACTCCTTCAAAATTACAAAAAACAAACACATATCTTTCACATGATAAAACATTTCGCTATCGAGGACTCAAAGTAAGAACAGGCTGGAAAGGCTCTGACTAAAAAATGCCAACTCTTGATAGGTTTAAAACATCCAAGAGCAAGTGCAACCCTCTCGTTATGTCCGTAACCCCATGACCTTTCGACTCCGTGACCTTTCCCAGCCCTACCAAGATGCACACATCCAGTCCAGTCCAGTCCACTCCAGGCATCATGCTGAGCTTCACTCTCTTGTGCAAAGGTTTCCAGTATCAATCCAATACTAGTGATCCCTCCATTGTTTGCTGACGGCTGGCCCCCACAATCTCGAGTTATCTTTCCTCCCCATCTATACCCACCTCTCCTCCTCGTATGCTCCTACTTGTAGTCAGTTTTGTTTTGTGACTGTGATGTCCACCCATCCTCCTTTGCCTGACTGTCAGTATGATAACCCCTCCATCCGGTGTCTGCTTCCCCTTCCATGAGCCTTGATTTTTGTCAACAAGACAGCAGGTTGGGCGAAGTCTTTAGAGCAAACATAACAACACCCTGTTGTTTATACACCAGAATGGCAATTTGGAGCTGGGTTTCACTCCCTCGTGTTAAATCTGTGTTTTAAGACTCCTCTTGAGAGTACAACCTCTAGAGACATACTTTAATTAGATAATCGGACGGCAACGTCAAGAAATATTAACGTACAACTATTGTATTTTGTCATTAATTTGCTTATCTGTCTTATTCCGTGTTTGTTCCTTTCTTTTATTGTTCCCAATTTTTTTTGAGTTTTTACTGTAAAGTACTTTGAGATGTCCCTGTGAATAGTGCTATATAACGGAACAGTTATTATTACTTCATCACACAAACAAGTAGAAGGGCACTCAGTAGAGTGCATACCTTCAGCAGACTGAACAATTTACGTTTTGTATCCACTGAAAGGCCAGATCTGGATCCGGACCTGAACCAAAATCGAATCTGCTTGTTCTTGTGAACTAACGAAATCATCCACCGAGTTTTGTTATAATCTGTCCACACCTTTTGAGATATCGTTTTTTGTCCTACCTCGCAGAATCACCTGTAAAACTAGAAGGGCACTCGGTAGAGCGCGTACCTCTGCCACATAATGCCTGATCCACGAGAACATATCAGGCTCAAGCAATACATTTTTGAAATATCAGGCTATATATATCATTTTTGGCCCAATCGCTCAATGGTGAAGAATCACTTTAATAATCAAATCATTCTCGTATCCAGATCCGCATTTGGATCTTCACCAAAATCGAATCAATTCGTTGTGGTCACACACCCAACCTGTCCACCAAGTTTCATCCGAATCCATCAACAACTTTTTGAGATATTGTGCCATATATCGTTTTTAGCATGATCTCTCAATGGTGAACAACCACTTAAAAAAAAATTCTCGTTGTCAGATCCGGATCAGGATATTCACCAAAACCTTAGCTCGTTCTTGTCACACCACCAAACCTGTCCACAAAATTTCATCCAGATCCGTCCAAAACTTTTTTGAGATATCCTGTACACAGTCAAGCAAACAGGCAAGTAGGGGTGACAAGCCGGTAGGTGACATGGGTGGTTGCTACATAATTGCTTACCAGTCATACAGTTTTTGACAGAGCGGGCTAAAAAATTTTGACAAAGAGGTTGATCATACTTCGCATAAAAGCACAGAAGCCGATTTTTGATTTTCGAAAAAAAAAAAAAAAAATTTTCGGACTTTTCAAAAATTTCAAAGTCCCGTTACTAGGCAACGGTGGTGTCCATAGCAACAGTGCTCAAAATCATACAACTCGATCCTGGTATGAACCTACCTGTCAAGTTTCATCAAAATTGGTTGACTCTGGCCTCCAGAGCTGTCCATTACATAAAAACAAACACACAAACAAGCCGGTAGGCGGTCATGGGTAGTCGACTACCCAATAGAACCTGATGTAATGGGCCCGTTCGATGGGGAATGACCGGAGGATTAAGCACAATAAAATTCATGATTCTAGCTTCAAGGGTTAATGCTGCAGATTGTTTTTTTGTTAAAATACCCCCACATTTAGAGGTTTTTCGGCCGCTGCTAGGCAACGGAGGGGTCCATAGCAACGGTTCTTTCTCACCCATAACTAAGACATACCATGAACCTACCATACCAGTTTCATGTATATCTGACTCATAGTCTCTGAGATATAACGAACTTCATTTTTTTTTATTGTTTTCGAAGTCTATCTTCAAAGTTCATTCAAAGTCTATCTTCTCCGACAGTTTTCATAGGATCCGGCTGGAAATTTTTGACAATATGGCTGAATGTACTGCCCACAGTTGCCTGTGGCCCGATTTTTTGATTTTAAAAAGAAATAATTTTTTATGATTTTTCAAAAAGTTCAGTCCCGTAGCTCGGCAACGGTGGTGTCCATAGCAACGGTTTTCATTTGTGCACAACTCGGTCATGGTATGAACCTACCAACCAAGTTTCATCGAAATCGCCATTGTATTAATGGAGTACTGGACCGAACAGAGGGACAGACAGACAGACAGACAAACATATCGATGGAAATACTGATAATAAGGGTAGATGAAATTTCAAAAAAAAAACATTTGAAAATTTTCTTTTTCGACTGGATCGGCTACCCAACAGACGGAAAACCTAAGAATAACGGTAGTCTCGCGACCACCCAAAAATACTGAGAATAATGGTGGTCAAGCGACCACCCAAAAAACTGAGAATAAGGGGAGTCCAGCGACCACCCAAAAAACTGAGAATAAGGGGAGTCCAGCGACCACCCAATAGGAGTGAAAACAACCTCTGTCCACCGTTGGTGGTGGAGGTAATAACATGATGAAACGTCCCCCCCCCCCTCCCCGTCACTGTTGGTTTATCCATGCATTTGCACAATCTTCTGCCAACTCTTCTCAGAGAAAATGATGATTTTGCAACGATCCTTGAGAAAAAGACGCACGAACAGACCGATTATTTTGGATTAAATTAGCTCTGGCGTTGCATCACTGGCCACTGCCATTTTGTCTGAATCTCAACATTCCCCCGCCCTGAGAGCGTGAGCAGCAAACTTGATTGGTCAAGACGGCACACAGCTAATTTTGCAAAGGCACAGCTCAACTGAAGGTTTTTTGCAGTGCAAACAGGCTGAGCCCCAGAGCCCCTCGAGAGCCCCAGGGGTCATCGGTGACCCATGCAATTTTGTTTGATTTTTTTTTCACCCAGAACATTTCGTGGGCTCTAGAGGGTTAATAATGTTCTACCATATTCATAATTTACAATTAAATTGAAATAAAATAAATGTTTTAACAGCTGTAGAAAAAAAAAAGACATAAAGCATTGAATCGGAGGTTTACCACCGTTGATGCATTTGTTTTTACGTCCTATTTCGTCCCAACTTTATTTAACACTTTACACGAGTTATTTTGCCTGTTGTTTGTGTCCTTTATGTTGTTGTTCGTCTTTCGTTAGGGGTCACCACAGCGGATCATCTGTTATGATCCGCATACTGATTTGGCATAGGTTTTACGCCGGATGCCTTTCCTGACGCAACCCTGGTCGCCTCTTACGACACCGGGATAAGGATTGGGTTTCGCCATGATTCCGGGCTGCCCTACACCCTGTCATAGCACGGCCCAGTACAGAGCCCCCGTCCTCAAGCGATCCTCCAACCCAAGCCTCCGAGTAGCCGGATTACAGGCGCACGCCACGACGCCCGGTCGTTGTTTGTGTCCTTTTTAAGGTCTGAAAAACAAAGTTTCCTTTTTGGAATGATTTTCAATTTTTTTTTGACTGCCAGACAGACTGAATCGATTGCTTTTCCTTCCTGTACGCTGCACACTTGGGACGGAACTCTGTACAATATTAACAAAATCATCGTCATATTACAGCTAAACTGCAGGCTTTTGTAAGTGCAAACAGGCCGATGTGTGTTCGACGGTGTTCAAAATTTGAAATTAAATTGAAGTTCCTCGATCGTAGACTCTCTCTCACACACACACACACACACACACACACACACACACACACACACACACACACACACACACACACACACACACACACACACACACACACACTGAACAAATTGCTTTCCCCTGCTCTGCGCAATGCACACAGGGTAACAATTTGTGAATCGATGCTCTGGGATTTAGATCAGGCCTCATTAGGTAAGATTTGAAATGTGATTGCCAAACAGGGGCCATTTAGTTACTCAGTTCTGTTTCTTCATCAACCATTTCCTTACAAGCTCCAGTTTCTTTCTTTTGCATTATTCTCCCCCACCCACCCACTAATTAACTTTAACTTTTCTCCACCTCCCCAGAATGGACACACACATTTCAAGTCTCTTTCCTGAGATATTGGCCATAATTTTCAGCTTCCTAGATGTTCGCGACAAGGGACGCACGACACAGGTGTGCCGTGCATGGCGTGATGCTGCGTACCACAAGTCAGTTTGGCGGGGCGTTGAGGCCAGACTGCACCTCCGTCGTTCCAACCCCTCACTTTTTCCCAGCCTGCAGGCTCGAGGCATCCGAAGACTGCAGGTGCTGAGCCTACGGCGAAGTCTCAGCTCCGTCATCCAGGGCATTCCGGGCATTGAGAGCCTCAACCTCAGTGGTTGCTATAACCTCACGGATCTCGGCCTGGCCCACGCGCTTGTGCAACCACTGCCAAGCCTTACGACTCTCAACTTGAGTCTGTGCAAGCAGGTGACAGACAGTAGCTTGGGTCGCATTGCACAGCACCTCAAGAGCCTCCGAACCCTCGAACTGGGTGGTTGTACCAACGTCAGTAATACTGGACTTTTACTCATTGCATGGGGTTTGCCTGGCCTGCGCAGTCTCAATCTTCGCAGCTGTCGAAACGTATCGGATGTTGGCATTGGGCATTTGGCTGGACTGACGCGCAATGCTGCCCAGGGCTGCCCTTTGCTGGAGACGCTCATTCTTCAGGACTGCCAGCGACTCACTGATGCGGCGCTGAAGTACGTGGCACGAGGGTTCCCGTGTCTGCACGTGCTCAACCTGAGCTTCTGCGGTGGAGTCAGTGATGCTGGAATGCTGCACATCTCGAGTGTGTCCAGCCTTCGGATTCTTAACCTCCGCTCTTGTGATAACATCAGTGATTCGGGCGTCATGCACCTGTCAACCGGAAGCCTCCACCTCACGGCGCTCGACCTGTCATTTTGTGACAAAGTCGGAGACCAGAGTCTCGCCCATATAGCACAAGGTCTGACGCAACTCGCGTCGCTGTCTCTCTGTTCGTGCCGCGTCAGTGACGATGGGTTGGAGCGATTAGCGAGCCCCCTGCGTCGCTTGAGGACGCTCAACATCGGGCAATGCCCCGGAATCACGGATCGTGGACTAGAGCTTGTCGGACGACATTTAACCCAGCTGACGGGAATAGACCTCTATGGATGTACAAAGATAACAACCCGTGGCTTAGAGAGGATCACACAGCTACCCTGCCTCAAAGTGCTCAACCTGGGCCTCTGGCAGATGACAGAATGAAGCCGTGAGACTTTTGGACCACCTTTTCTAAACAGTCTTCATTACATCCTCCTTACATTCACTGTAGCTGAAAGAATTTGCGAATGAGCAGACAGGTTGTTCAAAAGCACATCGATTATTTCATCCAAAAGTATTTTTCTCTAACTCTGTGTTGGGTTTTATTTTTATCTTTTTATTTTGATGCCCAAACATGTCACATCCATTTCCCCGAAAACGTGACCAGTGAACAGATAATTTGATTAACTATTGAATGTGCTATTGCAGAAATTAATTTTGTTAATTAAATATGTTTTTGACGACATGGATGTTTGTTGGACGTACGTCATGCTACCGCCGCCCTCTGTGTGAGTCCCGCTACTTTTTGGAACATCCTGCCTTCTACGGTTTTGTTTGGTTTTACACGTTGGGTGCCGATTCATTCGCGATTATTTTCACTTCTTAGCTTAATGCTGTGGTTTACAAAAAGAATAGTGGGATTTGAAATCCGAGAGCATCAGGAGTAGCCAGGGATTAGCCCTCTAACCTAGCTCTCTTGCCCCCCTGCGATCAACCAGGAAGTAGCCAGCCAGGCTTTTTTTTTTTTCAAAATCTGCCACAATAAATCTAAATTGCTGTCCATCTTGTGCTATCAATTGGCTGACCCACTGTTTGCCTGAAAACAATGTTTTGTAGCCGTTCCCTTCCAGGCCATCACCAAACGACTCCAACTTTTCCTTCCGCCTCAAAATATAATCTCTTTTGATGCCTGGTCAAGCCAATCCGATTTGAGCTGGGGGTGGTTGTGACCACCTGGTTGTGACCGGAGCAAAAATAAATATATAACTACCTCAGAGGTCTGTTGGTGAAGTCAGTATTTCGACAGAACTAGCAGGTGAGGATAATTATTCATTTTCACAGGTTAGACCAAGCCCAGCTTTCCTATTAACCAACTTGCTAAGAAATAGAAACGACCGTAATCAGAGGAAAGCAGTTGAGATATAAGGAGGATTTACCCGATCTCTTTCCTGCAACGCAAGACTAAAGCCTTGAAGTGCCGGCAACCTTCGCCCCTTGTTTGTGGATGCGAGACCATCGAGCCATGGTTCTGGAGATCGAAAAAGATAAAGACTAAACGTTCGCATCTGCCACAAAAAAGGTGTGAATGAGTAATGCTGCTCGTCGTGAACCCATCTAAGTGTTCTTCGTCAACTCATCTTCCTGCTAATGAGCAAGATCTACTTGAAAGGCGTGAGGCACGTCGGAAACTAAATGGCTGCAGATCATTTGTTCCTAGTGTAACTTGAAGTTGGTGTAACTTTGACACTTGTATTACACTGTACCGATGAATTTTGTACGGCCTGTTAAACAAGCTTTTTATTAATTTTTTTGTTTGTTTTTTTATTTTTTTTTACTATGTTGACACCATGGCTTCCTTTACTCAAGATCGGACAATGAGTGAAACGACATTGTTCTTGCAAAGAGGCCTGTATTGGTCGAGGTATTTAGGGTAAACACTAAAATTTATCCGTACTTTGCAAAATGGAGAAGCAACTTACAGTACGGGTTTTCCTAACCCAAAAGAAACATTAAAGGTTTTTTTTCTTTTCTTCAATATTGGATTGTCGATTATTACCTCCGCCACCGGAGGTGGACGGAGGTTATGCTTTCACCCCTGGCTGTGTGTCTGTCTGGCACGGTATCTCAAAAAGTTGTGGATGACTTATGACAACTCGGTGGATGACTTGGATAGGTGACAAGAAGCCGATTCGATTTTGGTTGAGGTTCAGATGCAAATCCGGCCTCTTCGTGGGATACAAAACGTAAACTATTCAGCCTGGTGGAAGTATGCGCTCTTCCGAGTGCCGTTCTAGTTTGTTTGCGTATTCTCATTGGAAATAAATGTACAAGCTCTTTATACCTCTACTGTTGATCCTTGTTTCGGCAAACGAGAAAGTATTAGGATAGAGACTATGGGATGGCAGGATGGAAATGGAAAAGAGCGAGATGATAACTACGTGGGGAATTTTTTTCTCAATGGATTCACAATGTATTTAAAAAGCTTATTTTGAGTATCTGATCCCACCAACTGATCATGAGTGTCCTGATCCTAACTTTTGAGTCACTTATTGGAGAATCTTCTTCTTCTTCTTCTTCTTCTTCTTCTTCTTCTTCTTCTTCTTCTTCTTCTTCTTCTTCTTCTTCTTCTTCTTTTGGCTGCTCCCGTTAGGGGTCGCCACAGCAGATCATCCGTTATGATCCGCATCATGATTTGGCACAAATTTTTACACCGGATGCCCTTCCTGATGCAACCCTGGTCGCCTCTTACAACACAGGGATATGGTACACCTATTTTAACCGGGGTATACACCGGCCCAGTACAACTGGTACTCATTTCGCCGACCTCGGGAGGATGACAGGCTGTCAACCCCCTGGTGTATTAATTCAGTGGCCTGACGGGGCTTGAACTCAGGACCTTTTGGATCCCAAGCCGCTGCCCTCACCACTGCGCCAAAACCAGGCTATTGAGTCACTTATTGGAGAATCCGCTCTTAAATATAGATAATCACCTCCTGCACTTAAATTGAAGTAACGATTTCAGCTGCTCAATATGTGACTCAAAATGCAGTAATCCACCAGAGAATGATTGACGCGCATGTGCAGAAACCCGTGGCAACAATGGTCATCGGGGCAGGGAGCACTCGGTGTAGAAAACATGAGGAACACCTTCCTAATATTGAGTTGCTCCCCCTTTTGCCCTCAGCACAGCCTCAATTTGTTGGGGACATGGACTCTACAAGGTGTCAAAAGCATTCCACAGGGATGTTGGTCCATGTTGACTCCAATGCTTCCCACAATTGTGTCAAGTTGGCTGGTAGTGGATCTCTACTCTGAATAGCTCGTTCTATCTCATCCTACAGATGCTCAGTTTGATTGAGATTTGGTGACTGGGCAGGCCACTGCAGTAAACTGAATTCAGTCATGTTTGTGGAACCATTCCTGGACATTTCTAGTCTTGTGGCATGGGGCAATATCCTGCTGAAGAAATCCATTCACAGATGGATACAATGCTGCCATGAAGGGATGCACCTGATTGGAAGTGATGTTCAGATTTCCTGCGGAATTCAAACGTTGCTCCACATTTATCAAGGGGCCCATTGTGTGCCATGAAAACACACCCCACACCATCACACCGTCACCACCAGCCTGCAATGTTGACACATGGCATGATGGATGCATGTACTCATTTGGTTTTCTCCATACCACAGCCGTTCCATCAGCATGAAACAGCAGAAACCAGGCAATGGTTTTCCAATCCTCTAGTGTCCAGTGTTTTCATTCCTTTGGCCACTGCAACCACAAGTTCTTTATTTTTTTGCTGAAAGTAGTGGAACTCTGAATGGTCATCGGCTGCCATACCCCATTCGTGTCAAGGTAGGACGAGTTGTGCATTCTTTTTTGGGTCTTTCAGCACCAATGTTGTACTGGACTGTCAGTTGACTAATTTTAGCCCATCTGTTTCTCTGCGCAATTAGTGTCAGCCTCCTTTGGCCTCTTTCATCAATGAACCGTTTTCGACCACTGGCCTGCCGTGAGCTGGATGATGGCTGGTGGGCCATTCTTCACATACATGGGAAACTGTTGAGCATGGAAAACGAAGCAGCGTTGCAGTTCTTGACACACTCAAACCGGTGTGCCTGGCACCTACTACCATACCCCATGCAAAGGCACTTAAATCTTTGTCTTGCACATTCACCCTCAGAATGGCACACATACACATTCCATGTTTCAATTGTCTCGAGGCTTAAAAATCCTTCTTTAAACCGTCCAAGTCTCACATCTGAAGAGCAAGACTGGAAGCACCAGGGACCAGAAGACTGGTACTTTCGTCCTCCTGCATAGGTACCGACAGCACCACACCCCATTACCCAGTGAATCCATGACTCCCCAAGCCCAACCCAGACGTCTATTGACCTCTGGCTCACAGTCAGCAGAGACATGAATTTCACTGCCAAGGTAAGTGAATCTCTCCGTGACTTCAACATCCTCACCACAAACAGGTACAGACACGATTGCAGCATCCAAGATGTCATTGAAATCTCGGATCTAAGTTTTGACCCAGGAAACCCATAATCACAGTGGCTGTGATGGCTCATTCAGTCTCTTGAGGGCCCTCATAAAGATATTCAGCGTCTCTGCAAAGGTGACTGCATTATCAGTGAAATCAAGATCAAAGATCTTCACATTCTCAAATGCTGCACCGCAGCTTGATTTCTCAGACATCCTCCCCAGAATCCAATTCATACAAGAGGTGAAAATTGTGGTGGTCAGTACACACCCCTGACAAATTCCATTAACAACTGGAAATAAGTCAGAGGTGGAACCACCAAACCTCACAGCATGCAGTACCAGAGTATCGTTCAGACATCAGATTGATCAGTTTTGGTGGCACCCCACGAAGACCGAGAATCCTCGAGAGGGCATCCGATTCACTGGATTGAACGCTTTGCGGAGATCAGCATAGGCTGTAAGCAGCCCCCGTCAAAACTCTCGACTGTGTTCGGTGAGGACCGGAGAGAGCAAGGATATGGTCAATCGTTTACCTCTTTGGTGTGGTCTGACTGCTCTGAGTGCTGATGCTCAGGCAGATAGTGGCGAACCCTTTCAATAATTATCCGACAAAAGACCTTGTCCATCACTGAGAGCAGCGTCACGCCTCGATAGCTGTTGCAGTCCTGGTGATCACCCTTTCCAGAGAGAGAGAGAGAGAGAGAGAGAGAGAGAGACAACAAGCCCCCTCTTCCAATCAGTTTGGATGATGCCTGTGTTCCAGACAAAGCACAGAACTGCATGTCACGACACAAGTGCAGCATTTCCACCAGCCTTCAGAAGTTCAGCATGGATGCCACAGATCCCAGGAGCTTTACCCCCTTTTAGCTGGTTCACCACAGCCTCTGTTTCCACAAACTATGGTAGTTCATAGTTGATTGGAGGGTCAGCAATAGGGCTAGTAACACCCCTGACATCCAACTCGACAGCTGGTGGATCAGCCTAGTCCAGCCGCTCAAAGTAACCGAACCAGCGAGCCTTCACTTCGGACTCTTCTGTGAAGAGCCCACCACCTTATATTCCAACCGCAGTACACTGAGGGATGGGCTCAGTGGAATGCGACGCACAAATTCCTCTGTAAGCAAGAAAATAATCACCTGAACACAGGTGATGCTCTACCCCTTCACAGATTCCTCGCAAATAGGCCTCCCTATCCGCCCGCAGCGCATGTACAGTTTTATGCCTCAACTCTCTGAATAGCTCAGCTCTGTCACAATGCCTGGCCCTGCGACCCTTGTCAATGGTAACCAGTGTCCCTTTGGAGACAAAGTTCTTCTTCGCCTGACGGTGTGTTCAAAGACATCCATCGACAACATCAAGAATGGTAGTCTTGAAGGCACTCCACAACTCTTCTGGATTCCCCAAAACACCCAGACCCCTAAAATCCCCACTTCGACTGTTTGTAAACTCCTCAGCTCCCTTCTCATCCTTGAACTTGCCAACATCCAGCCTAGGCTGAGATGGTACCATTCTCCCAGATTTAAGTTGCAACTTCAGAGATGCTACAACAAGTCTGTGGTCAGTATTGATGGACTGAGCACTCCGGTGGACCCTGCATTTCTGGATCATCCTCCAGTTACCATCATTGAGCACATGGTAAATCTCCTTTGCCACACCACCAGCATTTGAATACCAAGTTCAGTGATGAGCTTGCGGGAACTGAAACCATGAACCAACCAGCCTAAGTCCAAGACTTCTTGCAAAGTCAAGAAACGTAGTGCTCTTCTGGTTCACAGTTCTCGACTCATGGGGACCAACACACATCTCATAACCATCCCTATCAGTTCCAATTGATCCAATTAAATCCCCCAAGACTAGAAGAGTGTCTCACCTGGGGCACTGATCAACCACAGACTTGAGCGTGGCATAGAATGCGTCCTTCACGGTGAGATCACACGCCTGAGTCGGAGCATATACAGAGACCAGGGAAATGACACCCAAGCAGTGACAAATCTTTAGTCTCATAATACGCTCGTTGACCGGTGTTACCTCAATTATAATGGGAGTCAGCTTATTAGACACAGCTACAGCAACTCATTTGGGTATAGTAACCATCAGAGTGACCAGACCAGTCATAGGTATAACTACCCACCATGATCTCACCACTATCCAGTGTCCGAACCTCAGAGAGTGCTGCAATATTGATGTTCAAACACTGGAGCGCAGATGATATCAGAGATAGGGGATCATCCTCTCTTTGGGATGGGACATTCGAGGCACCCACTTGAAGGGACCACCTCAGGTTAACCTGAGGAGATTGCTCATGATCTCATGATGTTGTCGTGATCTCATGATGAGATGTGATGCAATGATCTGGGTCTAGTTTCAAACTCAGACAAGACGGTTGAACCAATGGATGAAATCAACAGGACATTGGTCAAGGTATGCTCACCATTGTTGGGAAACATTGAGAAGCGGACGTTTCGGGCATCGACCATTCATCGGAGCAAAAGAGGCTCTGACAGAGCAAAAGCCTCTTTTGCTCTAACGAAGGGTTAACGACAGAAATATCAGCTTCTTGCTTCCCAATAGGTTGGATGTTTTCGTTGACCAATTTGAAAACTAGAGAGTTCATGGAACACCTTACACCACGCTGTCTTGATAAAAAGGACATGGGAAGGGTCTTTTCAACTCTTGCTTTGTGTTCTCTCTGTTTCTCAATCATCCCTCATGCTGGGAGCACAAGTGCAAAATTTGATTGGTCGAGATGGCGTTAACATTTATGTTCAAGTACTGCACTGCTAAACTGGAGGTTTTTGGAAGCGGCAAAAAGGCGGATGGACATTAAGCTGGGTGTCCCATCTGTGAGCATAACTTGGTGGACATTAAAGGCAGTGTATCTGGACTAGGTGCTTCTGAACAGCGATGGGAATGACATATCTGGGGCTTCTGCATGTTCAGAGTAAGTTATAAATGATGACAAGTCTGGAGACGGCGATTGTTCACGAGCAATGTACACGGTCCGCCTTTTTACTTTAGAAATCTAAAGATTTTATCTAAATCTAAATCTAAAGATTTCGTAAGTATATTGATGACTTCCGTCATCTGTTTGTTTGTTTGTTTGTAGGCACGATAATTCGAGAAGGGAAGAAGATCCCAATGTCAAATTAAACCACGTGATTCAGGAGGGTGATGGCTTGTGCTCTTTAGATTTTGGTCAAAATCGGTGAAAGGTCAAGGTCACAGTGAGGTCAAACATTCGATTTTTGATGGTTTGGTACAGAATCATCATAGAAACTTCTGGTTTGCGTCGCTACCTTCTCCAGATACAGCTTTTATTAGACAAGGTCAGAGGTCAAGTTGACAATTTCGTAAGTACCAGTCTATCACTGGTTGTTTTATTTTTTGACCTTCGAGGGGACGCCACAGGCAAACTGACGGGAATCGGGAAAAACGTAAATGATGAAAGTTGTAGTAGTCGAAGAGCACTACTTGCATACCAACTTTCATTCAAAACAGTTGAAAACCTTAGGAGCTCAATGGGCAATTTATTCATTTTTTTGAAATTTTCTAAGTTCGTGACCTTGTGACCTTGACTTTGGGACGAAAATGGAAAATCGAGCTCCGTGGGGCTATGCAGGTGCCATGGGCTAACCAAACACCAAAACCCCTGCTAGATTCGACAAACCCCCTCGGAGAAGATGCAACTTGAAACCGGCTACCCCCTAAAAACACGTTTTTTGGGCGTGGCTCTGCCCATAATGGGCGCACCACGCCCATTCTCCGGAAAACACAACTTGATCATGATACAAACCTCGCACCCTAATTTTATCAAGATCGGATCAAAACCCACGGAGCTATGTTCGGGACAGACAGACACACACCCATAACGAATATGGTGGTCACTTACTGACTCGTGAACCAATATTTACTACGGCAGTTGTGAGGGCCGTTAAAAAAATATATCGTTTGTTTTGTTTCCGAGGCCACAAGAGAAATTATAATAGATTTTCACATCCGTTGTTGAAAGTTGAAGTACGTGTGTGTGTTTATATATTCACTGCCACTGCTCGTTAGTACCAACAGGATATTATGGGACATCAACTCCTCTTGGTCTCATCCACGGATATTTCTCATATTTCCTCTATTTCTGTGAATCCGATTTTCATTGAGGAAAAGCATTTTGGATACCCATTTTGGAATTGCCACTCTCTCTCTTTCAAAATGTTGAAAATTATGTTTGAAAGACGATTTGAATTACAGATTTCCCGCCAGCAGCGGCAGGGTTAAAAGTACCTGGCAAGCAGAACCGAGCCAGTGTAAACACACAAGCACACACAACACATGCCCAAAATTCCTCGTTTGGCATTCCTACCTCATTTCGACAGTCACGTATTGGGGACGTTAGAGCAGTGATAGTCCCAACTTGCTCTTTTTTGTAAAGTGCTTTCAGGTTTTGCTTGTAAAGGAAAACGGTTTGTTTGTTGTTTGTTTGTTTCCTAATGAGATGCACCCCGTTTCAAGAACAACCAACCTCTCTTTTACAGGCATACCGAAAGCACCGGGACATAACGTAGTGACAACCAGGTGATACAATGTTTAATTGGAAGGTTAAATTCCACATCACCTGGTTGTCACTACTTTATGACCCTCTATTTTAAACCACAGCATTTCCCCAATTATTGGGAATGACGTTCAGATCTGGATAAACTTCACAGGATGGTCAGTCATTTCCCGAGGCAACATTTAAAGCAAGTAATTAATGACTTTTAGACATGGCAAAGTGAAAGGGGCTATAGGTTAGAGTACATACTTAACCTTGTGATACTTGATGCTACTCTGATGAAATTTTCACGAAAAGTAAAGACCAATAATTAGGTAATTAAGACAAGTTAACCCGATGGTTAGATCCAGGTATACAATCATCGTTTTGTCTTTTGCAACTCTTTTGGCCAATTTTGCTGTCATTTAATCCTATTGATGCCCCCATACTGAATCTCGTGCCCATAGAAAGTACAATCGAGAAGTAGACATCAAGTTATGATACATTTCTTCCTTTTAGTACAATATTCAATCTTTCTTTAGGACAGCAGCACCAAAATGCTTCAAATTTGACATTTGCTTGTATGTGTAAGGAATCGTCTGCATTTTTTTTGCAAAAAACTATCTTCGTCTTACTTCATGAGGTATTCAACTGGCTTTGGACCCACACTTGTTCTGTCCGAGACTCCACATCGAAACTTTCGTTGTGCTTTTGGTGCCCAATTCTTTAGGACGTGTGCGTAGTCAGTGCAGGACGTCATTCTTTAAAAAGCTTTGTTTGTCTCCAAGATACAGGTGTCCCTGACAGGTAATCATCACCAGACTGTACAGCCAATCACCTGTTACTTTCAACAGGTTGGATGTTTTTGTTGACAATTAGAAAAAAAACGAGGGAGTTCATAAAACACCTTACCCCGTGCAGTCTTGAGAAAAAAAGGACATGGGAAGGATCTTTTCAATCTTGCTTTGTGTTTTGTCTGAATCTCGATATTCCCTAAATCTGAGAGCGTCAGCGGCAAATTTGATTGGTCGAGATGGCATAACATTATGTTCAAGTACTGCTGAACTGGAGATTTTTGGAAGTGGCAAAAAGGTGGTTTGTGTACTACAGTGTTCAAGTGTATAATTAAATTTAAACTTGAAGAGCACTTGGAAGAAGGCATGCCTCCGCCATGTAATGCCTGATCCACAAGAACATATCGGGCCCCAATACATTTTTGAAATATCGTGCTATAGAGTACTATATCGTTTTTGGCCCTCTCTCTCAACGGTGAAGAATCACTTAGAAAAATTAAATAACTCTTGTATCCAGATAATTTTAATCCGAAGCTTACCGTCGTTGATGTAGCATCTTTTACACCGCCTCATTTAATATGTGATATTAGTTCTTCATGCCTGGTGTTGGCTTAATGGTTCGGGTGGTGGGCTGGGGATCATCGGGTCCTGAGTCGAAATCCAGCTGAGCTGTTGAATTAATACCAGGTGGAGTTGATTCTGCCTGTCATCCTTCCGAGGTCGGCAAAATGAGTGCCAGCTTGCTGGTATACTGTGTCAGAGTGGCGACCCGTCCAGGATTGTGCCCAATAGCCAAGGAGACTGCTTAAGCAGCACCAATGTTCTGCAGAGAGTATGGTCCCAATGGATGGATGGATTAGTTCTTCTATGTGGCTCTGAGGTCCTGCGAGTAATCAAGTTAGACATGAGCAAGGTACAGTCCTTCCACAATGGATGTCTTCGGAAAATGTTCCACATCTTTTGTCTCAATCAGATATCCAACAAACACGTGCACAAAAGAACTGCCCTAGAAATCAAGTGTCGCCACCTCCGACGGCTTGGCCATGTGTTTAGAATGTCCCCTGACCAAAACCCCAAGGCTGCTTTGAGATGGACACCATCAGGAAAGAGAAAACCAAGCAGCCCAAAAACAACTTGGCAAAGGACTATGGCAGCTGAGTTGGGTGATTATGGGTCGATCATGGTGCGAGGCACAGAATGTAGCCAAGGATAGAGATAAATGACCAAAGCTTGTCGGAGCCTTGTGTCTCATTGGGACGAAGATGTAAGTACAAAGTAGCAGTTGTTAGTGTTCTTTATGATGTCGCTAAAAAGAGTAACTTTCCTGTATGGAATAATTTTTCTCATTTGTTTCACTGCCAGACAGGCAGACAGAGTAAAACAATTACCTTACTCCTCATGCTTGACCGGGACGAGACTCCGTACAATTTGTCAAATTCATCACTAAATTCCCACTAAACTGTAAGTTCATGTTCCGATTTGTGTTGTACAGTGTTCAAAATATAACATTCAATTTATATTAAGTAGTTCCTCGACCATAGATTGACGTCTGCAGATAGATAGACAAAGTGAACTGATTGCCGAACCCCAGTTTGTACGTAGTGCATAACAGGGGTGGATCCAGAAATTTTTTATTGAGGGTTCACTTAAGGTTAAGATGTTCTCAAATTGTGAAGTATTCCACCAAGCCTTATTCAAGTCAATGTAATAGTCGAGGAAAAACCGGTTAATCTATCAAGAGATAGCAGCATCCGACCACAAATTCACATTCTCCATGGGAAAATGTGGGAATATCGAGCGACTTGACGAAAAGGCCTCTGACCTGTGAATAACTAATTCTAAAGAAAACTGAAGATTTTTGGAATCTTTGTGACGGATCTTCACAACAACGATGTAAATTAAAAAAAATGTTTCCAAGACAAATTAATGAAAATATAGAACGGACAAGCACAAAATGTGTCGAAATGACCCCGAGCACAAAACCTAAACTCGCCATTGAGGATCATCAGATCATCTATCTATAATTCCAGCAATCTGTGTGTGTGTGTGTGTGTGTGTGTGTGTGTGTGTGTGTGTCTGTGTCTGTAATCACTGTTTCTCGACAACCACTGGTCCGATCTAATTGAAACTTGCCAGCTATATTGCTGGGGACCTGAGTGTGTGCCTTTTCAAGGTTTGATATTAATCTGACAAGTGGTTCCCAAGTTATGGCCATTTATTTACCAAACCAATGACAGGACACATTGCTGTGTAGGCGTCGCCAATGGGGAAAGGGAACTATTTAGTTACCAATGACAGGACACGTTGCTGCGTAGGCGTGGCCATTGGGGAAGAGATCCTCAGCTGCGTTCCCCATTACGGGTTACAACAAACGGACTTCCGGATAGTGATGACTTATTGTATTACAATAATTTCTCGATTTCTTGTGCGCATTTATAGATAAACACAATGGCCCAATCCAGTCGTCATTTACGAGAGCGAAGGAACGGCCTGTGTGGTTGTTGTTTCTAGCACGTGGTTTGAAAGTTTTTTTTTTTTTTTTTGCACGTACGGCCACGCACGTTGGCCATGCACGAGTTCATTATAATAACGGACGATGTAACCACTGAAACTTTGAACTACCTGGTGAAATAGTTCAGGATTGTACGGCGCTTTGCTGGAGGACACGATCCTGAAAATGTTGCCTTTCTCTTTGGAGCCAGAACGAAACACTGAGTCACAGGGATTAATACAGAACAAGCGGCAAAAAGTATCGCAGCTCAGATTAATTGCCAAGTGAAAGCAAAAGATCTGCGATTGCCGATTGTCCGGTGATATCTCGCACGACGATCACGTGGCGCAATTGTAATGGCGGAGGGAAGGGGTTGTCATGTGCACCCGGTGAACACCCCCCTGGATCCGCCATTGGCTGGCTATAAGCATTGGTTGTTCCCCCCTCTTCGTTCCCTTACTCGCAGCCATCTTGATTCTCAGCAGGTGCATTGAAGCGGGAATCACGTGATGATTGCCGAGAGACAATAATGTAGAGAAAAATATCTCAAAGATAATGAGTCTGCACACCTTTCCCTGCCTTTCTTGAACAACAGTCCAGTTCTCACTTTGCATCATAGTGGGGCAACTTAGCATAACAATTGTGCATTTTATGAGGAAAGCACCAAATTTGGCACACTAGTAGCCTATCATATTATGCACAGATTTGGATTTTGGGCCATCTCAAATTCAGTCGCTGATGGCTGTGGCAGCCATTTTCCAAAATGGCCGCTAGCGGTTACTATAATTTCACTCTAACATTGGTTTGAACATTTATTAAAAGCTGAATTAAGAAAAACATAACCTGTAGCCACGTCAAGTTTAAAGATAGCCGCCATTTTGCAAGATGGCTGCAAATTATTTGTTGTACCGGACGACTATGTCACTCAGAAATTGGTTGTTGAGCACTGTGGCAAACGAATCAAGGGCTGCGTCTCATTCATATGAATACCGACATCTCACTCATAGAAATTGATCGAGAGATGTCTGATTTAAATGTTCTGAATCAGTGACACAGTCTGCTCTGTTCATATTCTCTCAATTTTGTGAGCACTCCCCCTCACACACACACAGAGCTGTGCATTCAAGTGCGGCCTTTTTGCACTTGCAACGCTTCAGACAGCTCTTCTTGCACTTGCACGATACTAGCTCATAGCAGGTGTGGGCTGCTTTGGGTAGCTTCGTCCAGTGTGGCTCGTACACCCACTCGTCATTCTTGACCCAGCCCCAGCTGGATGGAGGAGGCAGCTCTGGCGTTGGTAGCAGTGTTTGACCCCACACATGGCCTCCTTGGTAGGCAGCCCTCTTCACATGCTCCTCCAGAGCTGCCTTGGTTGGCGGGATCAGCTGCGCGTTGTTCTTCTTCGCGAAGAGTTTCTTCCGGGCCTTGTCAATGTGGTTGCACGTGCTGGTTCTGTCATAGAGCAATATGACGAACCTCTCGATGGTGTGCATGACATCGTCTGGTATGCCACTTGGTGCAGAGGATAGCTTCAGCAGTGCGTCTGTAAGTTCTGGTAGAATGGTCCAGATTGTCCAAGCAGTCTTCTTACCATGTCCAGCAAAGCTAGATACAGTGTCACACCCAGTCAGAGCATGAAACATTGGGAGTGCCTGTGCCTTCTCTGGTCCTAGGCCAGCTGCTATTTCGTGGGCTGCCAGGTCCCGAAAACTCTTCCCAGTGGCAAATGCTAGCCACAGTTCATCTTCTGGTTGCAGTCCCTGGGCCACTGACACAGCCAACACCACAACTACGGTGTCAACTGTCTTGATCAGTATCTTGTGGTGACCATGGTTGGCTGCATGGGATGCATGCAACAACATTCAACTGTCAGCTTCTTCGTGGCTGCATGGGGCGAGCAAGGCCAGGTCTAGCAGCGGTGGCTTGCTCAGGACTGCCTCTCCATCAGTGATAACCAGCTGCTAGTCATCCTGGTCAAACCACCTGAAGATAGCTTCTGATAGGAACTTGAACAGCTCGGTCTTGTTGGTGTCCACTCGGAGGAAGTTCTGCCAGTTTCCAGGTATAACTGCTGCTCTGACCACGCGTCTACACACTCCTTTTCCACGCTTTGATCTTGCACTGCCTTTCAGTGAATCAGCAACGCAGCGGTCCGAGACCAGGTCCAGGTGAAGCTTTGTTGACAGCTATGGTAAGAAGACATCCAGGGCATAGTCATCAAAGTTCTTGGCTACCGCAGGCTTCAGCATCTGAACAATGACTGCCCCATCAATAACTAGGCTGGTGGTATCAGGAGCCTCTGATTGGGCATTGGAGAACTCTTCAAAGCATTTGAGGAGATCACTCTTCGTACCTAGACGGAGACTTTCTCCATCGGAGAGAGCTGGAGGACACGCTTGATTCTCCTATCCCATAGTCATAAATACTATTGCCACTTGTAAAATCTTCAACAAACGCTGGTGACGACACATAGACAATTCACACCCATCATCTGAGTTACATGGCTTCATTCCCAATACGACCGAATTCATCCATATTTAGGTTACTTCAAGCCGATGTGCTGAGATGTGTTGCGATTGACTGTAAGAGTCAATCAAAACGCAGTTTCAGAAAACGGAAGGGTTACTCAACAAACTTACCAAAACAAATTAGCTTAGCCATGAAAATGGAAACTAGAATGGAAAACTACTTACAAATGGTTTGGCATTGCCGTCAATCGAACGAAGATAACCCGAAAACTAAAGAGTTATCATGGTAAAGATATCTCGCCAACACGCCGGAACGAAGAGAGAACTTCCTCACTCAGTAGCAAACTGGAACTGGCGCCGTGAAGGCAGAACGGAAATACATGCAGAACCTCGTAACCTGGTAATCCGTGATTGAGATAATCCTATAACCAAACTGCACCCCGCAAACCAAACTCAACTTGATGAACTACGGTGAACAATGGGATAGCATAGAGAACTCTATGGGCACAGAACAAAATAACAATGAATCGAGTCAACAAGTGTAAGCTGGCAACTCGACCGTGCGTGATTCAGGGGTCAATATGCACGCACACCACTTCTACTACCACGTGCCAAGCCAATAGTGCTATGAATGTTTATCATTGGTTTGCATTCAGAATCTGTGTCTTAATAAGACTAATTAGTCCACTTTAACTTTTTTTTCTCAACCAAATCAAATTGTTACTTTGTTTGACCATTATTGGACCTTTATTACTGAATAAACTTTCACTATCAACCTGCATTCCTCTCCAGAAAAGTAGATGTGTGTCATAACAGTAACCACTGGCGGACATTTTGAAAAATGGCTGCCACAGCCATCAGCGGCTGAATTTGAGATGGCCCAATATCCAAATCTGTTCATAATATGATAGGCTACTAGTGTGCCAAATTTGGTGCTTTCCTCACAAAATGCACAATTGTTATGCTATATTTAGCTAAGTTGCCCCACTATCACCCTCATATTGACCAGAGTCTCATGGTACAGAACATATATATCGGGACATCAACCTGTGCACATGTAGTGGGGATTACAAAACTGACTACTTTTAATATCCACCTGATGAAATCATTCATCCCGAGCAAGATTTATGGATGGAGGGTTTGCCGCACAAGGCAGGTGTCTAGGAGGATGGGAGTGGGGCAACTTAATTCAGGTTCAAACACACAGTAGGCAGTTTATCAAATCAGATTGACATAACATCGATTACCATGAGTGACAGTGATTTGGACCAAATCAGATCATCATAATTTCGGATGCAGCCGCTTTCCGCCGCTGCATAATTAGGATGCATAATTTCCGCCGCTGATGCATTGCTAACTGAAGGTTTGAGGAGGAACTTGTAATTTCTTGAGGATACCGGCGATAACTCGCCTCTTCACGAAGGACACCGTGGGATCTTTAACGTCCACCAACTAACGCTAACAGATGGGACACCCGGCTCTACATGCTTCCGAGCGACGGGACACACATTGATGAATTGCCATGTCTGTGAAACACCAGAATGGCAGTTTATAACTGGGCTGAGATTCAAACTCAGGCTTGACAGCTCAGAGGTGAGTATGCATAACTGGAAGCAATACCACCAGCCCACAAAAGCAGATACACACAACAACACACAAGGAACTTTGACACAGAAGGAGGTCATTTGGCCTAGTATAATCACCCACGCACGCACAAACTACCACCAAGCCCTGCCAACACCCCACTATCTCCAATGCATCCAGAGGTACCTGTCTAATTCCCATTTAAACCTATCCACCCCTTCACTGCCACTACCTTACCAGGAAGAACATTCCATGCATTATCCACTCTCTGAATGAAAAAGACTCCTGCCTTAAAACCGTCCGAACTCTCACCGTCTTTATCCTCAAGCTATGGCCCATTGCTCCAAGACTGCCCTTTGATTTATGTAATCTCGATATTCCTTGTGCTTCCCCAACCCCACCATGTTACATTTCTTTATGTTAAACTGGATGTGCCAGTTTTTTTCCCAATCTATTGAAGAAGCTAGACATTGTTGAATTTGATCACCCCCCCCCCTGCTATCCACCTTACCTCCAAGCTTTGCATCACCTGCAAATTTGGAAAATCGACTGAACTGATGTAAATTGATATAAATTATGAAAAATTATGAATAATGGCCCCATTACTCATCCCCAAGATGGCCCACAAACTTGTACACTGGCCTGCAAAAGCATTCACCCCCCCTCCAAAGTTTTCGCATTTTGATACCATCTGAGCTTATTTCATGATGCCTTCGAATCAAACTCAATATATATATAGTCTTCACCAACGACTCCAAAGTGATAAAGCCAAAAAATGCAGATAAAATGTGAATAAGTTAGATGTACAGAGAGAATTAAATGATTCTCAATTGCGTAATATTCAAACCCTTTGCTTAATTCACCAAAATCACTTCATGAGTAAATTACGTTTGAAAGGTTACAAAATAAGTGCAATACGTTTCACCTGTATTGCAATCAGTGGTTTAACTTAAAAATTAAAATCCCCCACTTTTCTAAGGAGTTTTAGGGTGAAACTCACTTGGTCAACCAATAAGTCAAACACGAAGTCCAAGGAGCATTTCAAAAGAAGTCAGACATGAAGTGGTGGAGAAGCACCATTCAGGAGAGGGTTATAAGAACATTTCAAAATCACTCATTATCGATTTAAGTACGGTGAAATCTATCATTATGAAGTAGAAGACGTATCATACCACCAAGACTCCACCCAGATCAGGTCGCCCATCCAAACTCAGCAGCTGGGCAAGATGGAAATTGGTTTATGTCACTGCAAATCCAACAATGAGTTTGGATGATTTGAAAGGTATTTTGTCCAAGATGAGGGTCAGTGTTCATCGATGAACAATATCCCATTCCCTTCACAAAGCTGGGCTCGATGGACAGGTGGCAAGAAGGAAGTTATTACTGAAAAAGACACTTCTAAAAGCTCGTATGCAGTTTGTGAAAACGCATCTTAATGATACTGCAGGCATGTGGAGAAACGTTTTGTAGTCAGACGAGGTAAAAATTGAACTTTTGTTCTAAATTAAAAGTGTTACGTCTGCTGCAAGCCTAACACTGCACATCACCCAGTTAACAGCATTCCTACTGTCGAAGATGGTCGTGGCAGCATCAAGTTATGAAGGTGCTTTTCATCAGCAGGGACTGGAGCACTTGTCATTATAGAAGGAAAAATGGATGGCAAAGTACAGGAGAATCCTTGATAAAAACCTGCTTGAGTCAGGCATGAATCTCAAACTGGGAAGGAGATTCACATTTCATCAGGACAATGATTCAAAACACAAAACAAAAGCCACACTGTAGTGGCTGAATAAGAAGAAAATAAATGTTCTTGAGTGGCCCAGTCAAAGTCCTGACTTGAACCCAATTGAACATTTGTGGCGATACTTGAAGATTGCAGTCCATCGATGATCCCCATCAAACTTGGCAGAACTCGAGCAATTTTCACGTGAAGAATGGACAAAGATTTCACCTTCTCACTGTGCGAAGCTGGTAGAGACCGACCCAGAAAGACTCACAGCAGTCATTGCTGAAAAAGGTGTTTCCACCAAGTACTGACCGAAGTGGCTGAATTTACAAGCAGTGAATTTTGATTTGTACATGTTTTTTTTAAGGCATTCCTTATTTTTAACCTCGTTCAACTATAAGTGCTTAGTTTGATCTCTTGGGTTATGAATAAAAAAGTTAATTTGGAAAAATTGTTTCTCCATAATTCATCTAAATGTGGCATTATTGGCCGGGGGTGAATACTTTTGCAGGCCACTGTATATACTTCCCAACCAGACATCCTCCCACTCACAGGCACTCTTCATTTCCTATCACTAAGCCAGTTCACTACATGACCAGGCACTCTGCAAGCCCCCACCTTTGATTACACTCTCGTATGTGATAAATTATCAAATGCCTTCTTAAAGTAAATATACACTACATCCACTGCACTTCCCTCATCCATCCAATCAGAAACTAATTTGTAGAACTCTAATAAATATAAACAACATCTCCCTTTGGTACATTCATGCTGACTCCCTTTAATTACTTTGTATTTATTTAAATGTTTCCCTATCAGTTCCTTAATTAACGTTTCTAACACCTTTTCCTCAAACAAGGGCCAGCTAGCTAACAGGTCTATACTTCCCCAATTATTTTCTGGAATCTTTCTGAAATTGTGGTGTTACATTTGATATTCTCCAATCCTCTGGTACCTGTCCTGACTCCAATAAACTGTTAAAGATATTCACATCCACTATGGATATCTGCTCCATCACCTCCTGCAATACACATATTATCTGGCCTTGGAACTTTAACATCCTGAAACATGTCTAGCTGTTTATTCACTTCCTCTACTCTTACTTGGATCTCTTCTAAAAGCCCGAGATAGATACTCTCTGCTATTGGAAGTTCTCCTGCTCACCCCTGAGATAGATACTCTCTGCGATTGGAAGTTCCCCTGTCCTCCCCTGAGATAGATCCTCTCCACTATTGAAGAGCCCGTGCTCACCTCCGAGAAAGATGCTCTCTGCTATTGGAAGTTATGCTCAACCCTAAGACAGATACTCTCCACCATTGGAAGTTCTCATGTTCACACCTGAGATAGATACTCTCCACTATTGGAAGTTCTCATGTTCACCCCTAAGACAGATACTCGCCACCATTGGAAGCTCTCATGTTCACACCTGAGATAGATACTCTCCACTATTGGAAGTTCTCATGTTCACCCTTAAGACAGATACTCTCCACCATTGGAAGTTCTCATATTCACACCTGAGATAGATACTCTCCACTATTGGAAGTTCTCATGTTCACCCCTAAGACAGATACTCTCCACCATTGGAAGTTCTCATATTCACACCTGAGATAGATAATCTCTGCTATTGGAAGTTCTGCTCACCCCTAAGACAGATACTCTCTGCTAGTGGAAGTTCTCCTGCTCACCCCTGAGATAGATACTCTCTGCGATTGGAAGTTCCCCTGTCCTCACCTGAGATAGATCCTCTCCTCTATTGAAGAGCCCGTGCTCACCCCCGAGAAAGATGCTCTCTGCTATTGGAAGTTCCCCTGTCCTCCCCCTGAGATAGATCCTCTCCACTATTGAAGATCCTGTGCTCACCCCCGAGAAAGATGCTCTCTGCTATTGGAAGTTCTGCTCACCCCTAAGACAGATACTCTCCACCATTGGAAGTTCTCATGTTCACACCTGAGATAGATACTCTCCACTATTGGGAGTTCTCCTGTTCACACCTGAGATAGATACTCTCCGCGATTGGAAGTTCTCCTGCTCACACCTGAGATAGATACGCTCTGCGATTGGAAGTTCTCCTGCTCACACCTGAGATAGATACTCTCCACTATTGGAAGTTCTCCTGTTCACACCTGAGATAGATACTCTCCGCGATTGGAAGTTCTCCTGCTCACACCTGAGATAGATACTCTCCACTCTTGGAAGTTCTGCTCACCCCTGAGATAGATACACTCTGCCATTGGAAGTTCTCCTGTTCAGCCCTAAGATAGATACTCTCCGCGATTGGAAATTCTCCTGCTCACACCTGAGATAGATACTCTCCACTATTGGAAGTTCTCCTGTTCACACCTGAGATAGATACTCTCCGCGATTGGAAGTTCTCCTGCTCACACCTGAGATAGATACTCTCCGCTATTGGAAGTTCTCCTGTTCACCCCCAAGATAGATACTCTCCACTATTGGAAGTTCTGCTCACCCCTGAGATAGATACACCCCGCCATTGGAAGTTCTCCTGTTCACCCCGAAGATAGATACTCTCTGCGATTGGAAGTTATCCTGCTCACACCTGAGACAGATACTCCCTGCTATTGGAAGTTCTCCTGTTCACCCCCAAGATAGATACTCTCCACTATTGGAAGTTCTGCTCACCCCTGAGATAGATACTCTCCACTATTGGAAGTCCTGCTCACCCCTGAGATAGACACTCTCCACCATTGGAAGTTCTTCTGCTCACAACTGAGATAGATACTCTCCACTATTGGAAGTTCTCCTCTTCACCACTGAGAAAGATAATCTCGACGATTAGAAGTTCTCCTGTTCACCACTGCGATAGATAGTCTCCACTATTGGAAGTTCTCCTGTTCACCACTGAGATAGATAATCTCCACTATTAGAAGTTCTCCTGTTCACCACTGAGATTGATACTCTCCACTATTGGAAGTTCTCCTGTCCACCACTGCGATAGATACTCTCCACGATTGGAAGTTCTCCTGCTCACCACTGAGATAGATAGTCTCCATTATTGGAAGTTCTCCTGTTCACCACTGAGATAGATAGTCTCCACTGTTGGAAGTTCTTCTGTTCACCACTGAGATAGATAGTCTCCACTTTTGGAAGTTCTCCTGTTCACCAGTGAGATAGATAGTCTCCACTATTAGAAGTTCCCCTGTCCTCCCCCTGGATGATCCTCTCCACTATTGAAGATCCCGTGCTCACCCCCGAGAAAGATGCTCTCTGCTATTGGAAGTTCTGCTCACCCCTAAGACAGATACTCTCCACCATTGGAAGTTCTAATGTTCACACCTGAGATAGATACTCTCCACTATTGGAAGTTCTCCTGTTCACACCTGAGATAGATACTCTCCACGATTGGAAGTTCTCCTGCTCACACCTGAGATAGATACTCTCCACTATTGGAAGTTCTCCTGTTCACCCCCAAGATAGATACTCTCCACTATTGGAAGGTCTGCTCACCCCTGAGATAGATACACTCTGCCATTGGAAGTTCTCCTGTTCACCCCTAAGATAGATACTCTCCGCGATTGGAAGTTCTCCTGCTCACACCTGAGATAGATACTCTCCACTATTGGAAGTTCTGCTCACCCCTGAGATAGACACTCTCCACCATTGGAAGTTCTTCTGCTCACACCTGAGATAGATACTCTCCGCTATTGGAAGTTCTCCTGTTCACCACTGAGAAAGATAATCTCCACTATTAGAAGTTCTCCTGTTCACCACTGAGATAGATAATCTCCACTATTAGAAGTTCTCCTGTTCACCACTGAGATAGATAGTCTCCACTATTGGAAGTTCTCTTGTTCACCACTGAGATAGATAATCTCCACTATTAGATGTTCTCCTGTTCACCAGTGAGATTGATACTCTCCACTATTGGAAGTTCTCCTGTTCACCACTGCGATAGATACTCTCCACTATTTGAAGTTCTCCTGTTCACCACTGCGATAGATACTCTCCACGATTGGAAGTTCTCCTGTTCACCACTGAGATTGATACTCTCCACTATTGGAAGTTCTCCTGTTCACCACTGAGATTGATACTCTCTGCTATTGGAAGTTCTCCTGTTCACCAGTGAGATAGATAGTCTCCACTATTAGAAGTTCCCCTGTCCTCCCCCTGGATGATCCTCTCCACTATTGAAGATCCCGTGCTCACCCCCGAGAAAGATGCTCTCTGCTATTGGAAGTTCTGCTCACCCCTAAGACAGATACTCTCCACCATTGGAAGTTCTAATGTTCACACCTGAGATAGATACTCTCCACTATTGGAAGTTCTCCTGTTCACACCTGAGATAGATACTCTCCACGATTGGAAGTTCTCCTGCTCACACCTGAGATAGATACTCTCCACTATTGGAAGTTCTCCTGTTCACCCCCAAGATAGATACTCTCCACTATTGGAAGGTCTGCTCACCCCTGAGATAGATACACTCTGCCATTGGAAGTTCTCCTGTTCACCCCTAAGATAGATACTCTCCGCGATTGGAAGTTCTCCTGCTCACACCTGAGATAGATACTCTCCACTATTGGAAGTTCTGCTCACCCCTGAGATAGACACTCTCCACCATTGGAAGTTCTTCTGCTCACACCTGAGATAGATACTCTCCGCTATTGGAAGTTCTCCTGTTCACCACTGAGAAAGATAATCTCCACTATTAGAAGTTCTCCTGTTCACCACTGAGATAGATAGTCTCCACTATTGGAAGTTCTCCTGTTCACCACTGAGATAGATAGTCTCCACTATTGGAAGTTCTCCTGTTCACCACTGAGATAGATAATCTCCACTATTAGAAGTTCTCCTGTTCACCAGTGAGATTGATATTCTCCACTATTGGAAGTTCTCCTGTTCACCACTGCGATAGATACTCTCCACTATTTGAAGTTCTCCTGTTCACCACTGCGATAGATACTCTCCACGATTGGAAGTTCTCCTGTTCACCACTGAGATTGATACTCTCCACAATTGGAAGTTCTCCTGTTCACCACTGAGATTGATACTCTCTGCTATTGGAAGTTCTCCTGTTCACCACTGAGATAGATAGTCTCCACTATTGGAAGTTCTCCTGTTCACCCCCAAGATAGATACTCTCCACTATTGGAAGTTCTCCTGTTCACCACTGAGATAGATAGTCTCCACTATTGGAAGTTCTCCTGTTCACACATGAGATAGATAGTCTCCACTATTGGAAGTTCCTCTGACCATTCCCATGTAAATGTAGAAACAAAGAAGCTATTTAGTAATCCTGCCATTTCACTCTCATTGTCCACCAACTCTCTGGTGCTATTTCTCAATGGGCACACACTCCTCTTAACCCTCCCTTACCCCTTATACATTATAGTTTGTGAATGTCTTGCTTTAATTTTCTTGATTATGTACTTTTCATAATCCCTTTTGGCCTGCCGAGTTATTTTCTTTACCTCGTTTCTGCTTCCCGATATATAGATGCCATCTGAAATTGTGCCAGCATCTGAAATGACACCTTGCTAATGATTGCTGCGAGATGGTTCTTCCAGAGCCACAGACAGTATGTGCGTTGTGGTGTTGACGTCACGATGTTCGTCTGAGGTCGGAGAACGACATTAATTATCATCATTTCGCCTGACTGCAAACCATTAATGACTCCAGATTGAGTTTGGTAAAGCGAGAGATAATGTTCCGCGTGGCAGGCGGCACATATCGCGCCCTGATGTTGTGTCGCAACGTCTGTATGGGACTCGGTTCTGGTGCTTTCACCATTCCTGGTTGGGAGTCGCTCAGTATCTGATCCATGTTTATATAGATACTTCCTGTCCTCGTCATACACCTGCTGCAGAGATAAACATGCATCACCATATTGCATTTTCATTCTGCAATGGATTTCACTGGGATTCACACCCTCACTTCCCAAGAAACGGATGACAGAACGTTGCTCCTCCCTGGTGCATGCTTCGAAGGGAGCCGCCATCTTGGAACTGCTCCACTGACATCATACGCTCAATGTAGCCAGATCTAAAACAGGCAAAACATTACTCTTACCCATAGATATAACACGTCATCTACAACTACACACATTACATTCTCAAATTTATATCGCCATTTTAAGGTTACATATTGACTGCCCCTCGTACATGTATATGTACGGACCTCTGGTAGCATGTACATGTTTCTGCGTTGAGCCTGTGGAGTAACTGCTGAAATCTATCTGTCTGGGTTCTGACATCTTTGTTCTTTCCTCGTTTCACACTTCTTTCTCCTTTTTTTTCACAATTCTCTTTGATTATTCTAATTCTTACTTTTTCTGCTCTTTCATCTATTTTACTCTCTATTTCTCTCTTTCATTGTCTACCTCTCGAAGGAGAAGTGAATTCTTGCAGAAATTTTTCTGTAAGGCCCACTTGGCTGCACCTGGATGGGTTTGAGGGTTGTGGACGAGCGGCTGAAACCCAAATCCAATCCAGGTTCTTCCTGATGACTCCATCTTTGCTCTTTACTTCTTCGGGTTCCTTATTGGTCGTCTGTTTCATAATGCATATGTACATGTTTGCTTGCAGTGTTAGTGTGAGAAAATTCTGATGATATCCGAAGACTTAATAGCTCAGTGGGCTGTCACCGTGTAAGTGATGAGATCCTTGGGTTTGAGTCCCAGGTTGAGTCAGAATGTTAAAATATATATATATATATATATATATATATATATATATATATATATATATATATATATATATATATATATATATCATATACTGTACATATGTATTTAAAGAAGAAGCGCTTCCACCCAAAAGGAAAAACTAGATTGACTCCGCAAATTTGAGCAAAAATGCGAGATCAGACCCGGTCTCAGGGCAACGTTTCACCGGCTTTTCAGGGGACTTCGTCAGGCAAAATAGACCAGTCTATTGTGCCTGATGAAGCTGGCTGGTGGTGGGCTCTTGACAGAGGAGTCCAAAGTGAGGGCCGCTGGGTCGGTTACTTTGAGCAGCTGTACCAGGCTGATCCACCTGCTGTTGAGTTGGATGTCAGGGGTGTTACTATCCCTATTGCTGACCCTCCAATGAGCTGTGATCCACCTTACTTTGAGCTGTGTTCGGTGATCCACCGTATCGGTTGAAATGGGGTAAAGCTCCAGGGATCTATGGCATCCATGCTGAACTTATCAAGGCTGGTGGAAATGATGTACTTGTGTTGTTAATGCAGTTCTGTGTTCTGCCTGGAACACAGGCATCATCCCAACTGACTGGAAGAGGGGCCTTGTTGTGCCTCTCTGGAAAGGGAAGGGTGTTCTCCAGGACTGCAACAATGACCGAGGGGTGACACTGCTCTCAGTACCGGGCAGGTCTTTGCTCGGATAATTCTTGAAAGGGTTCACCACCATCTGCTTGAGCACCAGTGCCAAGAGTAGTCAGGGTTTACACCAAAGAGGTCAACGATTGAACGTATCCTTGCCCTTCTGGTCCTCAATGAATGCAAACGAGTTTTGGCCAGGGCTGCTTGCAGCCTATGTTGGTCTCTGCATAATGCTTCATTCAGTGAATCGGGATGTCCTCTGGAGGATTCTTGGTCTTCATGGGGTGCCACCAAAACTGATCGATCTGATGTCTGAACTCTACTCTGGTACTGAGAGTGCTGTGAGATGTGGTGATGCCATCTCTGACTTATTTCCAGTTGTTACTAGAGTTTGTCAGGTGTGTGTACTGGCTCCCACACTTTTCAGTGCTTGTATGGACTGGATTATAGGGAGGATGTCAGAGAGTTCAAGCTGCAGTGCATAGTTTGGGAATGTCAAGATCTCTGACCTTGATTTCGCAGATGATGCAGTCATATTTGCAGAGACTCTGGATATCCTTTTGGGGCCCGGGAGGTGCTGAACGAGGAGTCAGAGCCACTGGGTCAAAACTAAGATCCAGGCTTTCAATGACATCTTCGATGCTGCTATCTTGTCTGTACCTGTTTGTCGTGGGGATGTTGAGGTCACTGAGAGATTCACTTACCTTGGCAGTGATATTCATGTCTCTGCTAGCTGTGAGCCAGAGGTCAGTAGCCATCTGGCTTAGTCCTCGGGAGTCATGGATTCACTGGATCATGGGGTGTGGCACTCTCAGTACCTGTGCAGGAGGACGAAAGTCCAAGTCTTCAGGTCTTTGGTGCTTCCAGTCTTACTCTACGGATGTGACACTTAGACTCTGACCAGGGATCTGAGATGGTGATTTAAATCCTTCGGTGCTAGATCTCTTCAGAGAATCCTTGACTATCGCTGGCCGGACCTTGTATCCGATGAGCGGTTGCTGAGAGAGACTCAAATGAGATTTGTTATCTGCATAGTCTGTGCGTGTCAGCTGCGGCTGTATGGACATGTGGGTCGTTTTCCTGATGCTGATCCTGCTCACCAGATTCTCTCAACGAGGGAGCCTCGTGAGTGGTGGGGGCCAATGGGCCGACCACATGCCTCATGATTGGTTGCATCACGTTGATCACCATCTCAACGAGATGGGAATCGGCTAGGCATCTGCCTGGTGGATGGCCAGATGGAGGCCCCCGGAGTACTGGCGGAAAATGGATGTTGCGACGCGCTGCTCCAGTGCATGCTCCCATACCTGACCTGACCCTTCTCTCGATACAACACTGTTCTTCACCCAGGTTGTCCCACCTACTCTCCTTTTCTCTTTCATTTCACAACTATAAACCCTAGAGCCTTGTATATCCTTGTGTAAAAGTAAAATATATTCAACTCCAACGTTCGGAAGAAGGAGGAGCTTGATACTAACGTTTATGGTGAGGACTATGATATGTAGCTGCAGTAAATGATTGGTTTAACGAGGAGATAAATTGTAGGACAGGATTGTCCTGTCATAACGACATAAATCGAAATAAATCTCTGATTATTTAACGACATAAATCCAATTTGTTTCGGAATAGAAAACTTAACAAGACAGCATACTGAGCAAGATGAGCCCCCCTCTCCCTGCTCGTCCCCCTCCCCCAGAGCAACAATTTGAGAAAGAAATGTTCTTTAGAGGAAGTGGAAACACAGTTTACCCCGTTTTAATGGCCTTCTAATTACTGGACAAGTCTCAGCAACCATTTGGAATTGTTCCGTCCTTTTTTTAAACACGGGTTAGTGGTCCACCATGCCCCACACACATGATCGATTTACTCAACCTAGCAAATCCTATTAACTTCATGAATTTACCATGTTAGCCACTTATCTCCACCCAGATTAAACTTAAGATAACATGTATATACCATTCATGTTAAATAACTTGTTTAATGATCTTCACTTGTGTAAAACGTTTGCTAAATAGTAATAAACATTTGTTCCTCTTTTTTCCCCACCCGTGGAACCAACTTTCACACTCTTTTCAATCTCATTCTTCCCTCCAGGTGTTCACCACCATCTCAGGTCATCCCCAAACCAAAACCATGATCTTTTCTACCATCGTTAACCCTCCCTAAGATCTCTTCTTTCCAAGTTTGCAGTTTTTCCTTCTTGAGAGGCTGCGGCTGTATCCATCCGGTCCACCCCATGTGTCCTCCCCTACTTCACGTTCTTCCCCACATCCTTTAACTCTCGAAGTCTCAATCTATTTTGTCCCTCACACCCTGCTGTTAGTTCCCCCCTCCCCCTCTTTCCACTGTTCCTTTTGTTCTGTTACATCGTGATCTGTCGTATGTTTTAGCTCCTCCATGAGTCTCGACGTTGTATACAAATAATAAAAAAGGATTCCCACGAAGGTCTCATTTCCTTGTGAACAACCGAGCCCAACGACACCACCCCCCCCGCACCCCCTCTTAACAATTGATTTTACGTTTTTTGAAGCAGACATTTGATAAGCCCTTGAAAGACAAGCAAAGATAATTCCTTTGTTGTGGCTCAATGTGTACTCACTCATAAGATTGAGTAAAACACAAGATCTACTCATAGGATGGCCTACAGGTACGCACACTCACCTCTAACCTGTCTAGCCTGGCTTCAAATCTTGACCCAGCTATGAGCTGTCATCACCCCCCCCCCCCCCCCGAGATAGAAATTCTCCACTGTAAGGCGCTCCCACCTGGGGATTCATCAATGTGTGCGCCGTCCAATGGCGAGACATTAAGCCAGATATCCCATCTGCCGGTACTGGAGGTGTTCCCATAGTGTCTTTCGCAGAGAGTAGAATTATCGCCGGCACCCTGAACAAACTGCGAATTCCTGCCCAAAACCAATTTCAGTCAAACGTCGGGCCTGGCCGGCAGGTTCATGAAAGACATGGGCCAAAAACGTTCCTCAGTCGACCCCACAAGTTGAGAATGATTGGGACCATTAAATAAATAGTGGTAAAGGCAGTTGACAGGCCCGACCGCGCGGTTATTCCCAGATTTACAAATTAAATAAAATAGCTTCCAAAGTTTGTTTTTGAGGCACATGGAAGCGCAGGACGCCGCCGCAGCACAGCGGAGAGCAGGCCAAAAAGGGACAATGGCAGCAGAAAATGGACAAACAAACAGCACAGAAAGAAGGGAGATAGATAGAGCAGAGGAAGAGGAGGCAGGACAGGTAGATAAACAGAGTGTATTATGTGTACGGAGTAAGTCGCAGGTATGCGGAGCTTCGGGTCAGACACGAAACAATATATAGATAGGGCCTTCGGGAATCCGGAACAATGTGTCCTTTTGAACCCGATTTCGATTCATCAGCTTCCTCTGACATGCAGTCCTCCATCCTCCAATCACTCTGTTTTCCCACAATCTACGAGGTATCAGTACACGTGCACGAGAATCTGTACGGATCATTCTAAAAGTCTACGAGAGGTGTTCAAAGAGTTGTCGGAATGAGTTCTGCCACACCACGTGACTGAGGGTAATAAATAACGTTCTGTTATGGCCGACTTTATTTTTGACAAGACCTGATGTCCTCAAAACTTTCTGGATGCCCTTCATAACTCGTATACACCAACGAAGACCAAATGTTATTTTTGCCCCCAAACAACTTGACCTTTTGTATCTCATCCACCGCCTGGTCTCAATCACGGTCTTGATTTGTCTATACAACTTGCTCTGTGACGTCAACGTCATGATGTTCCTTCACAAGCATCGTTCTCGGAACCTTCAAGATTCAGCGAAGGTCGAGGGCCGTGACGTAAATGGACGAAGTGGTTTATCAATCGTTCAATGATGGATGGCTGGTGCATTTGCTCGTTTGTGATCTCGCGAGTCTATTCTTTTTCAATGAGCGAGACCGAGGTGAGAGCTCGACGGGCAAAGCGGGTCGGCCCTCTCAAGGGGGTCTACATCTGGGGTGCCCCCATCCCCCGCTCCCACCTCTGGAAAATGTTGTAAATGTAGACTTCAAATGCTGCAGTCTGGACCATTTTGAAGGTCCCATTCATATGACTGCAGCTGTGAGGTGTCATTCATCGGTTCATGTCACTGCCTTTTCTGCATTGGCATCGTGAAAATAAGGTGAGAATTTGAAAAGCCGGTAGAGTGCACCCTTTGCTTGACACAACAAATCAAACAAAGTTCAGAAATACAAAATGTTTGCCCAATCAATAAGCCCGAAACATATGGCATTTGGTAAATGGCTCGTGACTCGATGACATCGTCAAAATATGGGTGTCCACAATTAGCATGCCTGAAATAACAAACATCTTGGACAAAAACTGGATAATGATACGAGGGGTTCATGTAAGGGACATTTCCAGAGCCACACTAGCTGTGTAGGTCCGCTGTGGGGGAAATTTCTTTGTGCGCAAAACAAAAAAAATAATTAAAAAAAAGCGAAATATGTGAAATATATATATATATATATATATATATATATATATATATATATATATATATATATATATATATATATATATATATATATATATATATATATATACATACATACATACCGGGCGTAGTGGCGTGCGTCTGTAATCCGGCTAATCGGAGGCTTGGGTTGGAGGATCCCTTGAGGATGGGTGCTCTGCGCTGGGCCGCGCTATGAGAGGGTGCAGATCAGCCCAGAATCATGGCGAAACCCAATTCTTATCCCTGTGTCGTAAGAGGCGACCAGGGTTGCGTCAGGAAGGGCATCCGGCGTAAAACCTGTGCCAAATCAGTATGCGGATCATAACGGATGATCCGTTGTGGCGACCCCTAACGGGAGCAGCCAAATGACGAACAACAGCATATTATATATATATATATATATATATATATATATATATATATATATATATATATATATATATATATATATATATATATATATATATATATATATATATATATATCCTGCAGGTGAACTGAATGCCGGACAACCAAATCGCTGCACCAAGTGGTAGACCCTGTGTTGCTTGTGTGAAATTGGTGATGTGTGGCTGAATCGCCATGCCACATGGGCAAATTGTACAAGCTTACCATTGTGACGTGTGTGCGAATCATACAGGTGAAAGCCACGAGGCACGGGCGAATCGTATGAGCAGATCAGTTGCACGGGCAAACCGCCACAACACATGGGCGAATCATGCAGGTGAACTGCCGCGTCACGTGAGCGCATCGCTGCACCACGACCCATGTTGCGAGTGTGCGAATCGGGCGACTCGTGGGTGAATCCACGTGAGACCCACCCTCAGTGGGTGAAACTTCACAGGTGTGCAAGTTCAGATTCAGAAGTGGCGAGTTGACCATCACAGGTTTCGAAGATTGTTTGTGACGATCACGTGACATCTCATAGCGAACCGGCGAAGCACAAAGGTGAGTAAGGATGCCTCCACAGAATTACCAGGAAATGTAAATAAGTTGCATTTTATCACACGGGGGGTGGAATGTGAAGAATTCATCAATAATTGGATCTCATAGTTAAACTTGAAAAAAAACATTTTAAACTTGGACACTTGGGAGAGCACATACCTCCGCCATGTAATGCCCGATCCACGAGAACATATTGGGCCCGATACATTTTTGAAATATCATGCTATATATCGTTTATGACCCCCCCATCTCTCAGTGATGAAGAATGACCTAAAAAATTAAATAACCCTCGTATCTGTATCCGGATTCGAATCTTCACCAAAATCGAAACAGTTCGTTCTTGTCACCCACCCAACAAGTCCACCAAGTTTTATCCAGATATGTCAACAACTTTTTGAGATATCCTGCACACAAACAAACATACACACAAACAAACAAACATACAGAAAGGGGTGAAAACATAACCTCCTTCACCATTGGTGGCAGAGGTAAAAATTCAAGTTTCATTTCCCTTTTGAAGTTCAACGTCGTTATTTGGTAAAAAGGTCACATATCATCTTTCAATAGATAACTTTATGAACAACAACAATGTGGTTTATCACTTTTAGTTTCCAGAATGGGTCATATTTTAAAAAGTTTTTCCTGTCTTCAAATCTTTCCAAAGTTTACAAGAGCCAGAGCATCAAACCAATTAATACTGCAATAAAGTTATTAATTTAAAGCATTAATTACAAATAGCGGAATTTATTGAATTCAGGTAATATGCTTTTGTGAACACAAGACGACATGCCGAGATCGTAGAACAAAGTCAGGATAAGTATGAAGTTAAACTCTTGAAAGACAAATAGTTTGAAGAACACACGAAGAAGCGACAACGAACTGAAAGACAACCGGACGACTCAAGTCAGATATCTTGCTTGAGTGCCATTCGTGCCATTCCACGAAACATCTGCTGCTGGATTTGACCCGATGGGGGTTCAATCGAACTGAAGCTACTGTCATGGTGCAGTGCCAGCAGGGGGCACTGCATCTTAGAGCACGCAGCCCTTCAGGCGGGGACGTAATAAGCCGGCCATCTCACCTGCAATTCGGCCGCGGTCTCTTGGATGTTCACGGTCCCACGGTTTCTCAGAAACAGCAAGCCATTATTGGCCCGGACCATGACAAAATTCCCACCCGAGAGGTTGAATGGAATAGTTAAGTTGGAATAAACAACGTCGGTGAATGGAAATGAGCGAGAGGAGGTGAAGTAATAAAACAAAACAAAAAAAAATTATAAAAAGAAGTGAACTGGATGATGGACACAGCAAGGAGGGTGGTCGAGATTTGGAAGTTTGGGAGAAGATGGCGAAAGGGGAGGATAATGAAGAGGCACAATGCACCATACAGGGCTACAGGTGGGAATCAGGGGAAAAACATGTTTTATGGTCACACCACCTGAAGCACTACTCCATGTACACTCGTTGCATCTGTTCTGTTCTCACATATGGCAGCTTGGCTGCTGGGTAGCTATCATTTCTTGGAAGCACAGCTGCGCCACTGATGCTGTGTCCCTCTACCAGTACCACCCATCCATCCATTGGGCCCATACTCCGTGCAGAGCGTTGGTGCTACTTAAACAGTCTCCTTGGCTATTGGGTACAATCCTGGACAGGTCACCACTCCGACACAGGATACCAGAATGCTGACACTCATTTTGCCAACCTCGGAAGGATGACAGGCAGTCAACCCCACCTGGTATTAATTCAACAACCGAGGGGGATTTGAACTCAGGATCCGAGCATCCCAAGCCCACCACCCTAACCATTAAGCCAACACCAAGCATTCTACCAGTACAACGGAACTCATTTCACCAACCTCAGAAGGATGACAAGCCAAGTCAACCCCACCTGGTGTTAATTTAACAGCAAACGGGGCTCAAACTCAGGACCCTAAGATCCTAAGCCAGCCACCCTAACCACTAAGTCAACACCAAGCTACTAGTTGTATGAAACGGAGTTACCTACTCAAAGGACCCCACCCTCGATGCAAGTCTGGAATCCCCTCTGAACCAGGTATGGTTCAGTTTTACCCCTTCGAGGAAACGCCTGTAAAATTACAAGTTCAAAAGAAAGAACAATCCTCTTTTGCACTTTTGGAAGAGGCAAGCAACCAAATAAGATGCAATCAATATTGCTCGAGGGTATAAGGTGCAGCCATGTTCCTACTCCGCCATACAGGGTCTCCGATCAAGCTCAGTGCGTTCATTCTTGAACCATGATGGCACACCACTTCATCGTAAACGATGACCGAAGTCCACTGAACATGGTGTTACTTTCTCCATCTCAATTTTTTTTGTCCTCAACTCATGTGGGACTCTTTAAAAATAAAGTTCAACAAACTGCAAAGTTTCACAGCAAGTTTTGCCAAAAGGAAAGTTGTCACAAGAGCTCGTTCATGCCTGATAGACGCTTTAGATCGATTAATCATACACCGTTGTCAAAGGTGCGATGTTACTGTTCAGGATATGACGTATAGGGTTTTGTTTTATAAATCTGCAGAGATTTAATGTATTATTATTTATTTTAAAATTAATTTGAAGAACATTTGGACAAATTTCTGAGTTTGCGTCAGGGGGTCTGTGACACCACCCTCCACCTTCCGTAAAGAATAAGAAAAGTTTGAGTCAAGTTCATGACTTCTCGTCGGGAGAAAATATAAAGTCTTACCCAACGAGTTGTTCAACAACTGATCGTCAGCAACTACCAATGGCAGTAAATAAAGCAAATGGATAGTAAATGGGACCACAAGTCTCCTGCCGAAGGCACGGCGCGCTTGCTGTAGTTCACAAGTGGTTCAAATATATATGGGGTCTGGATCAGTCCAAATAGTCTTCCTGCGGGTCAACGATCAGGGCAGGGAGACATGGTCGGTAACAAATTGTCGATATATTGTGGGTTTAGACGCAACAAGACGATGGTTGTAGGGCAGAACGATCTGCTTTGCTTTATCGAACGCTGCGTTTGGACCGAAACACGAAACACACGAGTAACCGTGCGTCGAACAGATGCTTCACGCAGCCATTACTGTTAGATGGTTGAACGGAGCCCAAGGGGATGTTACATTAGGCGACTCATGACCCGTGATAGAGGAATGCTGAACGGATGCTTCCAAGTGGCGCCGATTGACAGCTTGAGGGACGCAGGGACAGGCAGGGAAAATGGGGGAATTCATCAGAGCTTCAGAAATGCACACGGAAGACCAGCATCACAATCGCAGGCATAAAGCAGGCGCCACAAACCGAACAGGTGAGCTCCCCATCACCAACCACACAAACCAACCCTCCGTCACAACCCGAACAGGCAAGCCCACCCTCACAACCTGCACCAGCCAGCCCTCGGTCAAAACCAGCACAAGCGAAACCTCCATCGCCACGCACACAAGCCAACCCTCCATCACAACCAGAACAGGCGAGCTCTCCATAACCACACACACAAGCCAACACTCCGTCACAACTCGCACAAGCCAACCCTCCATTGCAACCCAAACAGGCGAGGCTTCCGTTACATCCTGCACAAGCCAACCCTCCGTCACATCGTGAACAGACGAGCCCTCCATCACAACCCGCACAAGCCAACCCTCCGTCACATCCTGAACAGGCGAGCCCTCCATCACAACCCGCACAAGCCAACCCTCTGTCATATCCTGAACAGGCGAGCCCTCCATCACAACCCGCACCAGCCAGCCCTCGGTCAAAACCAGCACAAGCGAAACCTCCATCGCCACGCACATAAGCCAACCCTCCATCACAACCAGAACAGGCGAGCTCTCCATAACCACACACACAAGCCAACACTCCGTCACAACTCGCACAAGCCAACCCTCCATTGCAACCCAAACAGGCGAGGCTTCCGTTACAACCTGCACAAGCCAACCATCCGTCACATCGTGAACAGACGAGCCCTCCATCACAACCCGCACAAGCCAACCCTCCGTCACATCCTGAACAGGCGAGCCCTCCATCACAACCCGCACAAGCCAACCCTCCATCACATCCTGAACAGGCGAGCCCTCCATCACAACCCGCACAAGCCAACCCTCCATCACATCCTGAACAGGCGAGCCCTCCATCACAACCCGCACAAGCCAACCCTCCATCACATCCTGAACAGGCGAGCCCTCCATCACAACCCGCACAAGCCAACCCTCCATCACATCCTGAACAGGCGAGCCCTCCATCACAACCCGCACAAGCCAACCCTCCGTCACATCCTGAACAGGCGAGCCCTCCATCACAACCCGCACAAGCCAACCCTCCATCACATCCTGAACAGGCGAGCCCTCCATCACAACCCGCACAAGCCAACCCTCTGTCACATCCTGAACAGGCGAGCCCTCCATCACAACCCGCACAAGCCAACCCTCCATCACAACTCAAACAGACCAGCTCTCTGTCACAACCAGTGAACGAGAGCCATCCATCACAAACAACACCACACACACAGAATCACAATCCACACACCACAAATCACAACCGATACCACACACCCAGAATCACAACCCACACACCACACACCCAGAATCACAACCCACACACCACACACCCAGAATCACAACCCACACACCACACACCCAGAATCACAACCCACACACCACACACCCAGAATCACAACCCACACACCACACACCCAGAATCACAACCCACACACCACACACCCTGAATCACAACCCACACACCACACACCCTGAATCACAACCCACACACCACACACCCAGAATCACAACCCACACACTGCACACCCTGAATCACAACCCACACACCACACACCCAGAATCACAACCCACACACCACACACCCAGAATCACAACCCACACACCGCACACCCTGAATCACAACCCACACACCGCACACCCTGAATCACAACCCACACACCGCACACCCTGAATCACAACTTGTTCACTAGAACACACACAAACAAATCCAACCAATCAGCACAAAGCACATGAACGGTTCGATTCCTGCACCTTCCTCATCCCACGTTCACCTGGTGAACTTTATCATAGTTTTAAATTAACGAATAATAATTGTTTCACCAAATACACCGTTGACATCACTCGATTAAACAATGATTAACGCACGGGTAAAGGAACGATCCACCTTCATTTACAAACATTACATCATTACACCTGAACAATCAGAGGTATCTATGGAAACTGATAAACTCGGCGAGCTCTTGATGTAATCAGTCTTCATTGTAATTGTGATCACGTGATCCATCAGCTGGAGCAGGATTAAAAAAAGACAATTTTATATTTTCAAATCAAAGTGATCGAGGCAGCACCGGAGGAGGTCTATCGGGGAAAGAGCGCACACCATCAGGAAACGCGAGTGAGGATCATTGACCGGGTGATTGTGACCTACTCCCCACCCTCGTCCTTTGGTCGATCCGAGAGAAGACCTCACGGTCGGCTATACAAGCACCGGGTACGAGATACCATTTACTAGTCCTTCGGATCCATTCATTGGGGACGATGGGCTGTCACAAAATCGGTAACTTTCCCAACCGAGCGTCATGGGTTGTCCCCGCCGGGTCGTCAATCCGGGTGCCCCGCCCGTCATGTCCAGGCAACCCAAGAGGTCTCACCCGCTATCGTCGGAAGTTACGTCTCGACCAACGGATGCCATTAAATGAAACTACCGAGATCGCAAGTGGCAAAGAAATATTTCCAGGATATAATTATATATTTAAAAAGAAGACCGCACGTGACCCAGGATCAAAGTGGTCACAAACGTTACGGTCTTGTCCCAAATTCGCTCTCGTTAATCACGGATCGTATTTAAACAACCATTACACGCACTTTGGCAGCACCGATCGATCGCGTGTCCGACCGATTGGTCCCAATCAAGCACTTGGGTCTGGAAGTTATGAACACCTTCTGGGGGGAGGGGGGTCCGAGACGGTCATTTCGTACCGTTGCGAGTCGGTGCTTCGTCTCTGGGGGCTCGAGCGAGGGTCGCGGGGTGTCGAGGACTTTGCGTGGTCTCTTGAACAAGTCGAACGGGTGCCGGCGCGCATCGGGCGATGGTCGTGCAAAGTGGTGGAGGATCCAGGGAGTCGAAGAGAGGGTTATGATCCAGTGGGTCTCGTCAGCGCATCATGGTCGTGCTCTCCATCCCACGAAGGTAACTTTCGTTATCCAAGATCCAGATCAGGCGCACGGAACACTCGGTCTGCGAGAGCGTGACCCTCGGATCGGTGCGGACTTGTCGTTACGGACGATTCGGCATTGAGCATCAGCTTGAAAAGCTTCTTCAAATCGTGGATTGTTGGCGGCTCCTCCGGTCCCCAAAATGCTCCACTTGGAAGGCAATAAATAGGGCCAGAGCTAGAGGCGGGGGAGAACAAAAGTTTCAGCGAGTCCCGCAACTTCAAACTTTTCCCAGCACGTGCACTCGCCACCCGCCAATCTACCCCAGTACTCGGTACCTCCCCACCCCTCCGAACACTTCTCCCAACCCTCCTCTCTTCTTCTTGTTCTTCCTCCTGCTAAATCGGGATGACGTTTCGAGCGCAATAAATCATTGTTTCGGGAGCAGCGAGCCCAGCACCCCTCCGGAGATAGAGCCTCGACCGTGCTCGCAAACTCTGCGAAACTTTTCAAAACTTTTTCCTCCTCGAGCTTCAGACTTCGCCCCGCGTGGAGCGAAGACTCATTGCGGCTTATATCGCTTTCTCAAATCAGCCTCGCCAATTCCTCCTGCTGCGGCGTCTCGCTTTCACGTCGACGTTTACGGTTCGGGCAGTGAGGACTTAGGTATTACTGGTGTCAGAGGGTGGGAGAAAATCACAGGGAGAGTTTGCGGGAGGAGGTGGGGTTTTGGTGGTGAGGGGTGGAGGGTATTATGCGGACGGTAATTAAGTAAGTTCGTGATCCCATCTGGAACTCTTGCGGCCGGGCAGGAGCACTTTGCGAGTGAAAAGTTGGGACAACTTTGTTGAAGAAGCAACAGAAAGTTTCCTCGCAGGCTATGTGAGCCGTTCTGGGTCGCCACCGCTGATTGCAGGCTTCGTGTCCGAAATGAGGAAACTTTTATACTTGGAAACGTTTCCTTCGTTCGTACTTCAAGACAAGTCGGTTACAATATATATATATATATATATATATATATATATATATATATATATATATATATATATATATATATATATATATATATATATATATATATATAACTAGATCCAGTGGGGAAATGGTTGGAGCATCTGCTCTGAGCCTCAGAAATCAGCGGTTGAGATCCTGGCTGGTCATGCAAAAGACTTTTGAAATGGTACGTGCTGCATACTTGCTTAACACTCAGCATTTAAAAGGTTAGAGCTCTGATTTGGCTGGGAAGGCAATGGCCAAAACCACCCAGTAGAACCTTGCCAACTTACTGTAGCAGCACCAATGCTCTGTAAAGAGTACGGTGCATCAAAATTACATATATTTTTCGACAATCCAGGCTGAAGCCGCAGCTGCCACTCACGGGCGAGCATCTGTAACGCGTTAAGGTCTAGATTTGCTCGCTGCCTGTAAACACACTTTGATTCTGAAGGTTCTGCTCGGGCACAAAGCCGAAGCGTGTTATTTTATAGTGTATTATATGGTCCGGGGTCTATAGGACGTGCGGGACAACCGCTCGGAGGAGAAAATGCACACCACTCGGACAAAATGAATTCGTTTTTGAAAAATATATTTATATTTCGCCTTGAGATGAACCCAAACACACAACGACGACAAAGAAAATAACAAATAACGAGAAACATTCGTGTAGTCCGGAAAGGTATCGTGTTCATGGTATTTGATGGTTATTGCACTGTATACAACGTCTGTATTATACACAACATCGCAGGGATGTGATCATATTATGATCAGATGGAAAGGAACCACAGCAAACTCCCAATGTAACCGAATGGTTACCGATCGGACATGTTCTTGTATGCCGTTTAACCACTAATTTTCACTGTGGTTGATCAATTTGTGGTTGCAACCTTTGGTGGTGACGTTAATAAGGTCGTGGTGGTGGTATCGCTGGGCCATCATGAGAGTTCAACATAGAGGCGGAATAATTAAAATACGATGAGGTTGTCCTCTTGGATATGCGGCGAGATGCTAGTCCGTTGAAGGTGCCAAAACCACCCGCGGACACACGCATCATGTCTGATGTTCTTTTGCTTAACCTCCCCGCTGCCTTTGCTCAGTTTGAACCTGCAGACATGTCCGCGTGGGCCGGTGGAGTCAGCGGGACGCTGTGGGCCAAAAAGGGCCAATTATACAGGGCAGATAAGGGAACCACAAAGCGTTTCATATTTTACAAACATAATTCACAACAATTATTCCAACATCGATAAATACTTTACGTTCCACACAGAGCTTCCCAAGATACATTGACGTTTCCACGTTGACAACAAATGGCTGCCAATGACGTCACATATGGTTAAATGACGTCACGTATCATCATCACCAATAATAATAGCACCAAACCAATCCTAATGGTATTCTAAACCAAACGCTGGCATGCAGCCGCTACGAGATTTCCATGGCATAATACATAGCTATCATGGTATACATTGCACTGTTGCATCGACAGAACACTCAAAGTTTGTGATTCTTCTGGCACAGGTATCCACTCAATTGATTACCTTGATCGGTTGATCGTGCCTCTGGCAGCATATCTTGCTTGGTACAAATACAGTACCATGATTCCTCCTGCCTTCTCTGTGCACACTCTGGCAAAAGCTGGTCCAGATCTTTCTCAAATTTGAGGACAACAAAAGATTATCTGCAAAACTGTACAAACTCCAATCGAGTTCAAAATTCCAGTGTATCTCAGCTATCTAGCTTTTGTATTTGTAGAAGGAGCTTCCACAAGTCAGTACCATGAAGAACCATAACCCAGCAGGGGGGTAGGTAGGCAGTCAAGGTCATGTAAGTTTGCAAAAGTTTACATTAAGACGAGAGAGTGTGAGAGTCAGTGTCAGAGTGAGATATAATCTTCAGAATTCCTTCTTGAGTTCCTGATTCAATGACCATCCGGATCATTTGCTGGGCACCGAACGTACATCATCGAGGTTTCAACCGTTCAATCCCAAAACCTCTCCGAATGTCGCTTCCACAACCTTGTTGTGTCCAAGGGTCATACAATCAGGTGCACAGAGAGAGAGAAAGAGAGAAAGAGAAAGAGAAAGAGAAAGAGAAAGAGAAGGAGAAGGAGAAAGAGAAAGAGAAAGAATATCCTTTTGCGTAGTTTAACATTGCAATTAAGAACTTTGGAGAATATCAGACAAGATTATCAGAGCATTGCCATAGCACATGACACTTGTAGGTTCAAATACACTCAAATACTGTCAACTTCTCTGCTCTTTGGTACAAAGGGCAAATCGTTATATTGCATGCCATGCATTTTGGCAAAGGATCATTTGAAGATGAGATATTTAAGAGGTCAGTCCGTGCTGTAGATTGAGCAGTATGGAAATGGAAGGGAAACGGAGCGAAGGCAGGACACCAGGTCGGCAAAATGTCCAAGTCGTTCTATCTAGGTGTCATTTGAAAACTGCTCAATGTAATGGCTTTCTGAGCTGCATTATTTACATGAATGCATTATGGCTGTAAGCAATTCGAATTGGTATCTGTACACGTATGGAGACTATGTACAACAAAACCGAGTGACGAGGATGTCTGAGTTATATCAATAACAAGGTAATCAACTCAATAACGACTCGAGAGAAAATATAACTTGCAAAGGAGTTTCTGCTGCTCGTGACCACCTGGCGAGTTCACGTTGACAATTATAGGAGCTTCAAACAAGTTGTCCTGATTCTGTCTTCAGGTGTTTCCAGGTTCCTTTGGCTTCTTAAGCTTCCCATTGTTGGTTGTCAATCTTCAGGAGCATGGGGGTGAACCCTGCAAAAGATGGTACGTTAGAATGCAAAAGACATCAATCAACATGAAGACCTATAATCTGACAATGTGCTTTTTCTAAAAGTTTTTGGTATGGCTGGCATCAGTCTTGGTCTTTTGGAGGAACCACCATGCCACTGCTCACGGCATGGTCATACTTCAGCATGACATGACATCCTGCATGATTGCTGCTTCAGGAACAGGGAATTACCTGACAAATTGTGTCGTCCTGGGATGGATGTTAAGCTGGGCGTCTGCTCCGCTCACATTAGCCGGTGGACAATAAAGGTCTGACGGTGTCTTTTATGAAGAGTGGGCGATTTATCGCCGGCATCCTGAACAAATTACATATAACTAACCAAAATCACTTTCGGTCAAACGGCAGGCCTGGCCAACTTGTTGGTGAAATTACTTTGGCCAAAAACCTTCCCTCTCCCACCCCTATCTCCTGCCTTGTTATATGGTTCTGTGTATTAGCTCTTACACGAGCCTCGACATGGTACACAATAAAACAAACAAACAAAAAAAACCTTCCTTGGCCGACCGCACAGGAAGGTGGAGGATAATTGGGGCTCATTGAATAAGTAGAAGTTAGGTTATTGCCAGCGATGTGTATTTAACTCTATCAAGTTTCCTCCTCGACGGAGTCCTGGCCTTTTGTTAACTTTTTATTCCAAACCAGGCACCAAAACATGTTACAAAACTTCCCCATCAGGTCCATAAAACCCCCTAAAAGTCTCAGTGATTGACTTCGGCTGAAAAAGTCTCAAGTTTTTGAGTTTACCCTATCATAATGGCACAACCTAAATTGTTTGCGACTCAGAAAAGTATACCCCACAAAAACCTGCAACAACACAAATGACATGCAATATAGTATATTGGTGAATCCTCGTGACAATGATAGGTCGACGTAATGACACGCGTATTGTCATTGCAGAAATGTCCAACGATAATTCGATG
>NC_140978.1:33952843-34020343 GCF_056783735.1 Eptatretus burgeri | reverse complement strand
ACCCCGAACCAATATACCACGTGACGCAAGCACAGACGAGCAGGCAATGTGTCGGATTATCTACAATGTTTATTTCATGGGTGATTAAACTTTGCGATGTCTCCACGGTTGTTCTACATTAAACAGCAACTCTTTTGTGGATAAAGTCATCATTTGAACAAATTCGTTAAATTTCATCAACTGCTGCAGGCAAGGTGAAGACCGGCTTTAAAGTTAAAGGGATCCTATATGGTGCGCAGCTACAGCCTGGCTAGCCGTTCCTTATCAACCATTGAAATGGAGTGCTTAAGTGCATGAGTGCTTGCATGAGTGCTTAAGCCACTTGACGAGGAATCTACAGTCAATTGCGGCACCGCACTACGTCATTCTGAGCGAATCGTTCACTCACTGCAGAAACTTTTGCCGTGCCACATCATTCAAAGCGAGTGGTTTGTGCTCCGTCATCCTGAGCGAGTGGTTCGTGCTCCGTCATCCTGAGTGAGAGGTTTCTGCTTCATCATCCTCAGCGAGCGGTTCATGCTCCATCATCTTCAGTGAGCGGTTCGTGCTCCATCATCCTCAGCGAGCGGTTCATGCTCCATCATCTTCAGTGAGCGGTTCGTGCTCCATCATCCTCAGCGAGCGGTTCGTGCTCCATCATCCTCAGTGAGCAGTTTGTGCTCTGTCATCTTGAGCAAGTGATTCATGCTCCTTCATCCTGTGTGAGTGGTTCATGCTCCGTGATACTGAGCGAGTGGTTCGTGCACCATTATTCTTAGCAGGTGGATCGTGCTCCGTCATTCTGAGTATGTTGTTCGTGCTCCATTATTCTGAGTGAGTTGTGAAATAAGACCCGATTTCCGAGCCATTTGCCATATCAAGGCGTTTTCTAAATTATGGAGCCAAATTTTTTTTTCCACCCATCACACGCAGCTGTTTATAAAGATTAATGTTTGTGAACAAATCACTGAAACATCAATAGAAATGCAACTGTTTGTTGGTGAATGCTACTCATGGTTTTTGGATTATATACAGTATGCATTACAGTCGTAATCACACTGACTCCAACCTGCCAATCCCGAAAAAATTGCCGACATCGGCCAAGGCCTAATACAGTGTGTGTGTGTGTGTGTGTGTGTATGTATGTATGTATGTATGTATGTATGTATGTGTGTGTGTGTGTATGTATGTATGTATGTGTGTGTGTGTGTGTGTGTGTGTGTGTGTGTGTGTGTGTGTGTGTGTGTGTGTGTGTGTGTGTGTGTGTGTGTGTGTGTGTGTGTGTGTGTGTGTGTGTGTGTTGTTCATCAAGCATAACATATTCTCCTTGCTAACTCCCCTCCCTCCACCACGTGTCTGTCTGTGTCTGTGTGTCTCTCTCTCTCCCCCACCCACCCCCCCCCCCAACTCTCGGTATTCCCGTTAGCGAAGTGACGGGTAGTATTTGCAAGTTATGTAATGAATAAATAGCCGCGATAATTGTACATCTTTGCTTTACCATGGAAAACGTTTTATCATCCCTAATGAGAACAATATTACGTTTCTGCTCGAATATTATTCGAAAAATGTACCTCAAGGTCTGTATCATCCAACATAACATTGGTGTTGATAACAGGCTAGGACCCCTGTTCAAAGTTTCAGAGGTTTTCCCACAAAAAGACACAGATGCTGCGATTCACCTGTCTGTGTTTATTTCCATTCTTAGGGAAGAATATCCCATGATAATTTGTTCATTGGGTTAAAATGCTCTCAACCTTGCATTTTTATCTGCTTCGTCTTCCAAGAACCGCAGACACTGGATAAAACACAATTGGACACCAATGCTAGGTGTGCCCTGGAACATTCACAAGTTGTTTCTTTTGTGGTTCAGAAGGCATCAGGAATTGCAAATTTCTCAAGAAACATTGTTTTTATAAATTCAATAATCACTCCTACAGTAAAAGACGACCAAATAAAGTACGGTAGTTCTCCATACATAGGGATGGCATGGAAAAAAACATGACCGCCCCATCAAACATGTACAAAATGATATGCTGCAACGCCACTAGAGAGTGAAATCATAAGCCTTTCAAAAGCATAACTTTTATTCTCAAACTTTTTCAAAACGAAATAGAATGAAGGAGCTAGAATACGTCACCAAAGTACCATTTCAAGAGATAGCAAAATCGCCGAATTGCTCATCATAATGTAATGGGAGTAAGCCTGGAACTTCTAACACACTTTTGTCTGAACATATTCTGTTAATACTTCCGAAATGTTCACATTATGTGTTCCATGTATTTACGCAGGTGATAGCAGATTCAAAAAAATCGAAACAAGATAGAATTTTCAGAGAAAGAATCGATGACGTCACAATCAGCAGCGTTCGGCGGCAAACCGACGGCCGGGTCCCAGACGACGTGCTTTACTTAACTAAGTCCATGAGTTCAGGACGTTTGTTCAACTCAGCATTTATGACTTTTATCCTGCCATGTTGTTAATCTGTTGATGGAGGTAATAGAGAAACGATGAATATGTCAAATCGTTTGTGTTACTCATCCGGCACGATGTGTCAAGGCCAACAATCTAAAGTGACCGGTCTCAAACACTACCATGGGCACCCAGACATGCCACCGATATGAACTGAGCTGTTGAATGCGGTGCAAAACATCCAAAGAAACTACCGTGAAGGAGTGTTGTGATCCGTCCTGTCCCCCATACCCATCATAGATGGTTATCTGCTAGTCCACAGAATTGTTGATAAAGTCAAACAGCCTAGAACAATAATGGCTGAAGCAATTACAATGATTCAATGAAAGGAAGCGACATTGTCTTTTGGGATGTTGCACCCACCCACCTGTACCGTAAAAAAACACAATACAACCACAATACAGCACGTCTATTTGAACGCCATTTATGCATGCATGGAGTGAGAAACTCTCCTATAAAACTCACTGTCTCCCATAAAGTCTCTGTCATGGATTTCAAGGCCACCTGGATTTTAAGGCATGACAAATCACATAATTTACAAAGGAAAAAGGACCAGAATGGTCTGGTGATGTTTTTATTGAGGTAGGCCTGGTGTTGACTTAATGGTGAAGATGCTTGGCTTATGATCCTAAGGTCCTGAGTTCAAGCTCCTGTCGTTCCAATGAATTAACACCAGGTAGGGTTGACTCAGCTTTTCATCCTTCCGAGGTCGTCAAAATGAGTACCAATGTGCTGGTAACAGGGGCATTGCATCAGCAGCACAGCTGCACCCCCAGAAAATGATGCAGCCAAGCAGCTCCAGGCTGCATATGAATAAACAAGCAAGAAAGTTGTCATGCATAGCACACAATACTTGTGAAATCCATATAACAAATTTGACCTTAAAATAATTCGTGATTGAATTCAATGAACAAATAATGCAAATCCTCTTTAAATTTCAAGTCAATGGGATGAAAATTTAGGATTTTACAAATTACACCTAAGTTGTCCTTTTGGTCGATTTTGACCTCAAAAATAATTGGCTGGTTGAATTCAGTGACCTGAAATATAAATCCAGTGACGTTAAGGGGAGTGGGGGTCGCGGGGGTTCCCCATGAAAACGCTCCTCCAAATAGTTTCCTGGACGATGACATCATTGGCATCCAGATCAGGAGAAATAATAATGTTAAACAAATAAAAAAATAAAAAAATCTAAAATGAAAAAACATGAAGGGTTGGAATTCCCCCAAAACAACCAAACAAGGTCGGAATGACACCATAATACAAAACCACAACCCTTTTACGATTGCCATCACATGTTTTGATATTTTTCCATCTCAATCCCATCGATCCATCCATCCATTGGGACCATACTCTGTTCAGAGCGTTGGTGCTGCCTAAACAGTCTCCTTGGCTATTGGGTACAATCCTGGACAGGTCACCACTCCGACACAGGATACCAGCAAGCTGATACTCATTTTGCCGACCTCAGAAGGGTGACAGGCAGAGTCAACCCCACCTGGTATTCATTCAACAGCAGAGTGGGATTTGAACTCAGGATCCTAGGATCCCAAGCCCACCACCCCAAACATTAAGCCAATACCAGGTGTGTCTCAAATCTCACAACAAATAAAATACACAATTAGACCAACCCACACTAAAAATCCACAACTACCCTTAACACAGACATCTTATAATTGTTACGATTGCCATCTATGATGAAAACATCAAATGATGCCGTGATGGCAATCCATAAAAGGATTGTGGTGTCATTTCGACCTTGTCATTCCTTCGCATCTTGTTTGGTTGTTTTTTGGGGATTCCATCTCGACATGGTTTTTTTCATTTAAAAAAAAACGTTTTTCTGACTTGTGAGCATAAATAAATGAAATTACTGTTCGATTTCCCTTTAATGCAGGAGGCTCACCGACGGAAACCATTTGGGAATGAATAATAACAAGCATCTCGTAATTTAGTGTGGGGATAATGATGAATGTGGAGTGAAATTTTTGGGCTTACTGAACAGAGGACTCCTGGGTAAATGGGTGAATATATGATTAAAAAGTTTGTAATTTACTTCAAGTGAAAGATACCATACCAGAACCAGTGATCTTGTGGAGAGAACATCTGCTCTGAATTTGGATGGTCAACAGTTCCGTTCTGACCCTTACTGAGTCATATAGTGTTGTTTCCTCACTTGATGCTCAGCATTTAGAGGATATAGCATGGATAGACCCCACGGGTTGGCATCCGTTGTGGAAGGGAGATGGAGATTTCTCCTCAAATCAAAGACTTCATCTTAAGGAGAGTTAATATAAAGCTAAATTTGATAAGGTTTCTCCATTAACCACAACAAATTAATAAAGGCTCCAACAAAATATAAATGGTCTACTAAACACATCCACATATCTCCAAACGATTGTACAAGATCAATGGAAACCTCAACGATTTCAATCACTTGAATGAAAGGACGTCGTTCGGGACCTGTTGCTCAAAGAATGGTGCGATCGCAGTGAAAAAGCAGTTCATTTAATCTATCCTACCCACTCTTCCCTTATCGGCAGTCAGGATGGAACAGGAGCAAAGATAAGGGCCTCTTCAGATAAGCAAAGCCCGTATCTTGTTGACAGCAGCACACAATAGATCATTCCAGCAGGAGGAAAAAGGGACAGCTCAGTGCTGGTCTTGTCAAGCTCTTCTTTTTTGCTGGCCCTGCACTTTGGTAAACGCTTCTACCTGCACTCCAACATGGCATTGATGTTTAAAGCATAAAAATTGTATTTCCCCTCGAGTTCAAGGATGGATAGATAAGTACCTCTCAACAAGTAGGTGAACCATATTTGCAGATGCAGGGTTTAATGGATACGGACAGCAATTTTGTCAACTGAATAAAACCCAGGGATGTCTCAAGTCGGTGTTACTTTTAAACGAGACGTTGAGCAATAAAGTTTACAATCCGGCCGCACTTGTCCTGTAATTTATGCGATGAAAGCTGCGTAGCAGTTGAGCCAGTCGAAGTTCTGTATAGAGTGCGGGAAGTACTGCCCAGACAACAACCACACCCTGATATAGAAAGTGGTGCAACCTGTTGTCAAGGGATGGATATCCAAGAAGACCACAGCACTTGCAACCTACAATTTAAAGCAGGGATTTGTAATTCGTTCAGCATGCTAGTGATAAATCCTCTACTATTCCCAAGAGAACACTGTGGAACTGTTAATCTCTGCCAGCTAATGCCAGCAGACAGAACACCCTGCTCAACATCCCTCTTATGGAGGGCATGTATCACCCTGGATGTGATACACCAGTGTGACAGTTTACACCTGGGTCGAGATTCAAACTGAGGCTCGACAGCTAACACCTGAGTGTGCAAACCGCTAATCTAATCTCCAATTTTGAGACAGAAATTAATGTCATACTTAAAACATACTGAGCCTCAAGGTTATTCGGAAAGGTCGAGGTACAAGTAAAGATTTCATGTTCGGACGGAAATCCTCCGAACATAGGCGTTCAAGGGTAGTTAACCAAAACATATAATACACACCATAACAGATACGTTTACAAAGAGAACCGAATGGCCCTATAAATTTACTACAAATATGGGAGTGAGTATTTATGACTGTGTTGTAAGCCTACAGCAAGTCAGCATCTGCATAATGAATTGAACCTGATGGTGATTCTTAGATTCCCAGTGAAAGACGTGCATCGAGAATACAGACAGACAGTCTGTGGTAAAATGGCAGGCAGCTTCGCCGTGGGTCGCCCCGTATGACTAGCAATCCGTCAGGCCGCCCGTGGGGAAGGCAAGAGGCCTTTGGTGTGGGGCTGCGATTTACTGCGGGTGCCTTCCAGGGCCACCCTGGGCATGATCAGATGCTCGAGATTGTCGGCGATAAATCGTAGGCAGGAACTGCTGGGTGCCCTGCCGACCTGCGTGCCTTGTACTCCATTCAGCCATAGAACAGGCAATGCTGAGAAATGTAATGACTTTTCTGCATTAGTCGAGCCTTCTGAATGAATGACAGAATGAGTGAATTTAAGCTACGATTGTCAACATTAATTTTGGGACACGCCTGACGTTTGACAATGAATGATTAGTGAGCAGACAAACAGACTTTATTGTCCATGGCAATTACTACCTATGGTCGGTGAACTTAAAATCAGAAATAACAAATTGTTTGCACATCGTGTATGACCATTAGTGAGAAAAAAAAATGCTTGCCACAACAAAGAAGTCCCACAACATCCTTTCCTTCCTCAAGCTTGTCCTACTTTAAGAGCATCAATCGTGTGCATTTAGAGGAAGTGTGGATACTTTTATGTGAATGCGAGGCCTAACAGCAGGATAGAAAGCCACAGTGAGCTCACTAGGGGCTTTCAGTCTGAGGCCTAATCCGACAAACAGCTGTTGTAGTGCTGAGCACACGAAGATTCAGCACCCTGTTCCTACTGGTTGAAGTTTGACACGTAACTGCTGTATCCTCCACAAACAGCAGGTCACACTGTATTGCTTACTGGTAGCTTTGCTAATTCACAAATTATTTTCAGGCATGATGATGCAAAAGAAAACCCTCATTACACACATTTTCATATCACCCGTTACTGGATTTTAAGGTGAAGCCCAAGAGATTAGATAAGGTGTATGTACATATGGAAAGTAAGTTTTGTCTTTCAATTATAAGACCATTGTTTAAGATAAGTTGTTCAAAAAAACACCCAAAATTTATACAGCACTGCCACCTTGTCTTTAACAGGTACAACTACTCCAACCAAGGAACGTTTTTTGGCCCAAGTCTTCACGAAATGGCTGACAAGGCCTGAGATTCGACTGAAGATGATTTTGGCAGCGATTTTGACCTTAGCCAGTGTGCCAGCGATAGCTCAGATAGCTCACCCACTCTTCACAAAGGACACCATTGGATCCTCAGCATTCATCAACTAATTCCAGCAGATGAGAAGTCTAGTTTAACGTCCATCCAAGGGATGGCACATATATTGATGCTCCGACTGGCCTGTGGAAAATCAGGATGGCAGTTGACAGTTGGGTCAACTTTAAAACACAGGCAAGACAGCTTGTCGAGGTGAGTGTGCATATCTCTGACTATCCTGCCAAATCTTTTTTAAACAACAACAAAAAGAAAGAATCGTGGAAATTTCATTGTTGTACATTATTCTTTCACAGCCAAAAATATATAATATTCTTCTGAATATGCAATGTTTGTGGTTTTTAAAACACTTCTCCATACACAACATTTGTGGTTTTTAAAGCACTTCTCCATGAACAACATTTGTGGTTTTTAAAGCACTTCTTCATATTCAACGTTTGGGTTTTTAAAGCACTTCCCTATCCACAATGTTTTTGGTTTTAAAAACACTTCTTTGTATACAACATTTTTGGTTTTTAAAGCACTTCTCTAGATACAACGTGTTTAGTTTTTAAAGCACTTCTCTATATAAAACGTGTTTGGTTTTTAAAGTACTTCTCTATATACGTTTGTTGTTTTTAAAGCACTTCTCCATGTACAACATTTTTGGTTTTTGAAGTACTTCTTCATATTCAACGTTTTTGATTTTTAAAACACTTCTCCATACACAACATTTGTGGTTTTTAAAGCACTTCTCCATGTACAACATTTTTAGTTTTTAAAGCACTTCTGCATATACGTTTTTGGTTTTTAAAGCACTTCTCCATATAAAACATTTTTGGTTTTTAAAGTACTTCTTCATATTCAACGTTTTTGGTTTTTAAAACACTTCTCTATGAACATTTGTGGTTTTTCAAGCACTTCATAAAGAACGTTTTTAGTTTTTAAAGCACTTCTGTATATGCAACGTTTGTGGTTTTTAAAATACTTCTCTATCCACAATGTTTTTGGTTTTAAAAACACTTCTTTGTATGCAACATTTTTGGTTTTTAAAGCACTTCTCTAGATACGTGTTTAGTTTTTAAAGCACTTCTCTATGTACAACATTTTTGGTTTTTAAAGCACTTCTCCAGAAGTAAAGATTTTGGTTTTTAAAGTACTTCTCTACAAACAACATTTTTGGTTTCTAAAGCACTTCTCTATCCAATATTTTTTGTTTTGTTGAATTGCAAATTGGAAGTATTCATCAGTGGGCTGTATTGTCATGGCAGATATTATCATCGTTTTGCGTGATTCTGCAGTTGTTACCTGCAATAGTCGTTCGCTGATGTTATGAACCAAAACCTTCATTTATTATACAAATCGCTCATCCCCTTATTTGGACGGGGAAAATTGACCACCTGTCGCTAAATTCAAATAACCCGGCTTTTTGTGCATGAAGCGATGACAACTTGGGCTAACTGCAAAATTATGTACAAAAATCTGTCAGTGTTTGTCTCTTGACGTGTCCGGATGGTGTTTGTGTCTGGGCGGTGTTTGTCTCCAGACATGCCCAGGCAGTGTTTGTGTCCAGGTGTTGTTTATCTCCAGAAAGTGTTTGTCTCTGGATGTGTCTGGGCGGTATTTATCTCTGGACGTGTCCAGGCGGTGTTTATGTCTGGACAGGAGTTTGTCTCTGGATGTTTATGGCTGGTGTTTGCCTCTGGGTAGCTTGGCTCTGGACGCATCTGGCGGGTTTTGTCTCTGGCCGTGTCCGGGCGTTCTTTGTCTCCAGGAGGTATTTATAGTATAACTGGTAGAAAATTGATTTGACATTATTTTGTTTCCATCTTCACTGTACTATGATGCATAAACATTTTAAGAGAAACTCGACAACACGTGAACCCGTTGGGTTCCCGTTGTGACAGCGGTTGATGAAAAAAAAAATTAATTAAAAAAAAAAGAAAATAAAAAAGATAGCTCCAGCGAACTATACCGCTAAGGTTGTTTGCATTGATCAAATTCTCCTGAAGAGTACTTGACTGAATCGGAAATTGATTTTTTAATAATTTTTTCGTTGCCCGATTTGAACGAAACTTGATACTACACACCGCAGGAGAATGGTAAGATGGGCCAAAAATTTTTGCGCTATCGTGTACCATTTTGGCTGTATTTTGGGAACAAACATACAAACATACAAGATGAGTTTTAGTAACATATAGATTATGAATTGTAATTAACACTCGGCGGAATTAACACCACATGTCTGCCTTCCCTTTCCCCCTCCCTCCTCTCTCTTTTCTCCTCCACTTCCTCACTCTCCACCCTCTCCCTCTCTCCCCCCTCTTTCTCTCCACACTCCCCCACCCCCTTTAGTATTCCTGTCAGTGATGTGATGGGTGGTATTTGCGAGTATATAATACATCGTGGTTATGTAGCTCAGATAATTCAAATTGTGATTAAGAGATTTCTGAAGACGTCTTAGACGAATCAGAAAACCAACATGGTGGACGCAAGATTTTCTTCCTAGCCATTGTGGGTGGAGTCAAGCTGGCTCTCCACCCAAAGGGTTTGAAGGCTTCTTTCACATGCAGCTTCATTACGTTTATAATACTAGCAGATAGCCGTCTACGACGGGTATGGGGAACAGGACGGATCACAACACTTGCTTACGGTAGTTTCTTTGGATGTTTTGCGCCGCATTCGACAGCCTAGTTCATATTGGTGGCGTGTCTGGGTGCCCATGGTAGCATTTGAGACCGGTCGCTTTAGATTGTTGGCCTTGACACATAGTGCCGGGTGAGTAACATGAACGATTTGACATATTCATCGTTTCTATATTACCTCCATCAACAGATTAACAACATGGCAGGATAAAAGTCGAAAATGCTGAGTTGAACAAACGTCGTGAACTAATGGACTTGGTTAAGTAAAGCACGTCGTCTGGGACCCGGCCGTCGGTTTGCCGCCGAATGCAGCTGATTGTGATGTCATCGATTCCCTCTTTGAAAATTCTATCTCTATTAGATTTTTTGAATCCGCTATCACCTGTGTAAATACATGGAACACATACTGTGAAGATTTCGGAAGTATGAATAGAATATGTTTGGAGAAAAGTGTGTTAGAAGTTCCAGGCTTATGCCCATTATATTATGATGATGATTCAGTATATGATATCGGAAGTAGTGTCATCTTTGGTGTGAGCCAGTATTTCAAATCATCTTCCTTTATCCTCTTCGTAATATTATGTAACCTTCTCAAATTCATGATATGGAGTATGATATGTTGTGTCAATAAAGTTTTTCAAAATTATCAGAAATTATAAAGTGCATTTATAAAAATGTTCCAGAGCACATTGCCCACCATAGGGAGTGCCCGCTGGTAAATATAATCTGAAAGAGTTACAAAACACGTTTAAAGCAGATTCAACTTCACAATAAATCCACAAACTCCCTCTACTCGACTGCAAAACTCATAACATGACGTCTCATCTTTGTTACACGATGAGTTGCCACCACTTAAAATAACAGTTCATTGTAGAAGGGAGAAACTTTGGAACAAATGGATGGTTTTGCGAAAACATTTTCTATCATCTGAGGACAGACACGTTTCAGGCATTTTAATTAATTACTTAGTGGTCACAATGATAGCCCCCTTCTTGTGGGGTCAGCTGGGAAGGTTTTTGGCACAAGTCTGTCAAGAACTGGCTGACCATACCTCATACTCGACTGGAGGTGATTTTGGCAAGAAATTGTAATTTGTTCCAGGGTGTCAGCGATAACTTGCCTCTTCTTTGCCGCGAAAGACAAGCGAGGATCTTTAATGTCCTCTCTAGCAGACAGGGTGCCTGGTTTGATGTCAGTCTGAGGGATGGCACATTTTGTGATGCCCGGCATGAGAAGCACCAATCAATTTATAGTCGAGTTACGAATCAAACCCATGCTACACAGCTCAGAGGTAAGTGTGTTACCTTCACACCATCATGTCAGACATGCCTTCTATGAGGGTACCTGATGTGACGTTGAAGTTTGCCATTTCAGCAGCTTTTAAAGCCTTTGTTCACAGGATGGAGAATCACAAAATAGCTTTGCATGGGTTGGAATGGATAATTAACCCCAAATAAGCCATGTACATATTGTTGCGGGCCAGGGGTCAGTGGCGAGAATGACCACTAGGTGAGGGGGGTTACGTCGTCTCCCACCAGACTCCCCGGAATTGTAGGCCATCGCTCCGGATAATTCCGTGAGGCGGCGGGTCGCTGAACCGACTGTGGATGCCAATACCTCCACCGCGCAGCGTAGGGTCTTTTTGTCTGGAACCAATTTACCTAATTAACTCCAAGGTGTCGTCTACCGGGAAACCACGTTCTCCGCACGTCTTGCTCGAACCGGGTCACTCTACCGACTGCGGTAGAGTTCCAACCACCAACTCCGGTTTGGGTGCACTCGAGCGGAACTGCTGAAGCCGTGCCAGCGACAATGAACCGATTACCGGGGATATAAACCTGCCTAAACTCAAATCCGAACCATGCTGGACCAATGCATCAGGGTTGCGGACGGGACCCAGGAAAACTCCACGAATGCCAGCAAAATGTAGAGCGCACACCAACCAATTTGCTCCTCCAAAAGAACTCTCGTTCCTCCTCCAAGAGACTTATTCAGAACCAACGACTGAACCCCCTCAGAACTCTCTGCTGAGGATGGCGTCGTAACTTTTATGGACCTCCCCAAATGGGGCGAGGCTGGGTGGAACAGACGTCACTGTCTGCCCTGATTGGACAGGGCTCCCATGGGTCCGCTCTTTCTGGGTGGGATTTCAGCCATGCAGGGAAAACACCGCCCCCACTCCATGCGTGTCCATACTTGTCAAAAAGAAGTTACAAAGTTTGTGGAAGCCGAGAGGAACTGCCAGAGATTCTGCCTCGGACAGCGAGTAGCCGGTTAGGCAAGTGAAGCGCTTGTTCAGTGGTGTGGTCAGTTTGTTTGTTGGATGGTCTTAGATGGTTTATTGGATGGTTCGTTGGATGTAACAACCTACTTAAAAGAACATCGCAATGCACACCTTTGATTCTCCCACTAGACAAAAGGAAGGGACCTGTCTCACATGCACTTAACGGAATAACTGACCTTTGGGACATCTGTATGTTTGAATGCATATGGTTTCCAGATCCGTAACAATAAATATATATATATATATATATATATATATATATATATATATATATATATATATATATATATATATATATATATATATATATATATATATGTATATATATATATATATATATATATATATATATATATATATATATATATATATATATATGTACATATATACAAATATATAACATTTTACATTTTGGTGTTTTTTTTATTTTAACATTTTGTTATGCAAGCTCAAGCCTGGCAACACATTTTTGTCTCTGCTTTCACATTGTTTGAAATCGATACAAGGCTACTTTAGAAATTCCAATGAACACTTTAAACGTCACAGCATGGCACTCGATGATTGATGTATCGGTATAACGTGACCACTATTTGATCAAGGATGGATCTTCAAGAAAGAGGAAGACGCATCGAGGAATGTGGTTACAAACAGATATACCAGTCCTCTGCTCTACACAAGTCATATTATAAACTGATCTATCAACAAACTGTGAGATAAATCATTTCAAAGGAACTACAAAAACCCCAAACCTGAGGAATTTAAAACGCAATGATTATATAAATACAGTTGTCTGTGATATAATGGGAGATTATTTTGAGAGGGCATACAAAAGTGTTGAACCCCATCTCACCCACCACACTATGCCTTCTCCTTTTCCGTAATACTATCTTCACGCAACCAATCTCCTCCCGACCCCCACCCTTTCCCACCCTCTCCTACCCTTTATCCTCTCTTTCCTTTCTTTTTTCATTTCTATTCTTAACAATGTATTACTACCCATATTACTACCCCATATAATGTATCCAAAATAAACAGATTAACACCCTCCAACACACTCCTTTTAGTGAGCCCACCCTGTGGTGATAGACCAGGATCGATCTTAATGCTGAGAACCGGTCAAACAACACTCAAAACTATAACGAGGATTTGGTCGACCCTTCTTCGAGCGATCCAAGCAGAACCAACTAGCGAACGAGCAAGCTTACCACTGAGCTATCGAGTGCCAAATGGTTCTGAGCAAATGTCTGGGATCTTCGGCTTTGACCAACAATGGATCTCAACGTAGATGAATTGCAAAAGGAAATTCTTCTCGCCCAGAGTTCAAGCTGGCAATAACTGTTTGTAAGAGAGCGATGGGTTGTCTCTAGCAGCGGAGAAGCCACCTGGCTTTCCTGGGAATGTGTCATGTTTTGAAAATAGCTTTCTCCTTAGCATCGCTGCAAATGTTATCAATTCATCACAAAGACAGCTGACCTGCTGGCACAAAATCCCCAAATGGATGGGCAGCCATTCAACTAACCAAGCCATAGCGCAAAACGACTTGTCATGATTCTGGTTTTTTTTGGCAATTTGAGTTCAATATTTGCTCGCAAGGCATCCTACAACAGGACATTTAAGATGTGCAGAGCAGGATGTACGTCTTTACACATCTACAGCGTTGTTGCCCAAAAGTGGATGTTCTTAAGTTGGATAATGAGCATGCACAGTGTGATGATCATCCAAGCAAAACCCAAATCAGAGCTATGATTGAATCCTGAGACCTTCAAAGCTGCCATTCCATTATTCCAGCATGACATGACACCAGTCGTAAGCTGTGAGTTCTTAAGGATCTTTTGGAATGAGTAGCAAGTTAAAATGTAGTATCAAACATTAAAGGAGAAAACTCAAGAGTTTTCTGCTTCTCTCACAATGACTGAGTTGAATATGACTTGAGGAACAACTCAATGGAGGTAAGCCTGATGAATGAGTAATTACAGGAAAGATCCACTCGGCTATGATTACCACATCATAGCCTGTGTCTCAAATGTTAAAATCCACAGCAACCAGGCACTGAAAAGCCTAATTTTAGCACACTCAGAAATCTTACAACGGCTTCTCCAGGTGGCCGTCTTGGCAGAAAACCCCCTCAAAAAACTGACATCCTGTGCTGACTAGGCCAAACACTATCTCTCTCAATGTCAGATAGTTTCCTGTCCATTCCTTCTTTTGTCTACCTCACCTCATTTGCATTTTCTTGCCACTTTATTCAAAATCCTCACTGCTTCCTTTGGTAGATGATAAAGATTTCCCACAATCCCAAAGGGGGGAAATATGTTGATTCAACTTTCTCAGATGCCATATCAACAAAAGGCATTTTATACAAAGGCCTGACCCAAGGTTTTGTCAGATGAATATATCATATCAGACTTTTAAAATCTCAGAATCCTAAAACTCTGAATATTATGGTGACATTTACACTCCATTGTATGGACTTCTGTGTGTGCTGTTCGAGATATGCACAGTCTCCTTTGAGCTGTTCAGTCTCGGTTTAAATCTCGGCCCAGCAATTAATGGTCACAATAGCGCTTCGCGTGCAGGACGAGGCTTCATCGTGTGCAAAATCCATCGGATGGATGTGAAGCCAGAGTACCTGTCTGGTAGAACTGGTCGTTTGTAGACATTAAAGATCATGAGGCGTCTCTTAAAAAGAGTGAGCGAGTTGTCAGCGACGCCGTCAATAAACTCCAAATTCCAACCGCAGTTGAACTTCAGGCCTGGCAAGATGTGCCGGATGTGCACCCAGACCTGAACCAAAAATCGAAACAGATTGTTCTTGTCACCTAACAAACTCATCCACCAATTTTGTCAAAACTCATCGACAACTTTTTGAGACATGATGCTATACAGCATACATATATCGTTTTTGGCCCCATCTCTCAATGGTGACGAATCACTTTGGAATTAAAAAATTCTCAGATCCAGAACCGGATCTTCACCAACATTGAATCAATTCATTCATATCATACACCCAACCTGTCCGCGAAGTCGAGTCCGAATCAGTCATAACTTCTTGAGATATCCTGCTTACATACAAACAAAGACAGACAGACAGACAGACAAACAGGGGTGAAAACATAACCTCTGCCTACTTTCGGTGGCAGAGTAATAACCGATTTACAATAGGAGGAACAATATCAGGAGAAAAAAAAGAATATGAACCTGGGTAGATGCAACAGCTCAATTCCCCTCTATAAAGACCAGGACAGTCAATATTATTAGTTTCATCATGATATAACAACGAGAAAGGATCTGAAAAAGCAAAGCCCATCCACATCCGTTTTGTACTCAAACTAAAGTTGACGAAAACGACAGTTAAAAAAAAAATTGTACATTTTCTTAAGTTGTGGTCTCCATATTTTCATTATTAAGGTTTGTTGAAGATTTAATAACAAACACTCAATTGGTAAAAAGATATTATGGAATGGGCCGACACACTGAAGCTCAATGGTAAATAAGGAAAGAAGCATGGAAGTGATTTAAAAAAAACAACAACAGTACGTCTCATGCTTGGGAAGCTGCAAATGGGCAAATAAGGACTATTTATAGTCACCATGACTTTGCCGTTTCACATTTTGACCCAATTCTTTTTTCATTAATCTCTTCATATTCTCATCATAAAGGAATGTTGAAAATTTGATGACAAAAGCTCAAATGGTAAAAAACGTTACAGACAGACATGCACGCACACCTCATTTGAATGGCTAAGAAGAGGTCAGCTCAGAACAAATAATTATAAATGCCCAAAACCAGGTATATATGCTTGGTGTTGGCTTAATGGTTAGGGTGGTGGGCTTGGGATCTGAGGGTCTTGAATTCAAATCCCACTCGGCTGTTGAATTAATCCCAGGTGGGGTTTACTCTGCCTGTCATTCTTCTGAGGTCGGCAAAATGAGTGTCAGCTTGCTGATATACTGTGTCGGAGTGGCGACCCATCTAGGATTGTATCCAATCGCCAAGGAGACTGCTTAGGCAGTACCAACGCTCTGCACAGAGTATGGTCCCAATGGATGGATGGACATACCACGAATGGCTTTAAAAACATGGCGAGACTGAGCCAATCAGACAGGTGTAGTTTTTGCAAGGTAGAAACAGAAGGCATGAGTCACCTCCTATCAGGATGTAAAGAAAACTCATGTCAGAACAGCTGTACACACAAAGGCACAACAAGGTATGTTGGTAGAGTAATCCACTGGCACATCTGCAGAAATGTCAACATCCCAGTGACACAAAAATCATGGAAACACGAACAAAAAGCAATCATTGAAAACATGGACATAATGCTCACGTACGACCTGCTGATCCCATCCAGTGTGAACATAGCAAACAAAGCACTGTGAGTGCACAGAGTACTTAGATAGAAAAATGAAAATATTGTCTTGCTAAATGAGGCTTCAGTACCCAGTGAGGTCACAGAAACCAATAAAATGGCCAAATATAAAGTTCTCAAGAATGAAGTGAAAAGATCCTGGAAACTGACGACCACCACAATTGTACCAGTGATAATTGGAGCAACAGGAATGAGAAAGAAGAACCTCACAAAGATCCTTCAAACATCCCTGGAAACAAAACCTCAAACAAAACGACAGTTGGAGGCTGTCTGGGGCTCACTCATGATCCTGAAAAGAGCCTCAGAACAACACTCTGAGAACAACACAACTTCACAACTTCGGCCAAGAATCACGGTCCTTCACTGAAATGAAGTTGGATACTTCAAGTCCTGGGAGGACTCCATTCCACATTCTGAAACAAGAATTATGGAGATAACGATCAACGACACACACACGATTGCAAAACCCTGTCTCCCACTAAGTGGGGGGATGGGCTAATAATCGAAGTATCAAAAGATTATTTACCTCCTTTCCAGGCTTTTCACACTACTTTTGCTTCACTTAAACCCAAGGAATACATGTCTGATTTGGTCTAAAGGATATGTTGTTAAGAGGACAATCAATTATATTGCACTTGTACGATTGAATTATGAATATACTTTTATAAAAGCCAGTGAAAATGAAGGGTTAGAATTATTTTATTTGAAATATTCAAGGAGACTGGAAGATATGATGTTTCACAGCAAGAAGCGTCATTTTAAAACATGACATGTACAAATGTAACCATAGATTCTTAATCTTCTGGGACGTTTTATTTTGACCATACAGCCTCATGAGCGTGCCAAAGTCTGAAGCCTCGGCCTTGCGTCAGGTGTGCTTTTGTCTTCTTAATTTCTTCGACATCTTAGGGACGTAAATGAACACTCGTTTTACTATGCACATGTTTTGCATCACATGCAGCAAATTTCTCCTCCCTGTGCGTTGTATTTATTATTTTTTAAATATTTCTGTACACCGTCCTTGAGGCACAATTGCAAGTCATCATCTACATTTCCAATAGAAGAGACATAATTACCCTGTTCTGAAAAATGATTTTCGAGTTTTTATTTTTATTTTTTGGGGCCTGAAAAATAGATCATAGTTAACATGTAGTCGCATTAAAAGATTGGCTTTTAAAATCCTTCTTAAATCATCCTGATGAAGGTGGACACAAAAATGCATGAACACACATTGTGTTTTATATACGTGGATGATAAACAATGGCAATCCATACAACAAAGTGAAAGTTCATTAAATAAGCAAAAGGAAGCTCAAGATGGAGTACCAAACTTAGCTCATGAAATGACAATTGGAGATTCCCTTGTTCAACAGAAAGTGCAGATGATATGATTGTGCATCCGAAAATATTCCACCCCAGCGGCGGCATCGTCGGCCATTACTTCCTCCATTCTAGAGGATGTGCCTGTCACCATTCTGTGATTACGTATAAAAGTGAAAAAAATGTCACAAGCACACAAAATTGTGTTCATTTGGTAACATGCTCGCTCACCCCTGCTCTGGTTCAAGGTAGGATCTTCCTCCTCTTTCGTATGCAGCACATGGCTGTGGATAGCATGATCTGCTGCGGGTGTAGCTGTGCCACTGATGCAGTGGCCTCAAGGTGGGATAGGCTCGGTTTAGTGACCTGAGATATGATTTATCCATATGTAGGGTGATTTGTGAAAAATTCATGGGACCATTAAAAAAATATATTTATATTCTTGAAACAGATAAAGCTTGTGGTCTGAAATTCTGCATGGACCATCAATACACATTGGAAATACCAATCAGTTCATCAGCGTCCCTGTCGGAGCAACATGGTGTTGTCCAGTGTACATGAAAAAGTGTTCATCGTGAAACAGTATTGTGAAAGTGGTCATTCCATTGTGACTGCACAAAGGAACTTTTGTAAAGAATTTGAAACACGCGATGCTCCCAGTAAGAAAACAATCTTGCATCTCGTTCATCAATTGAGGAATAATCAGGAAGTGTAATTGATCAAAGGTCAAGGACAAAGTCTTTGAGACAAATCAACACACGTTGGAAGACCCGCAGGCAGCCATATAACGAGAGATCCATTCCATTTCCCAGGATACCCTGCAAGTCATCATGAAGAAGTACCCCACTCGCCGACGACATGTGATTACACACAGAGAAGGGCTCTTTGAACATGTTCTTCAATAGGAGATGAATTTCAGATGTTTATAAATGCTTCATGCAAAATTTAAAACTCCTAGATTTATTTATTCTGAGATTATAAATGTTTTTCACGGTTCCAACCTTCAATCATTGTCAGAGGATCCAATCTGAATGTTTGTGTGACGTCATCAACTCCTCTTCCGTGCAATCCATTGACAAATCTGTGAGTTCGATAACTACTCGATTAATCCTTTTCAAGGGGACTAAACTCTAATGATGTGAATAGTACATCCTTGCAGGTTCAGCTCAAGTGGACTTTCCAGCAGATCTGTGAACAAAACAATTTGTGTAACTGCAATCTCCAGAACAATCACATGCTTTATTATTTTATGTACTCCAATTTTTACATCAGCGAAATAATCTTTTCTTCATCTCTCTTTTGCTTCTGCTTCTCCAACAAGTGCGCAGCAACTCCTTGAACAGAAATGCTTCCTTTTTGGGTTTTATTTCAAGCTCCAGATGCACCTCTTCAAGCTTTTGCCCTCTTAGGCGCTACTCTCTGCCACACTTGTGCTCACAATAATTCACCTGAGATGCTATAGGTCCTTAGTACCCTGCATACGCGAAGCGAAAAGCGGGGTTAAGCAATTGGTTCACTTCTGTCTGTCTGTCTGTCTGTCCTTCTGTCGAGAAATGTAAGTTTATGATCAAGGAACAACTCTATTTCAATAAAATGTTCTATTTTGAACATGAATCAAAAAACGACCTGTAGGTTTGCAGTATTTTGGCTCTGAATTTGACCCAATTGTGCATGTACAGAGAGGAGTGTGATAAATTTTTTTCCTGTCTGCCTGTCAATCAAAATTGAAAATCATTCCCAACAGGAAATTTACTGGTTTTAAGAACTTCATAAAGGACACAAACAACAGGCATGAATAACGAATGTAACATGTGAAATAAGATAGTGTAAAAGACACTGAGTCAATGGCGGTAAACTTTCCAATAAATTTTTTTCAACAGCCTTTAAAATCTTTATTTAGTTAAATTGAATTACATAGTTGAACAATGGAGAATACAAATCACCTTTTAGCACTTTCAAAACCATTCTATCTAGTGATACCTGGACAAAATATACCAGCATTTTATGTCATCACGACCAATCAAATTTGCCGCTCGTAGACCCGGTCCATGTTCTTGGTTCTCAAGACAGTGTGGGGTAATATGTTAAATGAACTCTCTTGTTCTTAATGTCCTCATGACTACAGTTTCAATGGTACTTTCTTATTCAGTAAAGGGGATGTCTGCCTTTTACTCAGTAATTGTAATACTGCCCATCTCAAGATAACCTAAGGGCATTGTTACCGTCAATCAAGGGTTAAGAAATATGGAATCACATGCAGAACAGGCCAAATGGGCCAGAGGGAGATTACACACTCCATGTGATGGGTCATTATTGAGCCACCTGGTTTTTTATTGCAATCTGATAGTGACATGGTAATTCTCCTGAGACTAGCTTGGTTTGTCGAAGGCTTGGATTCAATTCTATGTCAGTGTGTGTGTGTGTGTGTGTGTGTGTGTGTGTGTGTGTGTGTGTGCGCGCGCGCGCGCGCGCGTGCATGCATGTGAATGTATGTGTCACCTCCATAACTCCAAAACCATGAAACCGAGCAGTCTGAAACTTTGTATGCATCCTAAGGGAACTCCAAGGAAGTACAAGAGTGAAAACTGGGTGTTTGGGTTAATTAAAACACCCCTTTTGAAGATAATTAATGGCATTATTTAATTATATCCTTCATCCAGCACACTCTTAGTCACCTTGCTCTCTCGGGTCAAAAGGTGCATTGTGGGTGACCTCAATGGAGTCTGAAGCCATCATGTTTTATGGCCTGTTCAACCATGCCTTGACGTGGAACAGGCCGCAACAATTTCTTAACAATAATGTTTCTTTTTATTCCACTTTCCTCACTCATATTATTGAATGCCTGTTCATCATAGCTACAAATTCCTGGGTACATTGCAATGTTTATAAACGCCCAGAGATGCCAGTGTCCGTGGCTTTATTTCATTTCCGCACCTGCCGTAACCTCAAGAATCTCTTAAACTAAGCTGAATTACAAAATTAAAGCTCCAGAATTGAACTTAGCAGCAGTGCCGACTGCTACAAAAGTGTTCATTTGTCTAATTCGGACATATTTTACATTTTGGGTGTCTCTGGGAGGCGTTTAATATGATGGAACAAGCGATCGCCAAGCCAGCCGTTAAATATAATTTGAGTTTTGAGGATAAGATCAGGTGGATTAAATAACTCGAAATCTGGAGTGAAATATGAAAATGTTAATAAATCGGCGATGTTTCGTATTTTGCGGGTGTATGTTATAACCAATGAGCATGCTGTCGCTTGCCAAGCCATCTGTTCCTTATCAACCATTTAATTGGAGTGCTTGCTTGAGTGCTTAAGCCACTCACAGAGTGATCTATAGTCGATCATGGTATGGTTTGTCCTGATCGGGATGTACAGTTGGCAGTTGCTACAAGGAATGTGGTACATATGGGTACATTTGGGTTTGTCAAGGAAATCTCCATGGGTGTGTATGCATGCTTGCATGCTTGGTTATGTGCGCCGTGGTGGCAAAGTTTCTTCACATATCTTATGATGATGATGATGATGATCTTTCGAAAGGTTATATGGTTTCGCTTTGTGAGTTTCAAAGCAAAATACATTTGATAACATCCGATTTCTGAGCTTTTTGCCATATTAATGTATTTTCTATATTACCAAGTGAATTTTTTTTTTCTATCCATCAAATGACGATTGCCAGATGTTTTATCTATATATTAATACTGAAGGACCAATTTTGTGCTCCTCCTCGCGGTCACGTCACGTTTTTCTTGGCACTGTGACCTGGAGTGAAAGAAACTTCATACCTGTAAGAGTGCATCGCACATAGAGGCACACAAATCAGGGGACTTCTTCACAAGGAGTAGTGTACACCAAAAATGTCGTGTACAAGGACGTTTTGTAGGCCTCATTAGGTAAGGCCATGGAGTACATCGACTGGGATCCGGCTCTTACAAAAGCCGCCACTGGTTGTCATATTTGGCTCATGGAACGGAATCCGTCTGTGACGGGGTTTTGGGTAGTTAATAATAATGTTGATGCACACCTCCTTGAAACGTTGAAAATGTAATACTGTTTATTTAATTTGTTTGGTGAAATTCCACCAAAACGAAGGTGAAAGATACTCAAGGCTGCTGGGTTGGATACAGTATGTACTGTAGTCGTGAATCACATTGACTCCAATCTGCCAATTCCCGAAAAATTTCCAATATCAGTGTGTGCATGCGTGCATGCGTGCGTGCGTGTGTGCGTGCATGCGTGTGTGTGTGTGTGTGTGTGTGTGTGTGTTTATGTGTGTGTGTGTGTGTGTTAATGTTCATAAAGCATAACATTTTCTCTCTCTCTGGATGTGTCTGGGTAGTGTTTGTCTCTGGACGTGTACGGGCAGTGTTTATCTCCAAATTTATCTGGGTGTTATTTATATCCGGACAGTGTTTGTCTCCGGACCTGTCCAGGTGGTGTTTGTTTGTCTCTGGACCTGTCCAGGCAGTGTTTGTTTGTCTCCCGATGTGTCCTGGCGGTGTTTGTTTCTGGACTGTGTTTATCTCCAGATGTGGCCGGGCGGTGTTTGTCTCTGGGCATTAATTTTATTATGACCGGTACAAAATGGATTCCAGACATTATTTTGTTTCCATCTTCACTGTTATTCCATGCAGAATTATTTTGATGAGACAGTATGAATCATAATTAACACTCCACCGCACATCTGCCTTCCCTTCCTCTCACCTCACACTGTCTTCCCTTCCCCCACACTCCTCACTCCCCCTACACAGCCTCACTCTTCCCCCTCCCTTTCTCACGCCTCTCAGTATTCCCATCAGTGAAGTGACGGGTGGTATTTGCTAGTCCTTAATAATGGTGACTTCAGATACTTTTGATTTACCAACCTCTGAGATGGCCCGTTAGGTGTCTTCTCCACGAACTCAACACTGACTGTACCTAAGTTTTGGAAGCAGAGGAAATCCGAAAAAGGTCACCAAAAAACAGAACGGCATCAAGAAAGTGAAAACTTGCAAAAAAACTTTTCCCTCCTTATCTGTGTTTCCAAATCCTGTCTTTCTGTGCCGATCGATCTTGCAATAAATATCACTGTCAAATGGACCATTAGGACCCTCTGCTTCACCGTTCATCTCAAAGGTTTGTGAAACAAGCCTGCAGGACTTAAAGGCACTGGGACACGAGGGAAAACATGCCCCACATTCACCGCCACCAAAAACGTGTGGAATGCCGAAGCAGCAGCTTGACAAACCTATTTGCACTCCGCACACCGTTAACCTTTCCACCTCGGGTCCAAAGCCCAGTAATGGGCATGGTTTCGATTAGCCCTTTCCACACCCTTAAGCCCCCCTCCCCCCAAAACCCAAACCCTTGCCCTTGCTGTGCCCCTGTTCCCAATGCATCTTGGGAACATCTTGGCAGCTTGTATATTTTCTCATCTGCAGCCTCATTTACTCTGTAGCTATCCAGGATGGATGTAAAAATCATCCTTTCTTTTCTCCCTGACTGCCAGCCATACAAACATCCTCAAGCAGAGCAAACAGTCAGACAAAAAGCCTGAGAAAGCCCCCAAAGGAAAAATCCGTCATTTCAAGATAGGCACAGTGACTTAGCACAGCAGCAAGTGATGCTTTTGGGCTAGTTAGAAACATACATAGGCCATGTTATTGAATTTTACATTAGTGAACCATAGTGCTGGTATAGTGTTGCTATTATGAATAAGTATAGCGTTGGTTATGGAATCCATGCACACTCATTGATTAAAGTTAAGTCACGGTCATTCACCAATTCTGATGGCCCTCAGGCTTTAGGCCCTGAGCAGACGACGTTGTACGACGTCCTGTGACACATGACTCCTGGTTACTGTGATCAGCTCTGAAACCTTCGCTTGCCCTTCGTGATCATATTTATTCCTCAGGATGACATCTCTTGCCTGTGTTGATTGCACAAGAAAAACTTTGCGTCCAGCATGCCTCGACCTTTCTGAGTCTGTCAACGAATATGGCGGTGAGAATCCTGCTGGCCGTGAAATTCGCACTTCGGTCGAGCTATTCGGTGGTCGGGTTATTGTTTCTTTAAGAAGAGAGCTTGCTTTTCCAAAGCGAGAAGAAGAATAAATTATTATACAAAGTTTGTTATAACAAGTCATTGGATCATTATATATCTTCTTCACTGAAAATGTTATGGATAAGATCAATGCCTTTCTGGATTCTATATCTGTCACTGTCTCTGTCATGCGTCCGTCCTTTTCTGATATGTCGAAGGAAAAATCGTTTCTATGGCCCCTATTGGTGTCCCAAGCAACATTGCTACGCATCCAGAAATGTCGGATGATTTCTCGTGCGATATGACAGAGATCTGATTGAGAATTTTCTTGTGAGAATTTTTGAAAGGGTTTTCGCTTCATTTATACATCTGAAAGGTATTTCTGTGTATGTTTTATACTACGACGAAGAGACATGATGGGACAGTACACCTGTCTGTGTGATTGGTTGGCGTTTTAAGATTGTCGAAACATTCAGAACTTTTGATTTTGTTTTCAAACATACAAGATGAACTATTTGTGCGCACACACACACACACACACACACACACCTGGGAGGGCTTCGTTCCACTTTCTGAAACCGGCATATGGAGATAACAACCAACGACACACACATACTCCTTTGATTAATTGAATGAAAACATCAGATTTCCAGAGTAGTATTGCGAACATATTGTTCCAGCAATTAGTTGTGAAAACACAAGCAAAAAGTTTGATAAACCCTGCAACAGAAGCCAAAAACAGGTGAGAATAACTGCGTGTGCACTGTGCACACCATGTAATGTATAACGTGGTAACACTACAACCTCGACGGGTCAGCAAGTTATGTGGCAGTCGTGGTGTGTGGCAAAAAAAGGGGCCAGACTGAATTTGAACTTGTGACCTTAACTCTACGGAGTGAGTCCCGACCATCGCCTCCAAACCCACCCACCCTACACACCCCGTCTGACTAAACCTCAACCTTCCCACCCGCATGCTCTACACCCCATGGCTACGCACAGTCAGACGCCAAGCTTTCTCGCAAATGTCCAGACTTTGAAGAAGCTCACACGTTACTGCATTGTGAAGGCTCGTGGTCGACGAGCGAGCATTGTGTGTGAAGTTCCTTTTCCATATTTTCACTGCACATGCATTTTTCTCATCAGTACCATGGATGCAAGTCGGCTTTAGTGCGTTGTGCATCGCATCCTTTGGAATGCTATTTGTCAGAAACAAATTCACGAACACCGAGTTTGCTTCATCGTGGTCTTTTGCTCAGAAATAGGTCGTGAACCTTTCTGACGACAACCCTCGGGGATCCGTTTGTTTTGGAAGTTGAGGCCTTAATTGAAAAAAACAGATGGGTTTAGTTTATTGGATAATAATTTTTGCTGATTCCCAGCTGATCTGGTCCACGATGACCATAAAATACGAAGCCATGACAAGAAGAACACTAAACACCACGTCATGAAGACTCCCAGGAGTGTGAAGGCCACAAAGCAATGTTGAAAGAGAGAAGGGTCTCACAATGAAGATGTCATCAACCGATGACACATTCTATGATCAACTGGTTTATTGCCTGGAAGGATCATCATTTCTTATGCAGCCTGTAGCTGCTGGTTGCATCATTGCTGCGAGCGTAGCCGTGCCAATTACGCAGTGTCCTCCGTTTCCAATAAGTTGGTTCTTATTTTGCCGATCTCGGAAGGATGACAGGCTGAGTCACAACACCTGTTGTTCCGTCATTAGCATGACAGGGGCTCAAACTCAAGACCCTAAGATCTTAAGCCAGCCACCTTAACCGTTAAGCTAACATCAGGCTTAGGATGAATGCAAAATATAATCAGAGTATTTCCCTGATGGGCATTCATGGAATGGCAGTTTTAACGTCAAAGTCTCATGATTATAATACAATTGAGCTCCGGTTTCCGTTTTCAAAAATAATTAATTAATTAAACAAAAAGACTTAAATGTGTTGGCATTCGATGACACCTCAGCTGCCTGGATGTCATTGCAGTGGAGAACACAAAGTTATGCGTTCTCGGAAGTGATACAAAGCCTTGTTCATCTTCGCTCACAGTTGTGAATGTATCGAAAAAGACAATCGAAAAATAGGCATTGGACAATAGATGCTACCCTTTGGGACAGTCCTGGCTGGCATGGGGACAAGGAATGAATGGGAAGTGGAAAAGTACAATATGCTGCTTGTGCTCACGAGGAAAGCCAAGCAGTCACGGGTAAAGGGGACTTTTGATACCACGATATCAAAATGCTTGGTAAGTAGGTCAGATGCCACGATGAGCAAGACGCACAGAGAATGTCTCGAAATGCCATTTTCTGCTCTTGCTTGTCGTTCAAGGCATCAATGCGTTGGAGAGTGAGCAAGTAGGTCAAAATTAAATACTCACCATGGAAGATGACCAATGAGCAGACAGTAAGAATAAAATAATATTTCAAACAAAATGTATGGGATCTCAAATCATTCCTGCATGGGCGATGATGAAGTATTTGGGTTAAAGGGATTGCAAGTCAGATCGCCTGCTTTCGCTGCTTGCGGTGGGCCAAAAGTCAGGTTTTTGGAGTAGCACTCAACCTTATTCCGTTTGAGGAAAGTGTCGTCATGGCCCGTTTGCGATGAGATTCACCAAGGGAGACTGTAGCCCATAGACTGGCAGGCCCAAGTGGGCAGCCTGTCAGCTGCCTGAATCCACCTCGCCCTGATCCATCAACTTCTGTCTCTTCCCGGCATTTGCTAGAGAACCGTGATGCGGGCTGGTGCTGCTTAGTGGGAAACGCCATCCCACAATTATGCTCTGGTGCACCCGATGAGCTCCATCCTTGAGGATAATCAATCCCATGAACAAATGAGCTCATCGACTGAAGTACTGTGTCGCTATAATCAACGCACAGAGACACAAAAACGAAAGAACACGAATAGGAATATTCAGCGTTGAAACAACAAGCAAGTCATGGAATTCAAAGAATTATTGGACTTTGCATTCTAACATCAAAGTGATTGTAACTGATGGTGCAAAGCCGTGACAATGAGTGAACTAGCCCGAATCATGAAAACACTGAGGTTGTACTAACGCCAAATACAATGAGTAATCAAAATAGTTTCACGGATTAGAATCGAGAAACGATACAACAACATACATAAGTATACATTCAGCACTCGCTATGAGCTGCTTGTGAGTCATTAGACGTCTGCCAGCACTGTCAGCATCTCTAATGCACCTGAAAGACATTTTGAGACATGCGACTGGATGTACACAATGCATTACTGAATCGTTATCAGAAGCAGAACACCTGTCCAGGTATGCTTTTGATGTGGAACAGAAAAATAAAATCCGTCGGTGCTGAGTGTGGGTATCCTGGGAGGCAAGGAGTTGTAAAGTGAAGGAAAGCATTCAGTAATTTACATATATTTATATATTTACACATTCTTAAACTGGCAAAATCTCCACTGAGGATTTCTTGATTTAAACTGGAAGGTTAAGATGTCTTTTTTTTCTCACCTGTCTGGATAAAGAGCTTCGGCCGGATTGAGGTTTGTCCCCCGACTGACCTCTAAGGCCATCTGTACACGAGTTGTGCGATAAAAATACATGTTATATTTCTTCATAGGCCTGTTTTCAGTCCAGTGTAGGACTAAAGTCTCATTCAACTCAAGTTGTGGGATACTTGTATCCTTGTCAGGTGTGCTAAAGTGCAGGTTGGGGGAGAAGGTTTTGACAGGAATTTGGAATTTGTTCAGTGTGCCGGTAATAACTCGGCTGGTCTTCATGAAAGACACCACTTGTGGGATCTTTAACGTTCACCAACGACCAGTGCTGGCACACAGGCCGAACGGCCATCCAATGAACGACACACACATTGATGCCACGCCCTGCATGCGAAACACCAGGATGACAGTTTATAGTTGGTTGGGATTCAAACCCAGTCTTGAGAGCTCAAAGGTGAGTGTGCGTACCTCCAAGCTATCCTGGCAGTCCTTCTGCTCAATTTAGGGAACTTCTATTCATATAATTAATATTTCTCTGATGTAGTTTCATTGGATTGGACAAAAGCAGGTTCAAACGGTTGTCGAGGCATCGCTTTGTTCTCTCCTTGTCCTCTTTCTTCGACCGGTTGTTGATCCAAGTTTGAATCAAAACCACCAGTTTGTGTGGTAACGGATGATACGAGCATATAATATAGATCAGTCTTTGTCTCAACGTTATTTGAGCATTTTTTTTTTGTGTTCATGCAATACATATCACAGTGATGCCTAAAGACGAGCATTCATTCGTGACTGCATGAGTACACATTACATGTTTTCAACTGGTTTGTCTCGGTGTTGAAAACTTCGGACAAAAACAGTCACGGGACTGGTTATTGATCTAAGCTTTTTTTGATCTACTATGACTATTGCATATTGTTCTTTTATGGAGTGTACAACAATGCCCCCATGACCTTTCTGTTACCACACACTCCTCTTTGTTATTTCTATCCCATTCCTGGCACCACCTTCACGTGATGAATGAATGCTCACTTGACGATGCATGAATATCAACATTCACATGAACTATGGCTTTGATGTAACTTAATGTCTAAACCGATTGGTTTTGTATGTATTTAAGGCAATCTACGTAATAATATATGTATTAGGGGTGCAGGGAAGAAAATTTAAATTGTGAAAAGGAAGGGGGGGTGGGTGGTGAAAGTGAGGAATGGAGGGGTAGAGTATTGTGAGAAGAGTGGGGCGAGGAGGATTGGGGGAGGGAGGGAGAAGTGGCAGTTAGGGTGTATTTAGGAGGAAAGGGAGGGAAGGGGCTTTTGTGTGTCGCAAGAGCAGTAATTGCGGAGAGTGTAATAATACATTATTGTGCTTTGGGTGCATAATGTAACAACGAAAAAGTCAATAAAGCAACAATAATATTGATAAGGAGTGCAAAATGGAGAAAAATCAATCATGGAAAGTGTATATTGGATCTGGGATATATGTGTGTACACACACACACACACACACACAAATATGTATATATATATATATATATATATATATATATATATATATATATATATATATATATATATATATATATATATATATATATATATATATATATATATATATATATATATACTAGTGGGGTATGCTTGCATATTGTAAGCAATAATGAAAATTGATGTCTCTGATCGGTCACCTGCATTTGATTTTTTGTTTATTTATTTTCATTTTTTTATATTTTCATTTATCGATGTTTTACGATGGTTCTGTGATTTTCCTGGTGTATCGGCTTTGATGTATGTCGGCACACAAAATTTTCATACTTCCCAATTGTCTCGGGTCGTTTTTTTTTTTCTAGGAAGAATTTCCAAAATTGGAGATGGTTACTGCCTGCGCGTGGGCTTTCTGCATATACATGGCAAGTTTCACGAAGATCCGATGAAAACTCTTGGTTGTGAAACAAAAAATGTCAAAAAATAAGAATGACATCATAAATATTGATATGACGTCACAGTGATACATCATATGTGCGGTAATTCATCTCTGCTAATGCCCTGTTCATTTCCCGCAAACAGAATTAAAAAAGCTCGCCTAGTTTCGGAGATAATTTTTAGGCGATTTCCATTAGCGGAGATATTTTGACGTCATAACATTTTTTTCTATGAGGAATTTTCAAAATCGGAGATGGTTACTGTCTGCGCAGGGTATTTTTACATATATATATATATATATATATATATATATATATATATATATATATATATATATATATATATATATACACACACACACACACACACGCCAAGTTTCAGGAAGTTTCGATGAAAACTGTAGGCTGTGAAACAAATGAAAGCAAGAACAAAAAATGACAAAAAATAGGAATGACATCATAAAAATTGATACGACGTCATAGTGATGTATCATATGTGCGGTAATTCGTCTCTGCTAATGCCCTGTTCGATTGACACAAACAGAATTTAAAAAGCTTGCCTAGTTTCGGAGATAATTTTTTTCGCCGATTTCCATTAGCGGAGATATTTTGACGTCATAACTTTTTTTTCTAGGAGGAATTCAAAATTTGAGATGGTTACAGTCTATGCAGGATATTTTTACATATATACGCCAATTTTCAGGAAGTTTCAATGAAAACTGCAGGCTGTGAAACAAAAAAGTCCACAAGAACAACGTGAGTAAGACTTAGAGATCCTCCACGAGGATCTAAAAAATTTCAGCCCGATCCGTCAAAAACTGTATGACTAGTATGCAATTATATAGCGACCACCCATGTCACCTACCGGCTTGTATATTAGATATGAGCAAGTACCACCCGTTGCTCTTCTGACGGGGATAGTAAGGGGGGAGGAAGAGTGGGGGGGGGGAGAGTGAGGAGGTGAAGGGGGGAAGGGAAGGCAGATATGCAGTGGAGTGTTAATTACGATTCATACTGTCGCATCAAAATTATTCTACATTGAATAAAAGTGAAGATGGAAACAAAGTAATGTCTGAAGTCCATTTTCTATAGACAGAGAGACAGAGAGACAGAGAGAGAGGTAGGGGAGTTAGTAAATATGTTATGGGAGTAATATGTTATGCTTTATGAGCAACACGCACACACACACACACACACACACACACACACACACACACACACACACACACACACACACACACACACACACACACACACGATATTTATTAGTGCTTCGCCAAAATTGGCAATTTTTTAGTAATCAGCTGATTGCAGTTAGTGTGATTACCAACTACAGTGCGTTTCCAACCAAAAAATCCTTGAGGAGCTTTCACCCTTGTTTTGGGGGAATTTGAATAAACGAATTATGAAAACAATGTTTCATTATAGACGCTTCAAAAAGATGTGCTGCCAATCGTCATGAGGCGGGTGGAAAAAATTTGGCTCTGTAATTTAGAAAACACATTAATATGGCAAGCCTCTTGGAAATCGGGTGATATCAAATATATTTTGCTTTCAAACTCACAAAGAGAAACAAATAACCTTTGTAAAGCGTACTCGGTTCATATAAAATAACCAATCCACCCACATGTACCTCCACCTTGAAGCAACTGCTGACTGCACATCCCGATGGGACACAAACTGAACCGCGATCGACTAGAGGAAGAAATTGGGACCATAATCTGTGCAGAGCGTTGGTGCTGCCGAAGCAGTCTCCTTGGCTATTGGGCACAATCCTGGGAGGGTCGCTACTCCGGCACAGGATACCAGCATGATGGCACTCATTTTGCCGATCTCGGAAGGATGACAGGTCGAGTTAACCCCACCTGGTATTAATTCAACAGCTGAGCGGGATTTGAACTCAGGACCCTCGGATCCAAAGCCAGCCACCCTAACCATTGAGCCAACACCAGAAATTGATCGACCATCGGGTGATCGGCAAGTGGCTTAAGCACTCAAGCAAGCACTCCAATTAAATGGTTGATAAGGAATGGCTGGCTTGGCAAGCAACAGCAAGCTCATTGGTAATGGCTAAAAACTAAACCGCCGATTTCTTAACATTTTCAGATTTCACGCCAAAGTTCGAGTAATTCAATCCACGTGATCTGATGCACCAAACTCAAAATATATTTCTATTATGAACTTGAATTAGTCCGTGAGAGTAGATCATGGAAAATCACATCATATAACGCATGAAATCGCTCCAAGCTCCTAATTTGAAAACTATAGAACTTAATATAGAGATGTATACAGAGTTCCGGAGCTATGATGAACAAGAATTCGATAATATCACTGAGGAAAGTGAAAAAAAAACTTTATCGGTCAGAAATAATTGTGACCTGTTCCATGACAAGATGGTTGAACAGGCCAAAAAACAAATGGCGGCTTCAGACCCCAACGAGATAACCCAGGAGACGACGCAAGACCCTGCAGAGAGCAAGGTGACCGAGGATGCTCCTGATAAAGGTTATAATAAAATAAGGCTGTTAATTATCCACAAAAGAGGTGTTTTAATTAACCAAAACATCCAATTTTCACTCTTGCACTTCCTTGAAGCTCCCTCAGAATGCAGACAAAGTTTCAAGCTGCTCGTTTTCCTGGTTTTTAAGTTATGGACACACACACACAAACACACACACACACACACATACACACACACACACACACACACACACACACACACACACACACACCTATTTATTAGTATAGATGTGTGTGTGTGTATATATATATATATATATATATATATATATATATATATATATATATATATATATATATATATATATATATATATATATATATAAATATAATATATAAATATAAATATAAATATATATATATTCAAGGAGATGCAACCTGAAAGAGATCAGTGACTGTAAGGTGGTGGCAGGGGAGAGTGTTGCTCGACAGCATCGATTGGTGGTCTGTAGGATGACTTCAGAGGTGAGGTTGAGGAAGAGAGTGAGGGCTGAACCAAGGACCAGATGGTGGAAGCTGAAGGAGGAAGACTGTTGCGTGAAATTTAGGGAGGAGGTGAGCCAGGCGTTGGATGGTGGTAAAGATGGGTGGGATGATTGGGCAACTACAGCACAAGTAGTAAGGGAGATAGCTAGGAAGGTACTTGGTGTGACATCTGGACAGAGGAAGGAAGATAAGGAGACTTGGTGGTGGAACGAGGAAGTTCAGGAAAGTATAAGGAAGAAGGGGTTGGCGAAAAGGAAGTGGGAAAGTCAGAGAGATGAAGAAAGTAGGCAGGAGTACAAGGAATGGCGGCGAAAGGCAAAAAGAGAGGTGGCAAAGGCCAAGGAAAAGGCATATGACGAGCTGTATGAGAAGTTGGATACAAAAGAAGGGGAAAAGGATTTATACTGATTGGCAAGACAGAGGGACCGAGCTGGGAAGGATGTGCTTCAGGTTCGGGTGCTAAAGGACACAAATGGGAATGTGCTGACGAGCGAGGAGAGTGTGTTGAGAAGGTGGATGGAGTACTTTGAGGACCGAATGAATGAAGAAAATGAGAGAGAGAAGGTTGGAAGAGGTGGAGATAGTGAATCTGGAAGTGGGGTGGATCAGTAAGGATGAAGTGAGGACTGCTATGAAGAGGATGAAAAGTGGAAAGGCGGTTGGCCCAGATGGTATACCACTGGAGGCATGGAAGTGCTGAGGAGAGATGGCAGTGGGGTTTTTAACCAGATTGTTTAATAAAGTCTTGGAAAGTGAGAGGATGCCGGAGGAGTGGAGATTACGTGTACTGGTTCCGATTTTCAAGAATAAGGGTGATGTGCAGAGCTGTGGAAATTACAGAGGGATAAAGTTGTTAAGCCACACCATGAAGTTGTGGGAAAGAGTAGTGGAAGCTAGGTTGAGAGGAGAGGTGACGATCTGTGAGCAGCAATATGGGTTTATGCCAAGAAAGAGCACCACTGATGCGATGTTTGCTTTGAGAATGTTTATGGAGAAGTATAGGGAAGGCCAGAAGGAGTTACATTGTGTGTTTGTGGATTTAGAGAAAGCTTATGATAGGGTGCCAAGGGAGGAGTTGTGGCATTGTATGAGGAAGTCGGGAGTGGTGGAGAAGTATGTGAGGATCGTGCAGGATATGTATGAGGACAGTGTGACAGCGGTGAGGTGTGCAGTAGGAATGACGGACCGGTTTAAGGTAAAAGTGGGATTGCACCAAGGATCGACTCTGAGCCCTTTCCTGTTTGCAATGGTGATGGACAGGTTGACGGACGAGATCAGACTGTAGTCTCCATGGACTATGATGTTCGCGGATGACATCATGATCTGTAGGGAGAGTAGGGAGCAGGCTGAGGCGAGCCTGCAGAGGTGGAGGTACGCACTGGAGAGAAGGGGAATGATAGTCAGTCGGAGTAAGACGGAGTACATGTGCGTAAATGAGAGGGAGGGAGGTGGTATGGTGTGGTTGCAAGGAGTTGAGGTGGGGAAGGTGGATGGATTTAAATACTTGGGATCAACTGTCCAAAGTAACGGAGAGTGTGGGAGAGAAGTGAAAAAGAGAGTGCAGGCAGGATGGAGTGGTTGGAGAAGTGTTGCAGGAGTGATTTGTGACAGAAGGGGAGCTGCAAGAGTGAAAGGGAAAGTATATAAGACGGTAGTGAGACCAGCTATGTTGTAAGGTTTGGAGGCGGTGGCGCTAACAAAAAGACAGGAAGCGGAGCTGGAGGTGGCAGAGTTAAAGATGCTGCGATTCTCGTTGGGAGTGATGAGGATGGATAGGATAACAAATGAGTATATTAGAGGGACAGCGCAGCTAGGACGGTTTGGACACAAAGTGAGAGAGGCAAGATTGAGATGGTTTGGACATGTGCACAGGAGGGAAGCGGAGTATATCGGGAGAAGGATGTTGAAGATGGAGCCGCCAGGCAGGAGGAGAAGAGGAAGGCCAAAGAAGAGGTTCATGGATACGGTGAGGGCGGACATGCGGGTGGTTGGTGCGTCAATGGAAGATGTGGAGGATAGAGCGAAATGGAGATGGTTGCTCCGCTGTGGCGACCACTAACGGGAGCTCGCTGAATGAAGAAGAAGAAGATATATATATATATATATATATATATATATATATATATATATATATATATATATATATATATATATATATATATATATATATATATACATACACAGGGGGCTGCAAAAGTAGGTATGCAGTAAGGATTAGACCAGTATCATAATAGTGGTGCTGGGATTCATTTAATACTAGAATTAATTTAATTCATTAAAATCAATGTTCCTATTTTTAATATTTTATTCTTATTATTGTTATTATTGATATGCTTGTATAATCAATAAAATACATTTTGTGCGCACGTTTTGTTTTTCATTACTGTATACCTACTTTTGCAGACCCCTGTATATATGTATATACAGTCGTGCCCAAAAATATTGGTGTCCTTGGGCACTTTTTTCAAATAACACAATTTTCTCTGTTGAAATTGACAAAAGTATTTTGTGTCCACAATTCTTTATTTCACTGTTAATATTACAGAACCTTTGTTTTTGATTCAGAACTAAATACATCCTTTAAAATCAGAAAATGAAAAGAAATGGCATTGATAAAATTATTGACACTCTCGACTTAATATTTGGTAGCACAGCCTTTGGACAAAATAACTGTAGTCAAATGCTTCCTCTACCTCTCCATTGGCAGTTTGGCCCACTCTTCTTGTGCAAACTGCTCCAGTTTTCCCAGATTTGAAGGGTGCCTTCTCCCAACTGTTGTTTTCAGATCTCCCCACAGATGTTCAATGGGATTTAGATCTGGATTCATTGCTGGCCACTTCATAACAGTCCAGCGTTTTGTCTTGAACCATTCCTGGGAGATTTTTCAAGTATGCTTGGGGTCATTGTCCTGCTGCAAGACCCATGACCTTCGACAGAGACCCAGCTTTCTGACACTGGGTTGAACATTGTGCTCCAAAATGCCTTGATAATCTCCTGATTTCATGATGCCATGCACACATTCAAGGTATCCAGTGCCAGAGGCAGCATAGCAACCCCAAGAGATCACTGAACCTCCGCCATGTTTGACTGTAAGGAAGGTTTGATCTCTAATTTGATCTCATCTGTCCATAGAACATTCTCATATTAGGATTTTGACTTGGTTAGGTGTGTTTTGAAAAACTCCAGTCAGTCTTTCTTATGTCTCTCTTAGCAGTGGTGTCCTCCTTGGTCTCCTACCATAGAACCCCCTTTCATTGAGTCGGCGACGGATGATGTGAGTTGAAACTGTTGTACCTTGTGTATGAAGGTCAGCTTGAATCTGTTTGGCAGTTGATTGAGGTGCTTTCTCTACCATTTGAACAATCCTTCACTGCAATCTTCGATCAAGTTTTTTCTTGCGGCCACTTCTCGGAAGGTTAGCTACAGTGCCATGGGCCTCAAACTTCTTGATAACATTGCATATGGTGGACACAGGAACACCAAGGTCTCTGGAGATGGACTTGTAGCCTTGAGATTGTCCATGCTTGGCTACAATCTTATGTCTGACCTCCTCAGACAATTGTCTGGTTTTCTTTCTTTTCCCCATGCTCATTGCGGTATACACAGTGACACAAAACAGCAGAATGACTTCTTTTCTCCATTCAAACTGGTTGAATGAGCGATTTTTTATGTTGCAGTCACCTGCATCTCACCACACATGTGCTCAATTCCAAAGTAAAGGATAATCACCTGCTTGAAATCTTATTATTTCGAACAACTTCTAAAAGGGGCCAATAATATTTTTTATTATTGGCCATTTTAGGATTTCGGTGTGGAATAAGCTCAGATTTCAGAATTTTTTTTCAGCTTTTTTGTTTTGTTCCACTGCAAACCACATTTGTGGATACCAAAATATTTTTTTAATTTCAACAATTTTCTGGAAGAAATGGTGCATAATTTTGAAAAAATTAATGATTTTTTGAAGTTTTTTTGAACCGGCCAATGAACACTTGGATTGGTGCTTCACAGGGATAGCAGTTGCATCACTATTTTAGCAAGCCTGGTATTGGCTTAAGATCCGAGGGTCTTGAGTTTAAGTCACTGTCTCTTGTTGAATTAACACCAGGTGGATTGACTCAGCTTGTTATCCTTCTGAGGTTGGCGAAATGAGTACCAGCTTACTGGTAACGGGACATTACATCAGCAGCACAGCCGTGCTTCCAGAAAACGACGCAGCCAAGCAGCCATAGGCTGCATACAAATAAATAAATAAAACTGCTTTTGCAGTATCAATGATTGACCAAACAACATTGAGGTATGTTACAATGTGATGTGGCTGGAACTATCACTCTCCTCCAATTTGTTTAGGCCTGCAGGTTCGATTAGCCATTTGATGTTGTGGTCTCCCCCTGCATCACTTCCATTCTGGTGGTGATCGAGTTTGCAAGAAGCTGGATACAGTGCTTTTAGGATTATGGCAGAGATGTCCATGCCATCTTAACTGCACTCAATCAATTAGAGTAGATGGGTTGGCAGTGCATAGGTGCTCAGCTCAAAAGCTCACTTTGGCATTAGTGACGTGATCTTGTCATCATATGCAATGGATTAGTCGAAGACATTTCATGTTGAAAAAATTGATGTGGACATTTATGGTGACAGTTATATTCCGGGTTTCAGAGCCGTAGGTTATGTTTAGAGCTATGAGTGTTCTGCATACACATAATTTTTGGAGATGGCCAATTTCCAGATGTTCGAGAGCAATGCCATGGTGGATTGAGCAAAAGCAGCTCTTCTTCTGAAATTGGACATGGAGCTGCCTGACGAGATGTTAGAGCCAATACTGAATGTTAAAAAAATTCTGACTGTATCCACCAAGCAGTCTTGTGGGAGGGAGTTCAGCATGCCTAAGGTGCCTCACTTCTGTTTTGAGCTGGTGCATGTACAGTATATACCAGGATGGCCTAGGCCTAAGAGCTGGAGTAGAGGTATGTGAAATCATCTCTAACCCATTTAATCTGAGCTCCAATTTTTGACAAGCTATCACCTGTGACCCTGGTGCTATTGCTTGGATGGACCATACACCTGGCTGGCATTAGTTGGTGGATGTTAAAGATCCCACGACATCTTTCACAAAGATTAGGTGAGTTTCCGCCAGCACCCTGAAAAATTACAATTCCCTTCCCGAATTACCTTCGTCGAACGTCAGGCCTGGACGTTGGTTTGTGAAAGACCTGGGCTAAAAACATTCCCCAGGCAACACCACAAGAAGGTGTAGGGGATAATTGAGGCCTTCAAAGATCAAGTCAGAGGAGATCTATAATTCATATGTGTTAAAATAACGTGGTCTACGGCAGGCAAATTTGAGTGGTCGTGATGATGTAAAATGCCATAATATTTTGTCCAAGTACTACTAAACAGAAGTGTTTTGAAAGTGTTAAGAAGACGATTTGTATTCTCAAGTGTTCAAGTCTATAATTAAATTTAAATAAAATAAAGATTTCAAAGGTTGAAGAAAAAGAAATTTTTTGGGGAAGTTTACCGCCCTTGACGCAATTACACCCACCATATCCAACACTTTACATTAGTGATTCATGCCTGTTGTTTGTGTCCTTTATGCCATCCTAAAAACAGTAAGTTTCCTGTTTGGAATGATTTTCAATGTCTGACAGACAGACAGGCAGACAGACAGGCAGACAGACTAAAAATATAATCTCCCTTCTCTCTGCACATGTATGATTGGGACAAATTCAGACCCAAAGTAATGTTAAACTTCAGATTTGTTTTTTTGATTAGTGTTCAAAATATAACATTTAATTTGAATTAAATTGTTCTTCAATCATAAACCAGCGTTTTCAGACAGACAGACAGACAAACCCAAACCAATTGTTTAACCCCATTTTCCGTTTGGCATGCTCGGGGTATTAATTCTAAACATTTTCATTTGCAGAAATGAAAATGTGTTGTAATGACAACTGCGAGAAGGGTATTCAATTCATTATGGAGAAATAAAAATCCTTCGACATGACAGAAATGCAATGCAGAGAAGATGGGACATGTTCGCTGCTCGTTCAAGTTCAACGGCAACAGAAAAAAAAACGATTGGCGCCACATAAGTGGTGCCAAAAGACAGGCAGGCCATGGAATGGAATGTGGCGGCCGCATGACAACAGACAAACAGGGCATGAGACGAAGGAGCGATCCTAAATGCGGGCTGTGGGACTAACTGGTTGTGACAGATCCGGGGTGTGCGGAGGCGGAAGTGTTGCTTTGTCTATCATGGGGGTGAAGCGACCAAAGGAAATGCACATAGTAATAATGCCTCGACACCTTATTGGTCTGCAAATCATGATTATTATTTTGAACATGATAGAGAAGCAATACAAAGGGAAAAGCTATCAACTATCTGGAACAATGAGAGGAAGAGGAATTCCACCTTTAATGGTTTGTTGTTAAAGAAGATAATCATAAACTAACATCGAAGTGATGACATGCATTGACTTTATAATAGAAGCTTAGGGATAACCTCAGTGAGAGCATGCTTGAGGTCTTCAGGTCAAACCAAATAGCCTTGAACTGCGAGGAGGTAAATGCGATGATTATATTGGTCATTGGGAATGTATTCGGTCACTGATACCTTTCGTAAAGTTTGAAGGAATACCTCACTTTTTGTGAGAAAGATGGCTGTAAAAGTTAGGTGCAGTAGGATAAGAAGGTTTGGGAGAATAAGGTCTTCCCCAAAGGCTACATTACTTGGGTCTCACAGACTGTGAATGCTGTGTCCAACTCTCTTGCTTGAGAGATCAGGTGGATATGTGTATGTGTGTGTGTGTGTGTGTGTGTGTGTGTGTGTGTGTGTGTGTGTGTGTGTGTGTGTGTGTGTGTGTGTGTGTGTATACGGTGCTGAAGTCTAACCCTTATTGATTTTTGTGTATATTTTTAAATACAAGGGATGAGGCTTGTGGAGGAGCTATATGCAAAAGGACAGCAGGTTCACAAACTATTGAATGGTATACAAGGATGGCCATTCACAAGGAGGGAAATCACAAAAATCGAGTGGCAATGGCGAGAGAGGACCAGAATGTGAATGGATCAGCATGTGTAGAAGAGATCATGGATTTGAAAAGGTGAGTGCATGAGGTAGTGATGGGCAGAAAATTTGAACGACTGAAGTGAGGAGACCGAGACATCAGATACAGGGAGACGATTCCACAATCAAGAGAATAAGGGGACGAATGAACGCAGGTGAGAATCCAGCCTGGACCGAAGGAGGGTGAGTAGGTGGGATGGAGTGTTGACCTGTTTATCATCTCGGACAGAGTGGTGACCTGTCCAGGATACGTTCTCGCCTCGAAGCATTTTACACCAATCGTGAACACCTGAAGCTTTGACAGGCAAATGGTCCTCATTGATGTTATTATTATATTATTGTTCTTACCAAGAAGAAATACAGTATGTTTGGACAAGTGTGAGATGTTGGTCGGTTAGGCAGCAATTTTCCTGAATGAACAGAGCATGTCATGTTGTTGATATTACTTATATCATTGAGATATTAAAAATTGACCAATCCCCTGGCAGAAGGAAATCTATGTTAAAAGGTCTCGCATTTTAACTTCGTCTCAGCACAAATATTGCTTGGCTCACCCTTGAATCCTCTACTGTGGTCAACTTCATTGACCTCACATGACCTGTCATAGTATAATCGCGTCACCAAGGCTAGCCTCCAGGGCCGGAATACTCGGAAGTATCTCAGAGCAAAGACCATGCTTGAAGGCATTAACAAGCGTCCAAAACTGATCATTAACAAGCTCGAATGAGTTAAGATCCTCGTCTTCTTAATGATGTCATAAAAACGAATATAACGTCATTGTGATGTATCAGGTTTGCGATAAATTTTATCTGTGCTAATGCCCGGCTTGATTCCCGCAAACAGAATTCAAACAGCTTGCCAAGTTTCGGAGATAATGGTATCTATATAATAAGGCGATTTCCATTAGTGGCGATATCATGACGTCAACTTTTTTTCGAGAAAGAATTTCCAAAATCGGAGATGGTTACTGCCTGCGCGTGGGCTTTCTGCATATACATGGCAAGTTTCACGAAGATCCGATGAAAACTCTGGGTTGTGAAACAAAAAGTCAAAAAATAGGAATGACGTCATAAAAATCGACATGACGTCATCGTGATGTATCATATGTGAGGTAATTCATCTCTGCTAATGCCCTGTTCGATTCCCACAAACAGAATTCAAAAAGCTTGCCGAGTTTGAGATAATTTTTTAGGCGATTTCCATTAGCGGAGATATTTTGACGTCATAACTTTTTTTCTGGGAGGAATTTTCAAAATCGGAGATCGTTACTGTCTGCGCGGGGTATTTTTACATATATACGCCAAGTTTCAGGAAGTTTCGGTGAAAACTGTAGGCTGTGAAACAAAAAAGTCCACAAGAACAACAACGTGAGTAAGACTTAGAGATCCTCCACGAGGATCTAAAAATGCTGGATTTGCAAACTCTCCCTTCGGTGTTGTTCTTTTGAGAGCTCTCTCTCAGCTTTGGTGTATTTAGTTTGGTTGAGGATTTCTCCCATGTAGTTCACCTTTCTATGTATTGGTAAATCCATTCTTGTCCTGTCAATGGTGACATCACTGGGTTAAGTTCAAGACGCTGAGCTTGCACACTTCCCCTTTGTAGTTGTTGCCTTTTGGAGAGGTTTATCCCACTACTGACTGGATGTTGGTCTTGCAGTCCAGTACCACCTCGAATCTGGGCTTAGGCTTTCTTTCCTTCATCCATGACCAGTCCTGCCATCTCTCATGGGCTCACCAAGCAGCAAAAACTTGTTACCCTTCCCAAATCTCATTTGACTGCTCACCTTCACTCCTTTGTCCCCTTTTCCTCATGTCTGATGAATTGCCTCCCTACATCTGTCTAATGTTGCTCTTCCCTCCATTCGTTTAAGGTGACGACCTACTGCTATCTTCTGTTGTGTCCCATGTCTGTTCCTAGTCATGACTATTTTCAACCTTTTCCCCTCTGTTCACCTGCGAGTTATTTCTCTGTCTGTGTTTATACTTTGTTGTTGCCTGTCCAGCCTCTCACTTGCCTGTTATCTTATACTTCATTGCTCTGTGTGTCAGTCTGTGCCTTTCCTGTCCGTTTTTCGACTGTGTGCAAATCCGGTGTAGGAGCCTGTACAAAAGCCCCAAAGAGGACAAATACAATGGACACACATGAATCAGTTATACTTTTGCATCAATGACAGGTTCTTGAGTATATACATAATCATCTGGAAGGTTGGACATTTACGATATGTTCACATAGATTGCAAAGGGAGTGACAGCCAATTGACAAATCAACAAAGTAGTTGTGATTTGAACCTGGGATCCGAACATCGTGAGCTAAGTGCTTCGATCGGATCATCAAACAGGCAGACCCTAATTGATGATACCAGGGTCATACTGCATTGAATCACAACTAAAGGGATATTTTGTGGGACTGCATTCTCAAAACTACCTGCTTACAAAAATGCAACCAGGTTTATAAAATGACAATCGGCAAATGGGCGTGGAAGAACAGCACTAAAGATAGGTAGGAGATTATTTGCTTGCTTCGAAAGCCTCCCATTCGCGCAGAAGCCTTTTCTCGAACAGTGCTGTGGGATGTCTGTGCAGGACTGTAGAGCAAACGGCATTGCACTTTGAGAGGCTGTTATTGCAGGCATGGAGGGGGTTTCCTGGCTGCCTGGCACCTCAGAACAAATGCTCTTGGGTTCTCATTCGCGTTTATTTTCTAACCCACATCCCCTCCTCTCCCTTCTGAGTGCATGGAGCTTCCAATAGTACTTTCATTCTCTTCACTGTTGCTCTTTTAGTAAGCCTAAAACACCTTTGGAGCTCCAATATGTCAGAGTTGCACCCAACGTGGTGAAAAGAAACATTTATGAGCTTTTCTCGAATCCTGCTTTACGCTAATGATTTTTAAAAATTGATTTGTTCATTGAAAATTAAGTCAAGAAATATTTTTCTCACTTCCATGCACATGGGTATTCGGAAGAACCAAAACCTTAGTGTTCCTTGGGGTCTTGCGAGTACCTCGTTCTGATAACTTTTTGACAGCCCATTTACATGATTGTGTTAGATGTATATAAATATAAGTATACAGTATATGTAAACTAGATGGCTCATTGCAGCTGAGGCCTGTAAACACACTTTATCCCTTCACTGACCTCCCCATCTACCCCTCCCCCTTTACCCATTCATATACTCCCCATACTCTACACCCACTTACTCCTTTACCCACTTCCCCCTCAAATCATTCACTCCTTCTTCTACCTATTCACTCAGCATACCAAATGTTCTGGGTCATCCCTCAGTCCACTTCAAATTGAGCAATTTCAGTTATTCTTTGGTGCCATCTACTTTCATCAAGTCGATGACTGGGTGGTGGTGGTGGTCATAAAAATTAACATGAAGTTTAGAAATGGCAATAAAAACACAAAACACAATATAGCACAATATAGAAAAAAAGAAATAAAGTAATAAAACTGTACCTATGATGACAGCTGATTGCTCAGCTGCTTAATGATTTTGCTGGTGCTCCTGACTTCCCGATACTCAGGCTTCAGCCTGGATCACACGATCAGCTGATCAACAATTTGCTTGTGCCCCTGACTCTGATGCTCAGGCTTTAGCATGGGCCACACGATCAGCTAATCGACAATTTGCTGGTGCTCCTGACTCTCCAATGCTCAGGCTTTAGCATGGGCCACACTGTCAGCTGATCGACAATTTGCTTGTGCTCCTGACTCCGATGCTCAGGCTTTAGCATTGGTCACATGGTCAGCTGATCGACAATTTGCTTGTGCTCCTGACTCCGATGCTCAGGCTTTAGCATTGGTCACATGGTCAGCTGATTGGCATTTTGCTGGTACTCCTGACTCTCTGATGCTCAGGCTTTAGCATGGGCCACACGATCAGCTGATCAACAATTTGCTGGTACTCCTGGCTCTCCACAGATCTGACTTCATGCGTTCACTTCGCATGAAGTGCGTTTTCCTGCCAATACTTTGTTTCTTTGGAGGCATGTTTTGTTTCTTTCCACCTACTGAGAAAACATACTTATAACATAATTCCTACCGACACTGTCCAGAAATACATAATTCCTGTCGACACTGTCGGGCCAATGTATGCTTTTCAAGTGGGGCTTTAAAAGTAGACCTGAAGTGAATTGGTTTCATACAGAGAATTGTTAGTGTTGAAACAGAAATTGAGTGTCACTATCCCAAATTTCGAAAAAAGTAAAACAACACTGCACACCCTGACTACAACCACCAAGTTTCAACTCATTCTGTTCAGTGTTTAAGAGTGCATACAAAAGAGACAGACTTGAGACAGAGTATTAAACAAAGTTAATAAGTCTCTTTTAGATGTTAATAATATATTATCGGGGTTTTTATGCAGAGATTTAATGTATTTTTAAAAATAATTTGAAATATCAACGCCCAGCGAGAACGATGCCGCAACATGATACACATTTACATACAGAGTTTACTTTACCACTTATGCCGACACAAACAGGGATATTCATTTTTTTAACCAGAAAAAAACATTCCAGGGTACATGCCAAGTACAACCACCAAGTTTCATATCATTCCCTCCAGCGGTTTCGGAGTGCTTACATGGCATATCAGACAGACAGATGTGGCTACCTTTGTATAATCGATGAATACCAAAATACACACATATACACCAAAATTAAATGAAAAAGAAAGAAGTGGAGCGAATATATATATATAGTTATGTTAGAGGGGTTTTGAATGAGGCAGCATGTTAAGTTAGCATGGTCCATGTGTTCGCATAGGTTACATTTTTTTTGTAGCCTAAGAAATGGCCAATCGGGCAATTGTAGCCTAAGATTAGAACAGAATTTTGTAGCCATAAGAGTGAAGTTGTGCTGTTATTATGTTTGGCGTAAGAGGGGCGAAGTGGACATCGACAATACATTATTCATTATTAGAAAAAAAACGTAATTAGTTTTTGTGCTCTGTGTGAACGAAGCAAGGAAGCTAGGCAAGGTGAGGACAGGATGAGACCGAGGGGATTTTTTAACGTGTTTGCATTCCATGTGTGGCTTTTAAAACCTCCTTGCAGCTCAGGATGGTTTTAAACATGCGAATGTGGTTATTGAAGTTCTCCGACATGGACAAACACCGCAATTATACCATTACGATTGCACTTGTGGGTTCCAGATACAACCTGGCTTCCTCACCACTCACAGCTAGATGTGCATCATTAACCAGTATATAAGCCAAAAGGCTTAAAGTCACTAAGTGGATGGAACAGCGATGTTTTGCCTTGATGAGTCCCAATAAGGCTCAAACTAGTCGGTTGCTTCACCTTTCCATCTACTTGGTGAGAGCATTTGACCTTGACATATTGGCACTACTGGAGGCCATTCTGAGTTTGCAGTAATGACGTAATCATGATGGTATCATCATGGCATTTATCCAGGTCAGAAAACTTCAATAATCAGCAGGACAGAGATAATGTGCTGGGTGGCAGGTGGCCATTGTTGCTCACAGGTTGTGCAGTTTCGGCTGTTGTGAGACACGATCTGTGTCTTGTTGCTTCACCAGGTCATGGGGTGTATTGCATATATAATATTGTGATGGTTGTGAGCCTGAAAGAGGACGCCGTCCACCTCTCGGGTGAGTAAAAGCACATATACATAGGATTGGTTTCAGTTATATCTTTGTATTCTGTTTAGCAATTAACTGCCCCCCCCCCACCCCTCCTCGCAGGTGTGATGTCACTGTGCCATGGCTTCACCAATCAGGTGAGGCCACAACGATGGAGAAAATACTCCAAAACAGCCAGGACAGGTGAGGAGAGAAAGGAGTATAAGAAGAGATGCACAAGCTGTTCAAAGCCTTTGGCCGTTTGCCTGAAGCTTTTTCTGCCCTTCGTCTTTTCCACTCGAGTATGTCAACCTAGGCAGAGTTTTGCCCTTCCATGTGCTTCAACTTTCATTCCACTTCGCCCTTTCGTTACATTCTTCCTCACCTTACAACTCTCCAGTGATTTAATTTCAATACACTCACTTTCCCATGGACCACATGGTTCTTCGTCTTCTTCGGCTTTGCTTTTCCTTCTCTGTATTTACATGGCTTTTATTGACATACTTATGGACCAGGCGTGACTTCTCCAGACCAAGTCTATTGCCATGCTGCATCGTGGATGCTGCCTGCCCTCGCAGCAATGGAACAAAATTTCCCGGAGCGACGCAAGTTATCATGTTGGAATGAACCTCCCGCAGTTTCCCCATATGACTGCGCTGCCGCAGGAGGGAGAGAGGGACCACGAGGAAAGTGGGTCTGAATCGCCAAAGTCTCTACCGAGGTTGCTGAAGGTGTGCTGGGGTACATAATAGACCCCACAGTTATCTTTCATACACTCAACCTCTTCTCACCTCTCCCCAATCTATACGTGTCCTTCCTTTGGGTGTCTGGATCCATGTCTAGTTTACAGGTGCTAAGTAATTGTTTTAAGGCATGCGAGGAGGGATTGGTTAGGTAGAAGTAATGTGAATGTATAGGTAATGTAGATATTTGAAAATGCTTTGCTTTTCCACCCCCCGCCCCCCCCCATTCATTTTTCCTGCGATTTTTTTCCAAATTTGAATTCCCCAACGTCCATCCTTCCCATCATGCCTCCTGTCATTTCCCAATTAATTGATTGTGTATAATAAATTTATGAAAGTGTTGACTGATGTCTTGACTTATCCTGTTGGGGTTTTATCTGGGATAGTGCTCCCAGGGCGATTGGGCTGAGTACATAATTGTAGTCGTAGCTAGCCCAGAGAGAGCAGCACGTGGTACTCGGCCGATTAAGCAGTCGCCAAGTAGTCGCTGGCATGGTTCCTTACCTGCTTCATTCAGTAAACCGACTGAGCGCGAAGATATGGTCAGGGTGTCCATGATCTTTTTATATACACTCGTGGGCCCATTGGTCCGATGGACCAAATTTTCATTGGTCTTCACAGCCTTGGGGGTCTTTTAGGCCCTTTTATACTTTTTGATCTTCTGGGTGCTCGGGGACTTTTAGGTTCTCGGGAACTTTTTGAGACTTTTGGGTCCTCGGGAACTTTTCGGGACTTTTGGATCCTTGGCAACTTTTGAGTCCTCCGGAACTTTTTGGGTCCTCAGGGCATTTTGGGGTCTGCAGGGCCTTGGGGGTCTTAAAAGGGTCTTCAAAGTTTGAAGGGGTCTCAGCATTCGAAAGGGTCAAAAGGTACATTCCAATCGTGCATAATTAATGAATAGACATAGGTAATTAATAGACAAAAAAGATGCCTGCCATCTGACACACACACACACACACACACACACACACACACACACACACACACACACACACACACACACACACACACACACACACACACACACACACTTATAGTCGATGCTGGGTTCAGAGTTATCCGCCTGCGCGGCCATTAAAAGAACAAATATATATAAATATATATATATATATATATATATATATATATATATATATATATATATATATATATATATATATATATATATATATATATATATATATATATATATATATATATATATATATATATATATATATATATATATATATGTATGTAAAGGCTGGAGGACCATTCGGGTGCCTCCCAGTTTGGAGGTAACGTGTTGGTGTAATTTATACACGTGACGTCATCGTCATGTAATGGAGTCAGAGAGCTTGTTTCGCTGAATTTAATGTTCCTGGCTGAAAATCTCCTGACTGGTGATCAGCAGGGCAGAGACAAAGTGCTCGCGTTGCTCAGACCAATGTATTTAAAACTCAGGCCAATGTATATATTATATATATATATATATATATATATATATATATATATATATATATATATATATATATATATATATATATATATATATATATATATATATATATATATATATATATATATATATATATATATATATATATATATATATATATATATATATATACATACACATATATCGCGTGGTGTATATATATAATAATATACGTGTATACACACATACATATACACATAAATATTACATATATATCGCGTAGTGTGTATATATATATATCAGGTCAGGTATGGGAGCATGTGCCAGAACAGCGCGTCGCTGCGTCCACTTTCCGCCGGTACTCCAGGGGCCTCCGTCTGGCCATCCCCCAGGCAGATGCCAGGCCCATCCCCATCTCCTTGAGATGATGGTCAACCTGCTGCAACCATGAGGCACGTGGTCGGCCCACTGGCCTCCTCCACTCATGAGACTCCCTCGCTGAGAGAATCTGGTGAGCAGGATCAGCGTCAGGAAAACGAGCCACATGTCCATACAGCCGCAGCTGACGCTCACGGACTATGCAGGTAACAAATCTCATCCGAGTCTCTCTCAGCAACCGCTCGTTGGACACAAAATCCGACCAGCGATAGCCAAGGATTCTCCGAAGAGACCTGGTACCAAAGGAATTAAGTCTCCGTCTCAGATCCTTGGTCAAAGTCCAAGTCTCGCACCCATAGAGCAAGACTGGAAGTACCAAGGACCTGAAGACTCGGACTTTCGTCCTCCCGCACAGGTACCGGCAGCGCCACACCCCATGATCCAGTGAATCCATGACTCCCCAGGCCCGACCCAGACGTCTATTGACCTCCGGCTCACAACCTGCGGAGACATGAATATCACTGCCAAGGTAAGTGAATCTATCCACGACCTCAACATCCTCACCACAAACAGACACAGACAGGACAGCAGCATCCAAGATGTCACCGAAAGCCTGGATCTTTGTTTTGACCCAAGAAATCCGTAATCCCAACGGCTCCGACTCCTCATTCAGCACCTCGAGGGCCCCCAAGAGGATGTCTAAAGTCTCCGCAAAGATGACTGCATCATCTGCAAAATCAAGGTCCGAGATCTTGACATTGCCAAACGATGCACCGCAACTTGATCTCTCCGACATCCTCCCAAAAATCCAGTCCATACAAGTGCTGAAAAGTGTGGGGGCAAGTACACATCCCTGACGAACTCCAGTAACAACTGGAAATAAGTCAGAGGCGGTACCACCACACTTCACAGCACTCTCAGTACCAGAGTAGAGTTCAGACATCAGATCGATCAGTTTCGGTGGCACCCCACGAAGACCAAGAATCCTCCAGAGGACATCCCGATTCACTGAATCGAACGCTTTACAGAGATCAACATAGGCTGCAAGCAGCCCCTGCCGAAACTCTCATCTGCGTTCAGTGAGGACACGAAGAGCAAGGATACGGTCAATCGTTGACCTCTTTGGTGTAAAGCCTGACTGCTCTGGACGCTGGTGCTCAAGCAGATGGTGGCGAACCCTATCAAGAATTATCCGAGCAAAGACCTTGCCCGGCACTGAGAGCAGCGTCACCCCTCGGTAGTTGTTGCAGTCTTGGCGATCACCCTTCCCTTTCCAGATAGGGACAACAAGGCCCCTCTTCCAGTCAGTTGGGATGATGCCTGTGTTCCAGGCAGAGCACAAAACTGCATGCAACGACAGGAGTGCAGCATTTCCACCAGCCTTGAGAAGTTCAGCATGGATGCCACAGATCCCTGGAGTTTTGCCCCGTTTCAACTGGTTCACCGCAGCCCGTGTTTCCACAAGCGATGGTGGACCACAGTTGATTCGAGGGTCAGCAACAGGGATTGTAACACCCTTGACGTCCAACTCGACAGCTGGGGGATCAGCCTGGTACAACCGCTCAAAGTAACCGGCCCAGCGGGCCTTCACTTCAGACTCCTCTGTCAAGAGCCTACCACTCTCTGCTCGAACTGCAGTGCTCCGAGGGATGGGCTTGGATGAACGTAATGCGCGAATTCCCCTGTAAGCGGGACGAGAATCACCTGTCCACAGGTGATGCTCTACCCCCTCACAGATTCCTCGCACATAGGCCTCCTTGTCCACCCTCAGTGCACGTACAGTTTTACGCCTCAGCTCCCTGAACAGCTCAGCTCTGCCATTCAGCCTGGCCCTGCGACTCTGGTCAATGGTATCCAGTGTCCCTTGAGAGACAAAATTCTTCTTTGCCCTGCGGTGAACTCCAAGGCATCCACCGGCAACATCAAGGACGGTGGTCTTGAAGGTGCTCCACAACTCTTCAGGACCCCCTAAAGCACCCAGACCCCCCAAGTGTCCACTCAGCCTGTTCGCAAACTCCTCAGCTACTCTCTCATCCCTGAGCTTGGCAACATCCAGCCTAGGCTGGGATGGTACCATTCTCCAGGATTTAAGGTGCAGCTTTAGAGTTGCTACAACAAGCCTGTGGTCAGTATTGAGGAACTGAGCACTCCGGTAGACCCTGCAGTTCTGGATCATCCTCCAACGACCGTCAATGAGGACATGGTCAATCTCCTTTGCCACACCGCCAGCGTTGGAATACCAAGTCCAGCGATGAGCTTGCGGGCGCTGAAACCATGAACCAGCCACCCTAAGTCCATGACTTCTTGCAAAGTCAAGGAACTTAGTGCTATTCTGGTTCATAGTTCCTGACCCATGGGGACCAACACACACCTCATAACCATCCCTATCAGTTCCAGTCGATGCATTGAAATCCCCCAAGACTAGAAGTGTATCTCGTCTGGGGCACTGATCAACCACAGACTCGAGCGTGGCGTAGAATGTGTCCTTCACGGCGAGATCACTCGCCTCAGTCGGAGCATAAACAGAGACCAGGGAAATGACACCTAAGGAGTGACGAATCCTTAATCTCATAATACGCTCGTTGACCGGTGTTACCTCAATTATCATTGGGGTCAGCTTATTGGCCACAGCTACAGCAACTCCTTGGGTATGGTAACCATCAGAGCGACCAGACCAATAGTAGGTGTAACCACCCACCATTATCTCGCCGCAATCCGGTCTCCGAACCTCAGAGAGAGCTGCAATCCCGATGTCCAAACGCTTGAGCTCAGATGATAACAGAGACAGGTGATCATCCTCTCTTAGGGATAGGACATTCCAGGCACCCACCCGAAGGGACCGCCTCAGGTTAACCCAAGGAGACCGCCGTCTGGTGGACGACACCTCAGCACCACTCCGACACACTCTCCCGCAATCTGACCCAGGGATGTTACCCCGTGGTTTCCCTCCTATCAAAGATTGGGGGTCCCGAAGGCTTTGCCCCAATCCCATCATCCGGTGAGCTGCCCTGCGAAGGGAAGCTGCACAGGAGGTACTCCCACGGAGTGGGTTTTCAGATTTTTTTGCGTTTTTGCGTTTTGCGGAATGAAGCGTTTTACGGTGGCTGGAGTGCAAATCCTGCCACCAACCTCCTAATAAGAAGTAACCCAACTGCAGGAGGACGTCCGCAGACACAGTTGGGCACTAGATATGGATGGCCGTTGGCTCACAAGGAGCTCCTCCGCCCTATATATATATATATATATATATATATATATATATATATATATATATATATATCTATATATAAATGTAGATACATATATGGACATTCTTTCTTTTCTCAGAGAATTGTTTGATGATCTTATGAGTTCACTGTAATTAGATTTATAGAAGTAAACGAGAACGACACTCGACACTTGTTGCTGACAGGTCGTGCAGCAAGTGCTGTGTTAGGAGTCATTCAATGCCATGCTGCCTCATCAAGTGAGGGGATTTGATTCAGTTATATATACATAGCACACATATATACATATATATGGATACAACAATACATATATGTATATATATATATATATATATATATATATATATATATATTTCTTCTACTTCTTTCGGCTGCTCCCATGAGGGCTCGCCACAGCGGATCATCTGTCTACATTTCGCTCTACACTCCGCATCTTCCATTGACACTCCAACCACCCATATGTCCGCCCTCACCGCATCCATGAACCTCTTCTTTGGCCTTCCTCTTCTCCTCCGACCTGGCGGCTCCATCCTCAGCATCCTTCTCCCGATATACTCTGCTTCCCTCCTGTGCACATATCCAAACCATCTCAATCTCGCCTCTCTCACTTTGTCTCCAAACTTTGTCTCACTTTGTCTCCAAACCGTCCTACCTGCGCTGTCCCTCTAATATACTCATTCCTTATCCTGTCCATCCTCATCACTCCCAACGAGAATCGCAGCATCTTTAACTCTGCCACCTCCAGCTCCGCTTCCTGTCTTTTTGTCAGCGCCACCGCCGCCAAACCATACAACATAGCTGGTCTCACTACAGTCTTATATACTTTCCCCTTAACTCTTGCAGCTACCCTTCTGTCACAAATCACTCCGGCAACTCTTCTCCACCCACTCCATCCTGCCTGCACTCTCTTTTTCACTTCTCTCCCACACTCTCCGTTACTTTGGACAGCTGATCCCAAGTATTTAAACTCATCCACCTTCCTCACCTCAACTCCTTGCAACCGCACCATACCACCACCCTCCCTCTCATTTACGCACATGTACTCCATCTTACTCCTACTGAATATCATTCCCCTTCTCTCCAGTGCGTACCTCCACGTCTCCAGGCTCGCCTCAGCCTGCTCCCTACAGATCATGATGTCATTCGCGAACATCATAGTTCATGGAGACTCTCGTCTGATCTCGTCCGTCAACCTGTCCATCACCATTGCAAACAGGAAAGGGCTCAGAGTCGATCCTTGGTGCAATCCCACTTTTACCTTAAACCGGTCCGTTATTCCTACCGCACACCTCACCGCTGTCACATTGTCCTCATACATATCCTGCACCATCCTCACATACTTCTCTACCGCTCCTGACTTCCTCATACAATACCACAACTCCTCTCTTGGCACCCTATCATAAGCTTTCGCTAAATCCACAAACACACAATGTAACTCCTTCTGGACTTCCCTATACTTCTCCATCAACATTCTCAAAGCAAACATTGCATCAGTGGTGCTCTTTCCTGGCATAAACCCATATTGCTGCTCACAAATCGTCACCTCCCCTCTCAACCAAGCTTCCACTACTCTTTCCCACAACTTCATGGTGTGGCTTAACAACTTTATCCCTCTGTAATTTCCACAGCTCTGCTCATCACCCTTATTCTTGAAAATCGGAACCAGTACATTTAATCTCCACTCCTCCGGCATCCTCTCACTTTCCAAGATTTTATTAAACAATCTGGTTAACAACCCCACTGCCATCTCTCCTAAACACTTCCATGCCTCCACTGGTATATCATCTGGGCCAACCACCTTTCCACTCTTCATCCTCTTCATAGCAGTCCTCACTTCATCCTTACTGATCCACCCCACTTCCTGATTCACCATTTCCACCTCTTCCAACCTTCTCTCTATCTCTCTCATTTTCTTCATTCATCAGCTCCTCAAAGTACTCCATCCACCTTCTCAACACACTCTCCTCGCTTGTCAGCACATTCCCATTTGCATCCTTTATCACCCTAACCTGCAGCACATCCTTCCCAGCTCGGTCCCTCTGTCTTGCCAATCGGTACAAATCCTTTTCCCCTTCTTTTGTATCCAACTTCTCATACAGCTCGTCATATGCCTTTTCCTTGGCCTTTGCCAACTCTCTCTTTGCCTTGCGCCGCCACTCCTTGTACTCCTGCCTACTTTCTTCATTTCTGGCTATCCCACTTCTTTTTTGCCAACCCCTTCTTCCTTATACTTTCCTGTACTTCCTCGTTCCACCACCAAGTCTCCTTATCTTCCTTCCTCTGTCCAGATGTCACACCAAGTACCTTCATAGCTAACTCCCTCACCACTTCTGCTGTAGTTGCCCAATCATCCCACCCCTCTTTACCACCATCCAACACCTGTCTCACCTCCTCCCTAAATTCCACGCAACATTCTTCCTCCTTCAGCTTCCACCATCTGGTCCTTGGTTCAGCCCTCACTCTCTTCCTCAATCTCACCTCCAAAATCATCCTACAGACCACCAATCGATGTTGTCGAGCTCCACTCTCCCCGAACACCACCTTGCAATCTCTAATCACTTTCAGGTTACATCTCATGCTTAAGATGTAATCCACCTGTGTGCACTTTCCTCCACTCTTGTATGTCACCCTGTGTTCCTCCTTATTCTTGAAATACGTATTTACCACTGCCATTTCCATTGTTTTTACAAAATCTACCACCATTTGCCCTTCCACATTCCTCTCGTTGAGACTGTATCTACCCATCACCTCCTCATCCTCTTTATTCTCTTCCCCAACATGCCCATTGAAATCTGCTCCAATCACCACTCTTTCATCCTTGGATACACTCTCCACCACTTCATCTAACTGACTCAAGAAATCTTCTTTATACTCCATCTCACACCCCATATGCGGGGCATATGCACTGATGACATTCATCATCACCCCTTCAATTTCCAACTTCACACTCATCACTCGGTCCAACACCCTCTTGACATAATCCTCCTTCAGGATTACCCCGACACCATTTCTCCTCCCATCCACACCATGGTGGAACAGTTTGAAACCACCTCCAATGCTCCTGGCCTTACTCCCCATCCACAGTATGTCCACCTTTCTTCTCTCCATCATATCAGCCAACTCTTGCCCACATCATACATGTGTGTGGATATATATATATATATATATATATATATATATATATATATATATATATATATATATATATATATATATATATATATATATATATATATATATATATATAGAGAGAGATATATATATATATATATATATATATATATATATATATATATATATATATATATATATATATATATATATATATATATATATATATATATATATATATATATATATATATATATATATATATATATGTATATATATATATATATATATATATATATATATATATATATATATATATATATATATATATAGAAAGATATATATATATATATATATATATATATATATATATATATATATATATATATATATATATATAGAAAGATATATATATATATATATATATATATATATATATATATATATATATATATATATATATATATATATATACATATACATACATGTACATTCTTCCTTTTCTCAGATAATTGTTTGATGATCTTATGAGTTCACTGTAATCAGATTTGCAGAAGTAAACTGGAATGACACTCGGTAGAGCGCATATCTCTGCCAGGCTGAACAGTTTACGTTTTGTATCCCACTGATAGGCTGGATTTGCATCCGGACCTGAACAAAAATTTAATCAGCTTGTTCTTTTCATCTATGCAACTCATCCATTACGTTTTGTCTGAATCTGTCCACAATTTTTTGAAATATCGTGCTGCAAACCGTTTTTGGCCACATCTCTCAAGGTTGAAGAATCACTTAAATTTCTTTTTTATTTCTCGTATCTGAATCCAGATTGTCACCAAAATCGAATCAATTCATCATTGTGACACATCCAACCTGTCCACTAAGTTTTGTCGCAATCTATCAGTAATTTTTTTGTTATCATGATACATATAGTTTTTAGCCCCATTACTCAATGGCAAAGAATCACGTGAAAAATTATTATCGGATCAGGATCCAGATCCGGATCTTCACCAAAATTGAATCAATTCATCGTTGTCACTTCCAACTTGTCCACCAAATTTCATATGGATCCGTCCATAATGTTTTGAGATATCATGCTCACAGATAGACAAACAAACAAACAAACAAGCAGTCATCGACTGGTACTTACGAAATCGTCAACTTGACCTCTGACCTTGTCTAATAAAAGCTGTCTCTCGAGAAGGTAGCGACGCAAACCAGAAGTTTCTATGATGATTCTGTACCAAACCATCAAAAATCGAATGTTTTGGATGTTTGACCTCACTGTGACCTTGACCTTTGACCGATTTTGACCAAAATCGAATCAGCGCTAGCCATCACCCTCCTGAATCATGTGGTGTAATTTAACATTGGTAGCTTCTTCCGTTCTCGAGTTATCGTGCCTACAAACAAACAAACAAACAAACAGAAACGGAAGTCATCAATATACTTACGAAATCTTTAGATTTCGTAAGTAACAAACAAGCAGTCATAGACTGGTACTTACGAAATCGTCAACTTGACCTCTGACCTTGTCTAATAAAAGCTGTCTCTCTCGAGAAGGTAGCGACGCAAACCAGAAGTTTCTTCGATGATTCTGTACCAAACCATCAAAAATCGAATATTTGACCTCACCGTGACCTTGACCTTTGACCGATTTTGACCAAAATCTAATCAGCACTAGCCAACACCCTCCTGAATCACGTGGTGTAATTTGACATTGGTAGCTTCTTCCGTTCGAGTTATCGTGCCTACAAACAAACAAACAAATAAACAAACAAAGAAACAAACAAATAAACAAACAAACAAACAAACTAACAAACAAACAGAAACGGAAGGCATCAATATACTGACGAAATCTTTAGATTTCGTAAGTCACAAACAAACAAACAGAAACGGAAGTCATCAATATACTTACGAAATGTTTAGATTTCGTAAGTAACAAACAGAAACGGAAGTCATCAATATACTTACGAAATGTTTAGATTCGTAAGTAACAAACAGAAACGGAAGTCATCAATATACTTACGAAATGTTTAGATTTCGTAAGTAACAAACAGAAACGGAAGTCATCAATATACTTACGAAATGTTTAGATTTCGTAAGTCACAAACAAACAAACAGAAACGGAAGTCATCAATATACTTACGAAATCTTTAGATTTCGTCAGTAACAAGGGTGAAAGCATAACCTCCACCACCAAAAAAAGCACGGCTCGAGATGTAGGAAACAGATAGGAGCAAGGTGGAGTTATAGTGCAAATGGCTTAACATATGTCCATGGTCGCTGTTATCTGCACGTGAAAACATACCCTGACTGAATTCTATCGAGATATGGATTTAAGGAATGAACAATTGTATGAATAAGAAATTGGAGGAAGAGCACAATGTGTGCAATCTGTTGGATTTTTACCTGTGAGTTATGTGGTCATGGAACACTTATAATGACCATAAGATGTGTACTCTGAACTGCACCATCACATCTTGACCCCACATCATGACTCAGATGTTCAAGAATCCTCGCACATCCATAAACAATCGTTTTAGATAATCTGGATGGCAAAAGCAACCGGACGATACTGTGGTACAACACTGATGACATTCTGCTTTCAGGTGATATGTGGCAGTGGCATTCAAGCTTCCATCTTTGAACATGCCATCTCTCAAGGTTCATTCGGTCAGGCAGAAACCCTGAACCAGCCTTCAACTCTCAGTGAGCTCAAACATGGCTTGGGTTGATTTGTTTAGTGTTCCAGGTCTGAGTACATTGCTCAGGATAATACATCTGAGTACATTATGCTAGGATAATGGGTTCATATCCCATATACTGTGTTGATTTGTTCATCATTAAGAGACAGGTGCAAGATGTCTGCTGATGTCACCGTCCAGCAGTTGATTTATGTGCAAGATCTGTGTACTCGCCCCCAATCCCCGGACGTTAAGACAAACTGAAACCCCCTGCAAGACATTAGGGTTACAAAGGAATATAAAGCTTGCAAAGACAACCTTCAAATGCACATGAACAACTTTTTTCCTTCTGTGGAACATTCTAGGAAACATGAAGATTCAGCATAATCCCACAATTATGTCGAGTTTCGTTCTCACAAACATCGCCCTGATTTCTGCAATCACATAGCAGACGAACTATATTTCGTGCACAATGTAGACTTTTGTCCCAACTCTGTACTTTTGTAGTTTCATCTGTCAGACAGGCTTGTACAGGTGCAAAGCTGTCTGCAAGCCGACACTAACATTTAATATCTCATTTCAGCATTCCTTGGACCCTTGCCTCCTGGTAAGAATGCCTGCCTCTGATGATGGGAAAATCGAGTCGAAGTGTTGAATCCACAGTTAATTTCCCCATTGTGACTTACCATCCTGACTATGTTCTCATATACGTCTGCACCCTTGTGTGAAGGATTCAATTGGGAGAGAGAGCCTGAAGATGGAATGACTATCCTTACCCACATGGAGGAATCTTCCTCCGATCCACATACCATGACCCATTAACCCAGAACTCCCTAAAATTGTGCTGACTTACTATGAAAAAAAAATTGTTTTTTAAAACCCTCTCCCACAGGTTCCTTTAAGACTTAAGTCCATGTAATGATGAATTGTTTCACATTGGCGAAACGGATGTAGGATTTGATTTGAGGCAATTCTAAATCTTTAACATTGTCCAATGCTGATGGAGGAGCTCATCGTCAGACAATGAGAGAGAGCAAAGGACTTCCAGAAGGACAAAGAGAACATTGTGAGAGAGCAACGCACTTTTACATGAAAAAGTGATATCGAGACACATCAATGTTTGCTTACAGAAATTAAAGGATATTGAGAGATACCACTGCACATGTATATGGATAACAAGGACATTAAGATGTAGCAACACTCTCTATTTATCAATAACAACGACATGATAGTAGACAGCGGACAAATCAACGTAGCACAGGTATATGGGATTTGAACATGGGGTCACAACAACGTGAGGATACAAATGGTAATAAATGATTTCAATAATAAGTGAGATTTCAAAATCGAGTACAATAGTGATATAAATTTGTATTACCACTATAAATTTACAGGGTGATGTGAAGGATGTTAAGACAAGATGATGTTATGTTTTGTACCCCAAGGATATATATGTATGTATATATATATATATATATATATATATATATATATATATATATATATATATATATATATATATATATATATATATACATGTACTTACAGGGTGATGTTATGGCAAGACAGGCAGTGGGTGATTTCCATGCAATGTGGATTTCTACCTTCGCAACCAAAGGTGGAAGGAGGTTATGTTTTCATCCCTGTCTGTCTATCTGTGAGAAGGATAACTCAAAACATTGTGGACAGATTTAGACAAAATTTGGTAGACAGGATGGGTGTGTGACAAGGACAAATTGGCGAGATTTTGCAGAAGATTCGGATCCGGATCTGAGAATTTTTAAAGTGATTCTTTACTATTGAGAGATAGAGCCAAAAACGATATCTAGCACGAGATCTCAAAAAAGTTATGCATGGATGCGGACAAAATTTGCTGGATGAGTTGGGCAGACAACGAAAACAATCCAATTCGATTTTGGTTGAGGTCCGGATTCAGATCAGGCCTATCGGTTTGATACAAAATGTAAACTGCTCAGCCTAGCGGAGGTATGTGCTCCAACGACTGTCATTCTAGTAACATCTGTATCAAAATAAAATGCAACAGCAAAGAGCATTTTGATGACGTTGCTGGTAATTTGAAACGATCGGAGTCATCCACCATGGGCGACTTCGCTGAGAGGCCTCTGACACCGTGTGAGACGATTTGACACCTGATGCAATATGTGGAGTGCAGCTCTATCAAGCCATTATGATGTGCATGCCTGATCAAACTTATCGTACGATACCTGTACAGGTGTGACGGTCCATCGGATAGCGAATGTCGTCGTACCCCCGACAGGTCGCAATACTTGCACCCATTGTATCATGGAGGAAATCACTGTGAACGTGCTCTTCTTTGCATCATGGGTTTCATCCTGCCGATATGATCTGTACCGTGCACCTTGGGGGTCTACATGTTGAGGAGTCGGTCGACATCGTGCCGTTTAACTTGATTTGCGTGTACTTCTGAACTTCGAACTCCCAGGAATTCTTACATGTTTTACGTTTTCGACATATCTCGTGCACTCAATGAAAACAACACATATAATAGTAAAAAAAAAAAAAATATATATATATATATATATATATATATATATATATATATATATATATATATATATATATATATATATATATATATATATATATATACACTGAAATGAAACGAATAAGTTCTAATCATTCAAAATCAGTATCAATCTACTTTCCCTCCTCCTCCAAAATATTATATGACATAAAACTTCACCCCCAACGTTCTCAAACAGAGGCTACCATTGATAGTGGCATTCAAGCATTGCTGCACGGTGAGAATGGATGTTTGTAACAAGATTCAGTGTCCCTGCACCAATCACATTCCCATCTCGGCCGGTGCAACATGAGCTTACTCAGCACCTGTCTCATCGCTGACAGTTGAAGGTAGCTCGGTGAATGATCTCCTCTTCACATGTTTGTGTGTGGGCTATCTGTCTTGCCCAAAACACCCTCGTGAAAGCAAACGGATACCTCTCTGGAATGGTCTTGGGCTGAACAGAGAGCAGAAGGTTTGACACGGCTGCCATCAGACTCTGATCTTCCATGCGCAGAGTTTGAAAAAAACAGCCGCACTGTCTGTTTTTCATCCCAATTGTCGGCTCACCTGTTTAACACATCATGGACGAGATTACACGTGCGTCCCAGAGTGATGGTCCGCAGTAACGTCCTGCAAAGCGTGTCTCGTATAATCGTGCCATATTTCATGGCCACAACGTGGTCCCTCGTTTGTGCGATTGATTCTTTTGGCCATTATTCTTCCTGCAAGGTGGCTGACATCTGACTGGAGCCATGGGGATGGTTTTATGGACCACGTTCAATTCCAGGACTTCCAAGTCTGCCTCACGCCTCACTCGTGGAAGGATATCCCCAAATTCCCACATTTGCCGATTCAAAATCCACGGTTGTCAACATCCGAAGATTCCAGAGTGAAACAAAACACTCAAACTGTTTGTTTAAATCCATCTCGGGCCTAATGGCTTTCAAAGTAGAAGGATTTGGTATCATAATGGTTTGGTGTGTTACTGCAGTGGTGATCTGTTCTGTTGACTAGTTCCAACATTGGTAATCGAATGCTTTTGTGCAACATTATTGGTCTTGAAACAAATTCCAATATAACTTGACAGTGTCACTCGGACTTTTGCACTGGCAGGATAGCCAGCCTAGAGGTACGTGCACTAGCCTCTGAGCTATCGAGGCTAGGTTTGAATCTCGACCCAGCTATGACCTGTCATCCGAGTGTTTCGCAGAATGGATGAAGCATCAATGTGTGTGCCATCCATCGGAAGGACGACAGACCGGAGGACCCATCTGTCAGCACTGGTCAATGGACAATAAGGATCCCACAGTGTCTTTCATGAAGAGTTGTCCAGAACCCTGAACAAATTACAAATTCTTGCATCAGTCGAACACCAGGCTTAGCCCGATGGTTCCAGAAAGACTTGGGACAGAATGGTTCCCCCCAGTGGACCTCAGAAGATGGTGGGAATAATTGGGGCCCTTCGAGCATGGGGAGGGGTGATGGTAGAAGAGGAGGAGGAGGAGGAGTGTCGATAAGACTGTCGTTGATTCCAGGAAAAGTGAAATTCTCCATTGCTGAGGAGCAACAGGGAACAAAGCTGTGTGGGTCCTTTGTACAGAGAAAACTCTATACTTTCATAACGTAATAATGTGCAAAACATTCATCTTTGGAATAATCACAAGCATAACATTGTGTGTAACAAGCTCTTCCATCAGTCATGCTAATGTGGTGTGGAGGGAAGCGTCACTTGAAAGAAACGAATGGCTGCCCAGCCAAAATAACCAGAAAAAACGAGGCAGCACGGAACTTTGCCAAGTTTCTTCTTCATGTGGATTATCTCACAAAAACACTGTGGGAGAATATCGCGATCCTATCCTATCCGAGTGGACCTTCGTTTGTGTGTTTTGTATGTTTTACCCCACCCAGATTGATGGAATAGTGTCCCGAAAAGAACGGCCATTTTATACGATTGCGCTTTTTGTACACAATCCTTCAAAGCTCGTGAAAGATCCTTCTAAGTACGAGGTGCACGGTCTCTCCCAAGCCCTTCCCCACACCACCACAGTACATCACACAGCTGAAACACATGGGAAGCAAAGAAGGGCTGAAGAACAACCTGTTCCCAAAACTTGCGGATTCTCTCCACCAAAAATGCTATTGCTGACACCCCATCTCTTCTCCCCTATCTCCTCCGCTGCCCATGCCCACATATCGGTTCCTTGTGATTGCGATACAGCTTACGACTCATTGTAAATGTGCTTTGATTTTTTTATCCTGCGCTTATATTTCTGACATTGCATCTCATATGAATTTACAATTCCATCTATTTCTTCAAAGTGCATGCTCTTCAGTGCAGAGCAACCAAAGCACGTGCAGGTCCTGCAATGACAGATAATATAATGCATGAAGGCAAGAGAATTCAACAACAAAGCCCCACTTGTGGAATCGTGGCATCATCTGAAAACCAAATTATTTCCTCAATCTGCGCTCCCACGTGGTATCAGTGAAACATCTGTTGCTTCGAATCACTGCGTGTAGTAGTCATGGCAGAGGCAAGGACACCGATTGCTTTACAGACATCACCTATTTCAGCCTCGAATTATGTCTTCTTTCGATTCAATTCGAGGAATTGGAGACAGTACTGCCTTTTCATAGGTAGCAGGTTAGTGGTCATCGTTAGCTATCCTGAAGGCATTAAGAGGTGTTTGTGTGTGTGTGTGTGTGTGTGTGTGTGTGTGTGTGTGTGTGTGTGTGTGTGTGTGTGTGTGTGTGTGTGTGTGTGTGTGTGTGTGTACATCATACCAGCTAAGTCAGGTGGACCAATTCCTCCCGGAAGGTCAATGATGAGCCAGCATGGTCCAACAGTGACATGGTAATTACAGTATTTCCATCAGCTTAGACGTCAAGTCTGCTTTCTTCAGCGAGATTTGAACCAACAATGTCTGACGATGCCAAACCAGTGTTATCATGTCGAGGCCATCGCCATCACAATTACAGTTGGAAATGCTTACCTTTTGCATTTCTCGACTATTGCTAAACCACTACGATTCATTTGACCGGCGACAACAGCCATAACGAGAGCTTGGGGTCCTCGCATTCAGTGTCTACTGGCTCATTCTGACAGCGCACACTCCGATATTGTCCGATTGCCTCTACGTGGGTTTGTCTGCCTGCCTATGTAATACAGTAATGGTGATACAGAGAGTCGTAAAGGTGCAAGAAGCAACCAGGTAACCGAATGCAAGAAGAGCGTGCAGCGAATCTTATAACACCCTGACCTGCACTTCCTTTTGGAAAAAAAACGAATGCAATTACTTCTCCAAACAAAACCCCCCCCCAAAAAAATCGACAAATTATATCTCTCCGTCACGTCTGGAACATTGTTCTGGCTGCTTCAAAACTGGGTTTTCACTAACACTCTATGAAGCATTATAACAAGATCACAATCTACCTCAATGATTATATATATATATATATATATATATATATATATATATATATATATATATATATATATATATATATATATATACATGTATACTGTGGTGCTGCCGGGTAGAGGGGGAGTGGGTACCCCGTGCTGCCCCGCTGGGTGCAGACCTTTTCCCGGCGGTGGTTTCGGAACGTGTTGGACATTGAAAAGCGATGAGTTATTGGCCTCACGGTGGTTACCTTTAGTCTGCAGGCTGGTGGAACCACTGCCTGAACCCAGATCCCATTATACACTTTATAGCGGCCTTTGATGGCCTCAAAACAGACATCAAGGCCAATGAGTGGTAGCTTAAAAGCTTGTGCAGATTCTGAAGTGCTGACACCCAAAAGTTGGGGTCTCTCGGTGGTATACTTTGGCCGTGAAAGAGTAACGTACAAATGCACAAACAAACACACAAACACTTGAAATACAAATAAATAAATGATGAATAAATATATAATGCATATGAATGGATAATAATCGAAGAGCACATTTCGAGACCACTTGAATTTTTGTCAAAAAGACAGCTGAAGTGTGTTGCCAGTAAAATTGCTCTTGTTGGTTGCCCTTCGTACCTGAAGAAAGCCGATCGGATGGAATGTGTGAACCAACAACTGGTGAATTCGTTTATTGTGCAGAAGCTGCTGCCGAGACAGAAACCACAGGAAAAGAACCACTTGAGATAGCAAATAACCTGGTGTCATAGAACCAGATCACTTGCTACCTGTATTCCAGGCATGAATTTGCAATTTGATCAGGGTGTTGATGCTAACTCACCCAGCCACTTCTTAAAGGACACATCATGGGATCTTTAATGTCCAACTAATGCAAGCAGAAGGAAAACACCCGGCTTAACGTGCCTCCGATGGATGGCACTCACATTGATGCTTTGCCCTGCCTGCGAAACACTAAGATGACAGTTTATAGCTGCGCCAAGATTCGAACTCTCCGAAACAGCTCAAAGGTAATTGTGTATACCTGTAAGCTATCCTGCCAGCCCACGAGAAAAATAGAACTTATTTGTCATGTCAACATTGGTAGTCGATAATAATGCACGTCATAGTGCATTGATGGGTGAGTATTTCTCACTCTGGGTTAGATGAAGGATCATAATGCATTATTAGTACCCTACCGGTTTCACCGGAGGGGATTGCAGGTTTGTTCTCCGTCCGTCCATCCCACCTGTGGTTTTTCCGACCTTTTCCCATACCCTTAAACATATTCAACTGAAACTTGGTACATTACTTTATTATGTTAAGTTACAGAACAAGTTCGAGATTCAGGGCGTTTCATCAATTTTTCACAGAGTTATGCCCTTTTTAAACATAGAAAATATCACATCGGTAGGTGACGTGCATTGCAAAGCAATTAATTATCGCTCTTGTTTATAATATTTTATCTCATTTAATGAATACATCCCCGTTTACATCCACTGGTCGAGTGTCTATGCATGCATTCATGACATCAGCTTAAAAGCCTGGCCTTGTAAAACCGTTTACATCTGCATGAGTACTGAAGGGACAGCCGGCTTAATGTCCCCTGTGATGGATGGCATGTTTCACATCGGAGCACCTGATACCAGAACTACATCAGGTTGCTGTTCAAGTAACATAAGCTACTGCTCAGCACCACTGCCCACCTCCTACAAAAATGACCAGAGGAGCAGAGAGCTCGAGATAAGCACGTTATCATAACTGATAATGACATCGGAAGACCTTGTGTCACTTTCAAAGTGGAAGATGTTGTCACAAAGGGAGAGGAATAAGCGTGAATAATTTGCTTAAATTTGAAATACTAATTACATTATAACACCATTGCAAAGGTTACCTACCAGTGATGGAATAGCATTAACGACAGGCGTATATTTACAATGGCGATTACCGTACGATACAAGCTCGTATCTTTGTTATTTTTTACAATAAGGATGAATGGCCGCTGTTATTTCTAGGCCCGTGAAGAAACCACTCGTCAGGAACAAAAAGCTGAAGGTCTAGATCTTGCATCGGGCCCATGATGGATTGCCCTCGCGCAGATGGAAGGTTTGTCTATCGCGAGCGTAACTTGCCTGAGACATCAAAGGAGAGATCATGTCTGCTGTCCAATCAGTTGGTGACGAATGTCGCCTTGGTCTAACCTCTGTTCAAAGGTCTGCTTTCAGGGCCTCACAGCGAGGTTTTTGTGTCACATGAGACGCAGGGCCAAATGATTCATCGGCCAATGCTTTTATGGCCTTACCACGCCGGTGGCCTTGCATGTGCAGCATACTCCTGTGAAATGTTGTGCACCTCCTGCCATTCCTCCTCATACACTCCCAAACACAATATCTCTTCGTCCACTCCAACGCGGCTGAGATATTTCTTCAATCCCTGGCAACTTAACAACCCCTTCGCCCAACCCCCACCACTAGTCCACACTCTCACCACTGCCTTCTCACCGTCATTTCACTCAACCTGTGATATATATATATATATATATATATATATATATATATATATATATATATATATATATATATATATATATATATATACAGTATTATAAAGCACACAACATTTCAGGAGGTCCTGGTACCCTTTGTAATGCTTTCATTTCATCGCTGTTAGGAGGACTGTTGAATGTCGCGCTGACTGCAGCCTCCAGCAATTTTAACACAGCTTTCGCACGGCTTAATTGCCACCAAAAAATTGGCCTTCACTCAGCTTTTCCTCTATTTAGATTGCTCACTTTGAGCTGAAAGTTATGCGTTCAGTTGCAACAGAATTCTCAGTAATGCAACGTCCAAAACAATGGAATTGTCCTCGAGGTGCATCTACATGGGAAGTACCTGGATGAAAGCTAAACAAATTCTTGATATGGACATGATCACATGGATTTGACTTCACAATCGCAAGTCCAACTGGCAGGTAGATCATCGATAGCTGGGCCGTCTGAGAGTAGACAGATCGGGCAACCTGCTCGCCCTTCATCCCGCACGATAGGCATTATGGAAGGTTGTCCTGATTGTTTGTGCAGCAAAGGAAGGTCAACTATTCGGAACTATTGACGCCCAAAAATGGCATGTCTCCAGTGAGGAGGCAAGGAACTAATCTCTGCCTTCATCACACAAATATACAATTCTCAATAATGTATAGAGACAGTTCATAATTTTCTGAATCATAAGAATGTCCAAACCTGTTGGTTTGGGTTTCAGAATGTTTTCTTACCATCACTTTAGACCGTTTGGCACGCTCTTTGATATTTAAATAATTGCTGAGTTAGACCCTGGCCTTAATTTAATCATCATCATCATCATCATGTACAATTCCCTATGCAGAGTGAAGCAGTTACAAGGCAACAATCCTGGTCGGGTCGCCACTCTGACTTTGTCGCCACACCACTCTGACGGATGTCAAGGCAGGAATTTGGAATCTGTTGATGGTGTCTCCGAGAGCTCGCATACTCTTTGAAAAAGACACCGTGGGATTTTTAACATTCACCAACTCATGCCGGCAGACAGGACGCCAGTTTAACTTCCATCCTTGGGATGGCACACACATTCCAACGTGTGAAACACCGGAATGACAGTTTATAGCTGGGTCGGGATTGAAACCCAGGCTAGACAGCTTTGAAGCGAGTGTGTGTACCTGCAGGCCATCCTGCACCAGCCACATTTAATGTTACATGCTGTTAACTAAAGACTGCTCCATATTCTACCACGTGACCATTTACTTGACATCTTCTTGGCGTAAAAAAGTAACTCAGGGAAGCAAAATGACATCCTCTATTTCAAGCATGTTCGAAAACAGAAAACTCACAATTTTTCCCCGACATTGTTTTTGGGTCTGCGTCGGAGTGGCAACCCGCCCTTGAGGATTGTAACATGCAACACCAGCCGAGAAACTGCTTCGGCAGAACCGACACTCTTCATCGAGCATGGTGAATAATAATAACAATAATAATTGTTTTGGGTGATGCATAAAAGAAAGGAAAAATAACGTCCTTTCACCACGTGTTGTGATGTCGTGAAATTCCAGCAGGGAAAAGTAGGCCACAACCTAACTCAACCACATGTCTCAAGTCTCTTTGGCTTCTTGTAGTTTCAGGGGCAATGAAATCCCCAAACCCTCATCCACCAGTGATTATTTACCTAGCTGGAATAACAACACTTTTTTTTCCAGGCTTGAACTGGAGATTAGAAAAGCGCTAATTGTGTCTGTTGTCAGGAAGGAAAGGGAGGGAGGGAGGAGAGGTGGAGGAATGGAGAGTAGGCTGGAAGGATAATGAGGCCTACAAGGCTCTCCACTCAACCCTCGTTCACATCCTTCAAGGCAGTGACACGATTATGTGAATCAGAAGCCAAGTGGGCCAGGTTGTCGAGTTGAAGCTTCATTTGGTTGTGGTGGAGAAATCATTATAAAGGCCTTGCAATCCTTCATATATGAAAGTTAACGCACTAATTTGCTATAAACAAATGTGCACACTGAAAGCTATTGAGTAATGTTACCTCTTTTACCTGATTTAATAAATAGATAATGTTAAGACATTTCAGGTTACAGACAATTAAATTTCTTTTGTATCTCCTCCTGCTACCTCGACTGATATTTAGTCTGGCACGGAGGTCACCCTGCTTGCTACCTCTGCACTGGACAAAAATGTCAGTTCGAGGCAACATTAGGAGATACGTGCTTTCGAGCTGTCAAGCCTTGCTTCGAATCTCAACCCATCTATAAACTGTCGGATTGGTTCTTCGTAGACGGAGTGTTGTAGCCATGAGCGCACCGCCATTCGGACGGGACTTCAAACCGGTTGACCGGTCTGCCACCATCGCTGTTCAGCAAATTGTGAAAGATCCCACGGGGTCTTTCCACCAACAGGCAAGTTATTGCCGACACCCATTTCAAATTTCAAATTCCTGCCATTAGTTAACGATGGAACCATCGATCGAATTCCTATCCGAATTCCAGTCCAAAACG
>NC_140978.1:33920343-33947843 GCF_056783735.1 Eptatretus burgeri | reverse complement strand
TCAATCGTGATGTCATAGCATCGTGTCCTGTCATTGGTTGGCAAATAAATGGCTGTAACTTGGGAACCACTTGTTCGATTAATATCAAACCGTGAAAAGGAACATCCACAGGTCCCCAGCAATATTCCTGGCAAGTTTCAATTAGATCGGACCAGTGGTTGTCGAGAAACAGTGGTCGCAGACACAGACACACACACCGACACACAGAGATTTCTGGAATTATAGATAGACTAGTGCATTCCCGTCGGTGCGTGCCCGTACGTGCAAAAAAAATGAAAAAGGAAAAAATTGACGTCAATCGTGCAAAATAAATAAATAAATAAATTAATTAATTAAAGAAGAATTGTGACGTCAATCGTGACGTCATAGCACCGTGTCCTGTCATTGGTTGGCAAATAAATATTGGTTGGTTGTGTGACACACAGACACACAGAGATTGCTGGAATTATAGATAGACTCGTGCGTGCCCGTAGGTGCGTGGCCATACGTGCAAAAAAAAAAAACTTTCAAATTGTGTGCCACAAACAACAACTCACAGGCCGTTCCTTCGGTCTTGCCTGCCTGTATGTGCATGCGTGGCCGTACGTGCGTGCCCGTACGTGCGTGATCACATGTGCAAAAAAAAAGAAGAAGAACAATTGTGACATCAATCATGACGTCATAGCACCGTGTCCTGTCATTGGTTGGCAAATAAATAGCCGTAACTTGGGAACCACTTATCCGATTAATATCAAACCTTGAAAAGACACATCCACAGGACCCCAGCAATATACCTGGCAAGTTTCAATTACATTGGACCAGTGGTTGTCGAGAAACAGCGGTCGCAGACACACAGACACACAGAGATTGCTGGAATCATAGATAGACTAGTGCATGCCAGTAGGTGCGTGCCCATACGTGCGGGCCGTACGTGCGTGGCCGTACATGCAAAAAAAAAACTTTCAAATTGCGTGCCAGAAACAACAACCACACAGTCCGTTCCTTCGCTCTTGCGTGCCTGTACGTGCGTGCCCGTACGTGCGTGCGTGGCCATGCGTGCGTGGCCGTACATGCATGTCCGTACGTGCGTGACCATACGTGCAAAAAAAGAAAGAAAAAAGAAGAATTGTGATGTCAATCATGATGTCATAACACCGTGTCCTGTCATTCGTTGGAAAATAAATGTCTGTAACTTGGGAACTGCTTGTCCGATTAATATCAAACCTTGAAAAGGCACATCCACAGGTCCCCAGCAATATACCTGGCAAGTTTCAATTAGATCGGAACAGTGGTTGTCGTGAAACAGTGGTTGCAGACACACACACAGACAGACACACAGACATAGCTGGAATTATAGATAGATGAGTGAGGAACGTGGGGGGGGGGAAACTTTATCGTTCAGGAATCGTTGCGGCCTGTTCCAGGTCGAGGCATGGTTGAGCAGGCCAAAAAACATGGCGGGTTCTTACCCCAGCGAGGTTACCAAGGAAACGCCTCAAGACCCAGAGAGTGAGGTGGCCGAGGACCGCCTCATGAAAGAATTAATTAAATAAGGCCGTTAATTATCTTCAAAAGAGGTATTTTAATTAACCGATACACCCAATTTTCACTCTGGGACTTCCTTGGAGTTTTCTTAGTATACATGTAAAGTTTCAGGCTGCTCGGTTTAAGAGTTTTGGAGTTATGGAAGAGACACACACACACACACACACACACACACACACACACACACACACACACACACACACACACACACACACACACACCCTTTTATTAGTTCAGATAGGGTCAAAAACGATACAGAGCGAGACATTTGAAAACATGAAGGACAGATTCGTTTAAAACTTAGCAGTCAGATTGGGTGGATGACAAGGACAAATTTATTCAATTTTGGTGAAAATCCAGATGTGGACACGAGAATTTTTAAATTTTTTTAAGTGATTGTTCACCATTGAGTTACAGGGCCAAACACAATAAAGAGGCTGATATCTCAAAAAGGTTTTGGATGTTTTATAACAAAACTTGAGGGATGAGTTGGGTAGGTGCGAAGAGCAAGCTGATTAGATTTTAGATCAGGTCCAGATGCAGATTCGGCCGATCAAAGGGATACAAAATGTAAACTGTTTAGCCTCACGGAGGTATGCACTCTACCGAGTGCCTTTCTAGTCACCATGCGCACGTGAAACGAAAAGTGGGGTTAAACAATTGGTTCATGTCTGTCCATCCATCTGATCTGTTTATGATCGAGGAACAACATATTTGAATTGAATGTTATCTTTTGAACATGAATTGGAACATGAACAGGAAGAAAAGTTTGCTGTTTTACAGAACTGTGGCCTTGAATTTGTTCAGATTTGTTCAGAGGAGTTTTTTTATACTGTCTGCCTGCCTGGTCAAACAAAATTGAAAGTCATTCCATAAAGGAAACATCCCGTTTTTAAGGACGTTATAAAGGACACAAACAACAAGCATGAAGAACTAATGTGACGTGTCAGACAGGGTGATGTAATAGACCCAGGGCAAAATGTCGGGGAAAACCTAGTTGTAATTTATTTATAAGCCTTTAAACCTCTTTAAATCTTTATTCAAATTGAATTATATACTTGAGGACTGCAGAACACAAATCACCTTCATAATACTTCCTAGAACCATGCTATATATATGAAATATCGATATATAATATCAGAGGGAGTGGCATGTGTATCGGGTTGAAGAGGAGGTTGTCGTAACGGCTACGTATGATGCTGATTGACGCTGCATTCTATGGAAATCAATAAAGCCTACATTTCCTAAATTGTGAAGCAATGTCATCTACATGAGACTGCTTCAGTCGCGCTCCGGATTTTTTTTAAACGATCTTTAAAAATCATTATTTTCTTCAACTTGATGTACAGAAAGGAGGGCCTTGTCCATTTGTGGGTTTCTCCTTTGTGGATTGCGGTCGATGCATTCAAATAATCGGGGGGGGGGGGTGGTTGGCGAACTATTTTCCACATCTATTTACATAATTAACAAGGGCCATCAACACAAAAACCTTTAGAACCTCCTAACATCATCACCACCACCAACATCTCCATCAACTCGTCTTTATCGTTGCCATCATCATCATCATCATCATCACCATCGAATTATTGGATCAAGTTTATCATCATTATTATTAAACAAAAGTTTAATGATCTCAATAACTCAAGAAAATATACTTTATGTTTTTAATGCAGGAAAATAATACTTCATTTCATGTTCTTTATAACCCTTTTATTCATGAAAATAAATAGCACAAATGTGCTAATTGAGGGAACAGTTTGGACAGATTTTGAAGTTGTACCTAATCCTATTTTCACCATTACCTCCTAAGTTTGCGCATCGCAGGTTTGCGGTTCACGGAGCTTTTAAAGAACGTAACACCTATGAAGGGCAAGGCACTCCTGTGCATACTTGATCACGTGAGGAATCATTTTCTTGGAAGTTTCTTGTTGTTATTGGAATTGTACTGCAAGAACATCTGATTGATAGGAATCCAATCTATTCACACCCAACTTCATATAATTTGTCCACAAAAGAGTGGTGCAAGATCATGCTTCAATTTCCAGCTTTTGCACTACTTTTTTTATCAACACTTTATATTGACCAAAAATATAGAGCTACAAATGTACCTTTAAACGGTAAATTTAGTATTTAGGCAATTCTACCCATCTCAGGATTGAGTGGTTCATTGCCTGAGAAAACACACACACACACATCCACATCAACGTGCAAACTCACTATCCCGTTGCCATGGAGGATTCGATATCAATAAGGGAATTCGAGCTTGGACAGACGGCTTATCACCCTCAATGAATGTTGGAAGCTCTGTTAGAGTTGATTTACACAGCCTTATATTTAACTGCTAGCGTTTGGTGTTTATCTGTGAGACCCCGTGGTGTTTGCTGGACCTGATGGCTATCCTTGTTGTGTGAGTGTCAGGCTTGACTCTTCCTCATGCTGACAGCGTAGCTCCAATTAGGCCACCTGCCATCGGCCTTTCAAGCATCAGTTCCACCCCACTGCTCGCCACAGAGACTTCACCATCACATCACTTGGCTCTTTACGTGCAACCGCCACTCAGTCTCTGCCTTCCCAATCTAGTATGGTTAATTATATCTCAAAGCAGACACACCATTCACCATGAAAATAATAATAATAAAATGTTTAGTATTTCATAGTAAAAGGTGAAAATCATTAACAACAACAACAACAAAAAAACTTGCTTATTTAAACATGCAACACAGCACGATGGTCTGAGCATATTGTTAAACTCTTTTATCAGTTTTGCCCACCGATGACATCATCACTGAAAATCATCTTCGTTTGGGGTACCTCTCTTGCTAACAGCGTTCAGATTTCACTCATATACGCCAAGCAGTTTGACTATCACCAGCCCAGACCGATTCCGCCTGCACAAGCGGGACTTCAATTTGGCTGCCAATGGCCCAAGGGATTTGGAAGTCAAAGGTGAAGGCTTACTCTTGGCCTTGTGGCTTGGGCATGTCAGAAAAGCGGAGTGCGTGTGCCGGGTAAAATTGTGAATGAAACGCGCGCGGCCCAAACTCCCAAACGGTATGGATGGTGGCACCTCAAGGCTGACCCTTTCTCTGGCACCGCTCTCCCGAGTGTGGGGAGAATTGAAAAGGATCAATTGAATGGAGGCGATACAGTTGTAGGGCCGCCTTTGCTGCCGCTTTAAAGAAAGGCGGATCTCCGAATCCTCAACGCTCGCATGCATCTTGGGATTCGCTCACATCGACGTGATACCAAACCCGACACGCTGTTGAGAGAGGACACGGCGAGGAACGGAAAAGAGAGTCAGCGGGCATTTGAAAAGGCAAGGAAAGACTTGTTCAAAGAGAAGGGAACAAGCGACCTGGTGTACGAAAGAATGCTGGGCAATAGATGCATTGCTGTAGAACGCAGGGCCACTGACAGCTATAATGTGTTTGCGTTGCAGTGCGGGCTAGCCGCACTTGCGGCAAGCCCGTTAATATAAGCGCACAGAGCACGCATTGTGTGGTGCAGAACCTGCCACATTGATAATAAGCAAACAGGGGGAGTGGTAAGGAATGGCAGGAAATGGTGGGATTGGGGCAGGGGCGGGGGGAGAGAGATGGCATTTTCAGTTTTATAAGCAAATGGACTTTGTGAGATGCAAGGAGAGACTCTGGCAGAGTGGTGGAAAAGGTTTGACGGCATCAGGAAAGGCAGCCTTTTTCTTCGCATGATTCCTTGGACCTGCTGCAAGGTTTATGACATTTTTCATTCTTTTGTTTCTCCTTTTTGTGTCTTTACACACTCACACGCCAATTCTGGGTGCACGCTTTGCCCACGTCGAGAACTTGCTCGGGTCACTTTTGGTACACACATCATCTAGTGGATGCTGCAATTCAGCAGGTGCTCCAGGTGTTTCAATTAAAATCCCGGGTTATGTAAATGGTCCAAAGATGTTGAAATCAAGCAAACCATCAGACATTGTATAGGGTACAATGGAGGTGATATTTCCCCACCCCCAATTGCATTTAATCGTAAATATTGAATGCTTCTCGTTTTGGATTGTAGATATAAAGAATACCAGTATCTCCTGAACTCATTATGTATACCTGTTTAATCGAAAACAAAACAAAACATGAAAACCTTGGTGTTTGTTAAACTATTGCAATTATATCACCCATCAATCTTGCAGAATGCCCCCCCCCCCCCATATCTTTATTCTAAATGCTTATGTAGCTACTCATTCATGATCCAAATTGCTGAAAAGATTCATCTTTGCAAAGTATTTCACTGCAGCCTTGAGATGAATCTTCCAAAATTATTCTGGACATGTAACATCATAAACTAGAACGGTACTCGACAGAGTGCATACCTCCACCAGGCTGAACAGTTTACGTTTTGTATGCCAATGAAAGGCCGGATCTGCAACCGGACCTGAACCAAAATCCAATCAGCTCGTTCTTGTCACCTACTCAACTCATCCACCAAGTTTCATCATAATCCGTTCAAAACCTTTTGAGATACCATGACATAAATCGTTTTTGGCCTTTTCTCTCAATGGTGAAGAATCACTTTTAAAAATCATAGTATGCGGATGTGGATCTCCACCAAAATCGAATCAATTGGTCCTTGTCACACACGCAACCTGTCCACAATGATTAATCCGAATCTGTCTGGAACTTGTTGAGATATCCTTCTCACAGACAGACAAACAAACAGATAAACAGGGATGAAAACATAACCATCATCCAACTTTGCCGGCGGAGGTGATAACACGAAAAGCATTAAACATTTATTGTACAATTCATATGCAAAGGCAAAACTCCCAAAACCAAACAAGTCAGGTCACAATTCCGAAGCTCGTTGATTGAGGATGCTGGTTTATCTACCTGTGAGTTTCCTGATTGTGAAATCAAATTATATAATGAAAAAGGGTTATAATGATGTGAAAGAGATTACGCAACCATTCCTGCTGTAATGGCTTCCTGAAATTATTCCTCCATCCCAAAGAGAAATAAGAGAAACTGTGAGCACAAGATAAGGAATTGAGAGTGCTGGGAACACATCCTTTCTCCGAGGAGACAGAACTTGTCTGTTTGGAATAGTCTTTCTCCCCCAAGCTGTGAAATCCCACGCTATACCTGCAGGCATCCTCATGCAGGTGCTGTGTATGTACAGATTCAAAGGATAACTTAAAAGTTTTCAGGGCCTAATTATTTTGTTATGATGAACAGAGCATCACACAATCCTGTGGTTGTATTCCTACCCTCCCCCCCACACTCCCACCCCAAACCCACCCCCAAGTCTCATGTCCTCGTTGCAGAACTGCACGAGTGTTTACCAAGGGAGCATTCCAGAAGTCAATAGATAGGAGTGTTGTCACAGTGTGGTGTGAATGTTTCCCATCCAGTGAAGACTGCAACTTGAAAGATTCATGCTTCAACTCCTTTCCTTAGAGTTCAACAGGCAATAGGGTGCCGGCACACGATGTCCTACTCTTGTTGGATGGCACTGTGGGATCTTTGATATCCAGAGGCAAGTGCTTCAAGAGTCGTGGACAAGATAGCCATTGTACTTTGCTGTCCCTCTGAAATAATGGCATGCACTTATCATGCAATACCCTGCCAGCCTAGAGGTATAGCATCAGAAGTGTGTTCCCATTGTAAAGATAATGTTAAAATGTACAGGTGGCTAGAAAGATCACAAAACAAGGGGAAAATAAAAACACAAGATGGAAGACGAGCAGATGAAAGAGATTCTAAAGAGAATTCTAAGATTCCAAAGAGACTCCCACTGCTTTATCTGCACTGGTTCTCAAGATGAAATCTAGTAACTCACTCGATCCTATTCCAACATCTCTACTGAAATCATGTTTATCTGCGATTTCTCCTGTTGTCACCGATATAGTCAAACAACAACAAAAAAATCACTTAGAACTGGTGTCGTGACATCCTCCCTCAAACTTGCAGTAATTAACCCCCTTTTTAGAAAAAAACACAATCTTGACCATGAGGTCCTCTCCAATTGCAGGCCCACCTCTAATCTACCTTTTTTTGTCGAAAATTTTAGAAAAGGTGGTGGCCTCTCAGCTGCAGTCTGATCTGGATTCCAACCAGCTTTATGAGGTATTTCAATCTGGTTTTAGACCCACACACACGACAGAAACTGCGCTAGTTAAGGTGGTCAATGACCTCATGGTTGCTGATTCTTGTTCCCCGAGCTTCCTCGTTTTGCTCCATCTGAGTGCGACTTTGACACCTTGGATCATAAAATCCTACTGAAGCGCCCTAATGACCTCGAAGGTCTCTCTGGTACAGCCTTAGAGTGGTTTTCTTCCAACGTTTCCCTCAGAAATGAATGTCACCCTGGGTACATCTAGATCCAACAATTCGTCGTTACATTTGGCGTTCCACAGGGGTGAGTTTTGGGACCTATTTTTTTATTATTTATTTGCTCCTTGGTCACATTCAGGAAGCACGGTATCAGTTTCCAGTATGATGCGAATGACACCCAGTTATACTTGCAAACCTTACCCAATAACCCGTCTTGTAATTTACCGGGTGGGCAACTGTTTTGATGAGTTATGGGTATGGATGGATGCCAACTTTCTACAACTCAATGGCAGCACGACTGGGGCTCTATTTTTTGGTACTTCTCATCAGACTAAAAAAATTGGCAACAACCATATTGTAACAGCCAGTTATTCCACTTTCCTCCTTGGTCACTCATCTCGGTGTTATTTTCGATCAATTTCTGTCTTTTGAAGCCCACATCAAGAGAGTGTGTCAAACTTCATTTTTCAACCTCAGAAACATTGCCACATTGAGAATTTCCTAAAAGATGCTTTATGCTGAGAAGCTCATGCATGCCTGTATCTCTTCCAAGCTCGATTACAGTAACTCACTCTTTATTGGTCAACTTGCAAAATCCCTTAAAAAGCTGCAATATGTTCAGAATAGTGCTGCACGAGTTTTAACCAGAAAAAAGAAAAAGAGAGCACATCACTCCTGTGCGCTGGTTGACAGTGAAATTTCGAATCGAGTTTATAATTTTACTTTTGGTTTTTAAGATCTCACATGGCACCAGCCCCACTTGCTTGAAAAGTTTACTCGGTCATTACACGCCCACACGCATCTTGAGGTCTCGCACTGCCGGTCTCTTATCTGTGCCCGGGACCCGGCTCCGCACCACGGGGAATCGGGATTTTTGCTCGGTTGCACCCCGCCTGTGGAATAAGCTCCCAGATCACCTGCAGACATCCGGCTCAATTACAATTTTTAAATCTAGGCTTAAAACCCATTTTTATTGCTTTGCTTTTAAGTAACCTGCTTTGCTTTTAAGTAACCTGCTTTGCAAAAGGGATTGCTCAAGGATGTTATTATTTCGATTGTATTTAATTTGCTATATTCATTGTTATTTCTATTGTGTTTAAGTTGACTTTTTCGATTTGTTAGGTGTGTTTTATGCAATTTGACCTTTTTCATTGATAATTTTTTTTTTAATGTAATTTGACTCGACTCTACTTTGATTCTTATCACATTGCTTTTATTCTTTTTTACCTGAACAACTGATTTTTCCCTTGTTCAGCACTTTGATATTTATTTGTCCTTGAAATAATACCAATCATACCATTCCTTTCGTGTCGTAAAGGCACATTGGGCTGCCGAGGCAGTTTCATTGGCGAGGAGTACAGTCCTGGATGGGTTGCCACTCTGCTGCAGGTTACCCTGCATGGTTATTACCCCAGTACACTGGTACTCATTTTACTGACCTCGGAAGGATGACAGGCTGAGTCAACCCCGCCTGGTGTTAATTCAATGGTTGACAGGGGCTCAAACTCAGGACCCTTAAGTCCCAAGCCAGCCTCCTTAACTGCTAAGCCAACACCAGGCTGTTTGTATTTGAAAAGTGCTATATAAATAAAATTTATTTTTACTATTATTATTATTATTATTATTGTTATTATTAGATATTATTAAGAGCGGGTTATAGATGAATGAATGTTTCATTGTACCCCATACAATGTTATATATATATATATATATATATATATATATATATATATATATATATATATATATATATATATATATATATATATATATATATATATATTATATGTATAACATGACGAATTGGCCATGTGTGTTGACCATTAAATGTTATTATTATTATTATTATTATTATTGTTATTATTAGATGTTATTATTAAGAGTGGGTTATAGATGAATGAACATTTCATTGTACACCATGCAATGTTATATATATATATATATATATATATATATATATATATATATATATATATATATATATATATATATATATATATATATATATATATATATATTTGTATACATATACATATATATATATATATTTGTATACATATACATATATATATTTGTATACATATACATATATATATATATATATATATATATATATATATATATATATATATATATATATATATATATATATATATATATATATATATATATATATATATATATATATATATATATATATATATATATATATATATATATATATATATATATATATATATATATATATATATATATATATATACATATATATATATATATATATATATATATATATATATATATATATATATATATATATATATATATATATATATATATATATATATATATATATATATATATATATATATATATATATATATATACATATATATATATATATATATATATATATATATATATATATATATATATATATACATATATATATATATATATATATATATATATATATATATATATATATATATATATATATATATATATATATATATATACATATATATATATATATATATATATATATATATATATATATATATATATATATATATATATATACATATATATATATATATATATATATATATATATATATATATATATACATATATATATATATATATATATATATATATATATATATATATATACATATATATATATATATATATATATATACATATATATATATATATATATATATATATATATATATATATATATATATATATACATATATATATATATATATATATATATATATATATATATATATATATATATATATACATATATATATATATATATATATATACATATATATATATATATATATATATATACATATATATATACATATATATATATATATATATATATATACATATATATATACATATATATATATATATATATATATATATATATATATATATATATATACATATATATGTATATATATATATATATATATATATATGTATATATATGTAAACATATATATATATATATATATATATATATATATATATATATATATATACATATATATATATATATATATATATATATATATATAAATATATATATATATATATATATATATATATATATATATATATATATATATATATATATATATATATATATATATATATATATATATATATGTATATATATATATATATATATATATATATATGTATATATATGTATACATATATATATATATATATATATATATATATATATATATATACATATACATATATATACATATATATATATATATATATATATATACATATACATATATATATATATATATATATATATATATATATATATATATATATATATATATATATATATATATATATATATATATATATATATATATATATATATATATATATATATATATATATATATATATATATATATATATATATATATATATATATATATATATATATATATATATATATATACATATATATATATATATACATATATATATATATATATATATATATATATATATATATATATATATATATATATATATATATATATATATATATATATATATATATATATATACATATACATATATATATATATATATATATATATATATATATATATATATATATATATATACATATATATACATACATATATATATATATATATATATATATATATATATATATATATATATATACATATATACATATATATATATATATATATATATATATATATATATATATATATATATATATATATAAATATATATGTATATATATATATATATGTATATATATATGTATGTATATATATATATATATATATATATATATATATATATATATATATATATGTATGTATATATATATTTATATAAATAGATATATGTATACATATATATATATATATATATATATATATATATATATATATATATGTATGTATATATATATATATATATATATATATATATATATATATATATATATATATATATATATATATATATATATATATATATATATATATATATATACCCACACAGCGAGTCAGTGGATAGAAAGAGCTTCCTGTGTGTGATATAAAACTTTTAGATTCATCTAAGAGTTGTGAAGGAGCTTGAATGTGTATCCAGGAAATTAGTGGACATCAATGTGCTTTGACATGAATTACAAGGACATTAGCAACCAATGAACAAACACCTGCAGTTGATGGGATAGGTGAGTGGATTCCCAGCATCATGAAGTATTGGTTCACATCGGATGCTCAACAGGCGAACCCATAAAGTTTTGCCCTAATATTCCCACTTTGTAGCACAAAAGTTCATTGTGTGATTATGTGTGAAGTAACTGATGACTTTATGTAATGTAATACAATCACCAACAGTGAACTTTGATGAAAAGGTATCTCCAGACAGGAGTGTGAAAAGTTTCATCTTCATTATCTGAAAAGCCCCCAACTTGTCAAGCAAAAGCTCGAATATTCACGGATGCTACATCATCGGTAATCCTCACTTTATCAATCATAACTAAACTGAAAACACTCTGGAGATATATTGTAATAAACTGTTTAACATTCCTGCTGCTTGTACCTGTGTATTTTGAGTTACAACAGACAAACTGTTGGGTTCTTGTAACTGCTTTTGATGGGAAGAGATGCCTGAAAACCCATTTTTGGGGCATTTGTACAAGTTGCCTTCTCAGCACCTGTGCAGACTCTTCCCTGAAAGGAATCACGTGAGCAATTTATTTTTGAAAACTCATGACTCGTGGACTTTAAGGGGTGCCAGGAAGGTGGGGAGGGGAGCATGTTATGATAGTTAAGACCAGTTGCAACCAGGGCATCAACCCAAAGGCCTGTAATTGCTCCACCATTAAAGGTGGCCGGAAGTTATGTTTTCATCCTTGTCTGTCTGTTTGTTTGTTTGTTTGTTTGTCTATGTGTCTGTCTGACTGAGCAAGATATCTCAAAAGTTATGGACAGAATCAGACGAAATTTGGTGGAGATGTTGGGTATGTGACAAGACCGAATTGATTCGATTTTGGTGAATAATCCAGATCTGGATCCAATATTTTTTTCGGGGATACTTCACCATTGAGTGATGGGGCCAAAAACAATATCTAGCATGATATCTCAAAAAGTTTTGGACAGGTTAAACAAAACTTGGCGGATAAGTTGGGAAGTGCTGAACCTCCTATTCTTTATGCTGAAACATCATCAGATCAGATTTTTGTTTTTGTGGGACTCGAACCATGAAGAGACAACTTGTGATCGATCAAGTTACCAACAGATATATCATGATGAACAATTAAATATATTGATAAAGAATTGCATTCACGTTGCACTTATGATATTACAGGTGCATAAACAATTTACACAAAACTTCATCCCACCTGCGACATTTTGTCCTATTCGTCCAGAAAATACAATGAAAAAACAATTGCTTACCTGACGTCCTCGGTTTTTCGAATCATTTGTCATTTTTATCCTCTCATCTTCCTGCCAGCCTGTTCTACTTGGTCACCTTACACTTCTTAACATCTAAACTGCTTATTATTTACCAATTTGAAAACAAAATTCCTGAATCCGCAAATGCAGCTGCAACGGCATGTATTGTCAAAGGTGTCCTCATAACCTCTCCGATTAACTCATCCAACCATCTGAAGCATTCATTGTTGAATCGGTTGTTTCTCCAAGGCCAGAATCGTTTCTGCAGTGATTCTCCAGCATCATTGATTAGGCTCATATAGATACATAGACATATATATATATATATCTATATATATATATATATATATATATATATATATATATATATATATATATATATATATATATATATATATATATATGTACATATTATGTACATTACATCATCTATAATGATGACTCATTGTTAGGTGATCCTCTTCATTAACATCAGATGTATGTATATATATATATATATATATATATATATATATATATATATATATATATATATATATAAATATATATATATATGTATACATGTATACATGTATATATGTATATATATATATATATATATATATATATATATATATATATATATATATATATATATATATATATATATATATATATATATATATATATATATATATATATATATATATATATATATATGCCTGGTGTGTTGGCGCAGTGGTTAGGGCAGCGGCTTGGGATCCAAAAGGTCCTGAGTTCAAGCCCCGTTGGGCCACTGAATTAATACACCAGGGGGTTGACTCAGCCTGTCATCCTTCCGAGGTCGGCGAAATGAGTGCCAGTGTACTGGGCCGGTGTATACCCCGGTTAAAATAGGTGTACTATATCCCTGTGTCGTAAGAGGCGACCATGGTTGTGTCAGGAAGGGTATCCGGCGTAAAACATGTGCCAAATCACTATGCGGATCACACGGATGATCCGCTGTGGCGACCCCAAACGGGAGCAGCCGAAAGAAGAAGAAGAAGATATATATATGAAAATAAATAGATTTATGTATATATATATATATATATATATATATATATATATATATATATATATATATATATATATATATATATATATATATATATATATATATATATATATATATATATATATATATATATATAGTTATCTCGTTTTATATATGTATTTGTGTATAATACATATATACATATATATATATATATATATATATATATATATATATATATATATATATATATATATATATATATATATATACACACATGCATACATATGTGTGTGGTATAAGGTTGGGGGTTTGGATTATACATATTAAAAAGGAAAAGGTGCTTTGAACCAGAAAGTAACGACTGGAAAAGCACAGTCGATCTTGTTACTCTTTGGTTGGATGTGTCTTGTCTTTTTGTCCTTTCAAAATAAATTATGTGTGTGTGTGTGTGTGTGTGTGTGTGTGTGTGTGTGTGTGTGTGTGTGTGTGTGTGTGTGTGTGTGTGTGTGTGTGTGTGTGTGTGTGTGTGTGTGTGTGTATATATATATATATATATATATATATATATATATATATATATATATATATATATATATATATATATATATATATATATATTACTGTGCAAAAGTCTGAGACATATTCATGAGTTCCAATATTTGGATGCTATGGGCAAGAATAATTCACTCATAGCCTCTACTCGTATTTTCCACTGTTATAACAACATTGACTATTATTAATATAGATTACTTTGGGTGAGAATAAACCAATCTTTTTGCTTCGCAATCTTTAATTCATTTTGATCAGAATCTTAAAAAATCTGTGATCACAACACCTCAAAGTAAACCACACATGGGTCTTTTCGTAAGTGTTGTGGTTGCGAATCCATCACATATACCAATCAAATGTAAATGATGACTCATTGTTAGGTGATCCTCTTCATTAACATCAGATATTCCTCTCTGCACATCCAAAAAGCTAAAACCACACTTTGTTTACTGCACAATACAGATCTATCAGGATTAACTGTTACCTTACTCAAAATTGCAAAAACTTCAGTCGACGATCAGAATAGAAGTGTTTCTGCATAAAGAAGGAAAAACATTGAGCAAAATAGCTCACATCACTCGATTTTCAAGGTGTGGTAGCTGAAGCACAATCAACAAGTACAGAGAAATATCATCTGTAATTTACAAACCCAGGACTGTAAAACCCAAAAAGTTGTCCAGCAAGAATGAGCAATTCTTGAGGATAATGACCCGGCTGCCTAAAGGAAAGCTTTGAGGATTTACTTAAATATTTCTTCGTTTCCTTTTCAGGATATCCTCGTTGCATATTCAAATATTCCTTAAGTTTTTCCTTAAAACGTTCCATAAACTCAAGAGAGCACTCCCCCATCTTTAAACACCAACATTTGAGTTTCCAAATGGTGCTTCTCATGAAAATTGGTCACAAAGAGGTCGATTATTGCCACACAAGACATCACGAACGTGTTTTCAGAGACTGCCTCAAACCGCTTGACGTCTATAATTACCCTGATCTAAAAAACGTACTAAGGAATAACTAGAATTATAATAAGGATCTTTGATCCTCCAGGAATCATTTTCACAACAATACATTTTGAATAATCTAATATATAAAGCTCTTTCTTACCCCTGACTCATTGACTCACTCACTGACTGATAGTTATGGTCGCTACCTTCAGGATGATGTAAAAAGCTGTAATTTTACATGCTGATCGACATCAAAGCCATTACACAGGAAAAATCACAGAATCATCAGACAACATCCATGATGAAAATATAAATAAATGAAAAGAAAATAAATGAAAAAAAATACATGAAAAAGAAATGCAGATGGAGTGAACCAAGACAATGGGGAAGCACGGTAATTTTGTGTGCCGATGGCCATCGAAGCAGCTACACCAGGAAAAAAATCACAGAACCATCGGAAAGCATCCGTAAATGAAAATATAAATTAATGAAAAAAGAAAGAAAAATCAAATGTAGATGAGTGACCCAAGACAATGGGGAAGCATGGTTCGTATGCTTACACAATGTGTAAGCACACCCTGCTAGTTGATTGATAAACTCAATTGAACTGCCAATCCCACGGTATTTAATACATGAAATCTGGGCCGATGTAATGGTGTGTTCTGGTGCAAGTACAGCAGGTGCACTTGAAAGAGTTGCTCGTCCGTGCTGCGAGTGTAGTGGTATTTTCATGATGCGAACATTTATTACTTCTTGTTCAGGATATTTACATACCATTTCAATTGATACTGATGCTTGCCCAAGGAAAAAAGGTCAACTGTGTACATAATAAATAGATTGAATGTGGCTTGTTACTTCGTCCATAACTCGTCAATCCTGCGTCGAAGAGAGATGTGTGGGGCCCTGTTCGACTTAGAGGAGTCCTGATTTGCCCTGTGGACTCAGGTCTTACCCAAATTGAGGGATCTCAACAATTATACACCATTTGAAGTTATAGTTTTGTAATTAAACGTGAAAGTACTGCACCAATACAGATCACATAAATACACAATGTATTGGCTCTTTTGTGCTTGAGAAAACACTTCATGAGTGCTTGTCTCTCATGAAGCCAGTTTGTAGATCAATTCACCACATCTTCCTTTCGGACACCTCTTCCTTTCTCTAATTTGAATGGTTGCCAAGCACAGCAACGGCTCCAAAGGATTTCCTTAACCTTAAGGAAATCCTTATTTGAGGATTTTTCTAAGGGTCATTTATGCAACAGCTCTCAAGGAAATCTTTCACAAAAGAATCACAGTGCACCTTAATGGGAATCTTTCCTTAAGGATGGGGGAATTTTTATGCACCTGGACCATAACGATCAAGGACCAGAAAGAAGACAAATATTGAATTGACAACAGACCTTGCAGAAGGTTCAGGTGTAGTTGTCTATACAGATATAGTACGGAAGGTCACTTTTGAAATCAGGACTTTAAAAATGTGTTACTGAAAGAAAAACTCTGTTAAAAAGGGATAAACACAAAAATGCTAAAATATGCAAATGAACACAGAAATTAGATTATGGAACAATGGATTAAGGTGCTTTATGGACTAAGGTGCTAACAATAGACTAAGCCTGGTGTTGGCGCAGTGGTTAGGGCAGTGGCTTGGGACCCAAAAGGTCCTGAGTTCAAGCCCCGTTGGGACACTGAATTAATACACCAGGGGTTGACTCAGCCTGTCATCCTTCCGAGGTCGGTGAAATGAGTACCAGTGTACTGGGCCGGTGTATACCCTGGTTAAAATAGGTGTACCATATCCCTGTGTCGTAAGAGGCGACCAAGGTTGTGTCAGGAAGGGCATCCGGTGTAAAACATGTGCCAAATCACTATGCGGATCATACGGATGATCCGCTGTGGCGACCCCTAACGGGAGCAGCCGAAAGAAGAAGAAGAGAAGATATATATATATATATATATATATATATATATATATATATATATATATATATATATATATCAAAAAAGTACAATAGTGAGGTATGCTTACACATTGAAAGCAATAACGAATCGTGCTTCCCCTTTGTCTTGGGTCACTCACCTGCATTTCTTTTTTTTCCTTTACCTCTGCCACTAAGGTGGGAGGTGGTTATGTTTTCACCTCTGTCTGTCTGTTTAGTTGTTTGTCACTTGCAAAATCGAAGATTTTTCAAGTATATTGGTCAGTCGATTTTGTTATTCTGTCTGTTTGTTATCTTGCCAAAACGAAGTTTTTGCAAGATATGTTAGTCAGCTTGTATGTTTTTTTGTCTGTCAATCGCCTTCAGATCACAATTCTAAACTGATTATCGCAAAACTTTCCCAAGATGTAGAGGTAGTGTGAACTGAGTAGCCTATTGATTTTGAGGTCAAAGGTCATCTTGAGGTGAAATTTCTCAAATCGTCATTTTACATATGGTCAGGTCAGGTATGGGAGCATGTGCCAGAACAGCTCGTCGCTGCGTCCACTTTCCGCCGGTACTCCAGGGGCCTCCATCTGGCCATCCCCCAGGCAGATGCCAGGCCCATCCCCATCTCCTTGAGATGATGGTCAACCTGCTGCAACCATGAGGCACGTGGTCGGCCCACTGGCCTCCTCCACTCATGAGACTCCCTCGCTGAGAGAATCTGGTGAGCAGGATCAGCGTCAGGAAAACGAGCCACATGTCCATACAGCCGCAACTGACGCTCACTGACTATGCAGCTAACAAATCTCATCCGAGTCTCTCTCAGCAACCGCTCGTTGGACACAAAATCCGACCAGCGATAGCCAAGGATTCTCCGAAGACACCTGGTACCAAAGGAATTAAGTCTCCGTCTCAGATCCTTGGTCAGAGTCCAAGTCTCGCACCCATAGAGCAAGACAGGAAGTACCAAGGACCCGAAGACTCGGACTTTCGTCCTCCCGCACAGGTACCGGCAGCGCCACACCCCATGATCCAGTGAATCCATGACTCCCCAGGCCCGACCCAGACGTCTATTGACCTCTGACTCGCAGCCAGCAGAGACATGAATATCACTGCCAAGGTAAGTGAATCTCTCCACAACCTCAACATCCTCACCACAAACAGACACAGACAGGACAGCAGCATCCAAGATGTCACCGAAAGCCTGGATCTTAGTTTTGACCCAAGAAACCCGTAATCCCAGTGGCTCCGACTCCTCATTCAGCACCTCGAGGGCCCCCAAAAGGATATCTAAAGTCTCCGCAAAGATGACTGCATCATCTGCAAAATCAAGGTCCGAGATCTTGACATTCCCAAACGATGCACCGCAACTTGATCTCTCCGACATCCTCCCTAAAATCCAGTCCATACAAGTGCTGAAAAGTGTGGGGGCAAGTACACTTCCCTGACGAACTCCAGTAACAACTGGAAATAAGTCAGAGATGGTACCACCACACTTCACAGCACTCTCAGTACCAGTGTAGAGTTCAGACATCAGATCGATCAGTTTTGGTGGCACCCCACGAAGACCAAGAATCCTCCAGAGGACATCCCTATTCACTGAATCGAACACTTTACAGAGATCAACATAGGCTGCAAGCAGCCCCTGCCGAAACTCTCGTCTGCGTTCGGTGAGGACACGAAGGGCAAGGATACGGTGAATCAATGACCTCTTTGGTGTAAAGCCTGACTGCTCTTGACGCTGGTGCTCAAGCAGATGGTGGCGAACCCTATCAAGAATTATCCGAGCAAAGACCTTGCCTGGCACTGAGAGCAGCGTCACCCCTCGGTAGTTGTTGCAGTCTTGGCGATCACCCTTCCCTTTCCAGAGAGGGACAACAAGGCCCCTCTTCCAGTCAGTTGGGATGATGCCTATGTTTCAGGCAGAGCACAAAACTGCATGCAACGACACGAGTGCAGCATTTCCACCAGCCTAAAGAACTTAGACAAGGATGCCACAGATTCCAGGAGCTTTACCCCTTTCCACTGGTTCACCACAGCCTGTGTTTCCACAAGCGAAGGTGGACCACAGTTGATTCGAGGGTCAGCAACAGGGATTGTAACACCCTTGACGTCCAATTCGACAGCTGGGGGATCAGCCTGGTACAACCGCTCAAAGTAACCGGCCCAGCGGGCCTTCACTTCAGACTCCTCTGTCAAGAGCCTACCACTCTCTGCTCGAACTGCAGTGCTCCAAGGGATGGGCTTGGATGAACATAATGCGCAAATTCCCCTGTAAGCGGGACGAGAATCACCTGTCCACAGGTGATGCTCTACCCCCTCACAGATTCCTCGCACATAGGCCTCCTTGTCCACCATCAGTGCACGTACAGTTTTACGCCTCAGCTGCCTGAACAGCTCAGCTCTGCCATTCAGCCTGGCCCTGCGACTCTGGTCAATGGAATCCAGTGTCCCTTGAAAGACAAAATTCTTCTTTGCCCTGCGGTGAGCTCCAAGACATCCACCGGCAACATCAAGGACGGTGGTCTTGAAGACGCTCCACAACTCTTCAGGACCCCCCAAAGCACCCAGACCCCCCAAGTGTCCACTCAGCCTGTTCGCAAACTCCTCAGCTACTCTCTCATCCCTGAGCTTGGCAACATCCAGCCTAGGCTGGGATGGTACCATTCTCCAGGATTTAAGGTGCAGCTTTAGAGTTGCTACAACAAGCCTGTGGTCAGTATTGAGGAACTGAGCACTCCGGTAGACCTTGTAGTTCTGGATCATCCTCCAATGACCGTCAACGAGGACATGGTCAATCTCCTTTGCCACACCGCCAGCGTTGGAATACCAAGTCCAGCGATGAGCTTGTGGGCGCTGAAACCATGAACCAGCCACCCTAAGTCCATGACTTCTTGCAAAGTCAAGGAACTTAGTGCCATTCTGGTTCATAGTTCCTGACCCATGGGGACCAACACACACCTCATAACCATCCCTATCAGTTCCAGTCGATGCATTGAAATCCCCCAAGACTAGAAGTGTATCTCGTCTGGGGCACTGATCAACCACAGACTCGAGTGTGGCATAGAATGCATCCTTCACGGTGAGATCACTCGCCTCAGTCGGAGCATAAACAGAGACCAGGGAAATGACACCTAAGGAGTGACGAATCCTTAATCTCATAATACGCTCGTTGACCGGTGTTACCTCAATTATCATTGGGGTCAGCTTATTGGACACAGCTACAGCAACTCCTTGGGTATGGTAACCATCAGAGCGACCAGACCAATAGTAGGTGCAACCACCCACCATTATCTCGCCGCAATCCGGTCTCCGAACCTTAGAGAGAGCTGCAATCCCGATGTCCAAACGCTTGAGCTCAGATGATAACAGAGACAGGTGATCATCCTCTCTTAGGGATAGGACATTCCAGGCACCCACCCGAAGGGACCGCCTCAGGTTAACCCAAGGAGACCGCCGTCTGGTGGACGACGCCTCAGCACCACTCCGACACACTCTCCCTCAATCTGACCCAGGGATGTTACCCCGTGGTTTCCCTCCTATCATCAAAGATTGAGGGTCCCAAAGGCTTTGCCCCAATCCCGTCATCCGGTGAGCTGCCCTGCGAAGGGGAGCTGCACAGGAGGTACTCCCACGGAGTGGGTTTTCAGATTTTTTTGCGTTTTTGCGTTTTGCGGAATGAAGGGTTTTACGGTGGCCGGAGTGCAAATCTTGCCACCAACCTCCTAATAAGAAGTAACCCAACTGCAGGAGGACGTCTGCAGACACAGTTGGGCACTAGATATGGATGGCCGTTGGCTCACAGGGAGCTCCTCCGCCCTTTGACAGGTTTTGTTTTTAATCCTGCTGGGTGTCCATATCCAAACACCCCCCTCACCAGAAAACCTGGTTGGGGAGACGGTTTAGTCGCCGACAACCCAACCATGGAACAGGTTAGTACAGGTTTACATGGTACCTGTAGCAGGTCACAGATCGAACCTGACACTTGGCATCTATTTACATCTGATTGACTTGAAATTTGAACAGGATTTGCAAATTGCATCACTGAATTGGGAAACTAACTATTTTTGAGATCAAAAGCTCAAAGGTCAACTCAAGCGCAAACTTCTAAAGTAATCAATTTTCATCCAATTGACCTGAGCTTTTATTAATAGTCAATTTTAATCTCAGTGAAATGGACAATTTGATATATCCATGGCAACCTTTGGGGATGGGGGTGGGGTTGGATTTTGCAAGTATCATGCTCCTCATGACGTCATTTTCTTGTTACTTGGCGAAATCTTCGATTTTGTCAAGTATGTTGGTCTGTTCCGTTTGTTGGTTTGTTTGTTTGTCCGGTCGTCTACAGCCCAAACAGCTGCACCAGTCGTTCTTAAATTTTTACACCTGATAGGCAATCCACCTGAGACGGTCCGCATCCAAACCCCGTCTTAATCGGACTAAACGTCACGACGTGACGTCACACAACGTGAAAACACATTTTTTGACATAACTCAGTGACCGAAGTCGTAGCGACTTCTGGTTGACGCCAAAATAAACTTCATTCAAATATCTAAATGATTAAATGCATCTTATTACAAATTACGCATAGTTTTCGCAAGCATATGACGTCAAAGTTTTGCCTATTGACGTCATTTTAAAAAAATATATTTACGCTCGTGTGCAGCCGAAACTACTGAAGCAATCGTTCTCAAATTTTAACACGGGATAGCCAATCTTTCTGAAATAGTCTGGGATCAAATCACATCATAATCGCACTTAACGTCACGACGTTACGTCAAAAAAAGGTGAAAACAAGCTTTTGAACATAACTCAGTAACCGGAAGTCGTAGCGACTTCCTGTTGTTGCCAAAACAAACTTCTATGGAATGTCTAAATTTTTGAAATGCATGCTAGTACAAATTATGCACAGTTTTCGCAAGCGTATGACGTCAAAGTTTTAAGCTATTGGCGTGATTTAAAAAAAATTCTATTCGTTCTACAGGTCACAATTCTTAACCGATTTGGATGAAATTTTAACAGGTGATAGAAATCCACATTGCAAAAAGATATGTGACTTTTGGTGATGTTCAAGATCAGGATCTGGATTCTGCATCACTTTATATTATCGCCCATGATAAACCAATGGGTAATTTTGTGAACTATACATGGCTATTTCTCAAACAGTTTTGCACTTATTACATTGAAACTTATACTGTGTATTTATGCATGTAATATTAACATGTGCACAAAGATTGATCGAAATTGACCTAAGGTCAAGGTCAGGGTCACCCAAAACATGAAAAACACAAATATAAAATACATATTTTTGTTTTACAACATATTTCAAACCTGTTAACAGGATCATAAAGCTGGTTGAAAAGCAATGTTCCTAGGTATTTTCAAATATTTTCTACGATCAGAATGAAGGCAACAAGCACCGATGATAAGTTGTTGAATGTCACATGGTGGCTTTAAATGAGTTGTGAAAATTTTCAATCTGCTGCCGTTACCATGACAACACGCGCCTGATAATTGTTATTTGTGACGTCACGTCATTTTATTAATGTACGAACAAATAAACACCACACATTCCATGACATTACAGCTTGGACCACCACACGGAAAGGTCAACTAATTCGCCAAGTGTCGTGCTAAAGGCCCGGTCACACCTTGACGTTTTAGCCAGCGATGGCAACGTATTAAAATGTATGTAAAACGCTGGCTTACGTTGAACTTTGATGTTTTTTTTTTAAAGATTCGGACGTATTCATAGCGACTTGGTCTTATGTATAATGCATTGGTAACGGACACAGAACGTTTCGTTGTGTTATAGATAACTTATACCAATGAATGCTGAACCTGTTGTCGGCCTACACAACCGATGCCCAACGATAGTCTAACTTAGGCATAGCGCGTTGCAAGCATCGCCGACGATGTCGTGACGTAGCCTATTAAAAGGCTGATGCACAACGATTCGAATCATAACTGCCGTAGAAATGGAAATGACAACATCGCGGTCACACCTTGGCGATCTTGCCAGCGTATGCCGACCTAAGAAAAATGTGTCTAAAACGTTGGGGCACGTCAAATACGGTATGAGTAAGTTTGGTATACGTGAGTAGAATGCTAAAGCATGCTATCATACGTCGTAGTAAGTAGAATACGTCAAGATATTTTAAACATGTTCAAAATTTTAAAAACGTACTCGGCGTATGACACACGTTCCGCATGCGATGGGGATAAGTTGTACACACGATATGCGGACGCTTACACACGTCCACAAACGCTACTTATAAGCTACTCATAAGTCGAAACACGTCTCGGTAATGTCTTTTTTACGCGAAACTTATTTCTAACTTATGTTTGACGTGCTTTGAACCAATTCTTTACGTAGTCCAAACACACATCGACGTATGTAGACGTATTCCAATGACGTCTTCCGGTCGACAAAAAAAATAAATGAACGTGTTTCTTGCTTACAACTGCCATATAAAGACGTGTTCCCAGCGGTTTTGGGAATTGGCATGTAAAAATGCTGCTCATAAAAGGGGAACCCAACAGTGTTTTTGAGTCCTTTTTGAGTCGATGTCCATGTCAGCAGTAGCAACAGTATCAGTATCAGTATCAGTATTAGTATTAGTATTAGTAGTAGTTTGTTCATGTTGGCAGTAGTAGGTAAGTGTGAGGGGGAGGGTGTGGGTTATGATGGATCGTCCTTGCGTCCGCGTGTCCACGGGTAGGAGACATCTTTTCACCATTGGTCGAAGTTCTTCGCGGCTAATTTTTTCTGGGGCTTTTTCAACAATGAGCTATAGCTTGTTTTTACAATTTAGGTCTATTCATAACGGGTTGGACAAATGCACAATGAACTAATAATGTGCATAGAGCGCTTTGATTACTTATAGATACGGTATACCAACGAATAATTATCGTGTAGCCGGCGTTCACAAACTATGCCCAACGATAGCCTAACTTATCCATATCGTGCGGCAGTTTATCTTTGCTGGTGACGTAGGGTTTGCTATTCATAGGCTGCCACTCAACGATTTAAATGGCTGCATCTCCACTATTGAAAGTAGACGCTTGCGCTCAACAATTGGATTTTTTTTACACTCAACGACTTTTAAACGGTACCACTCAGCTATTTTTATTGTTTACAATGAACGATTTAAATTGCTGTCACTCGCCTTTGTTTTTTGACGCTGGGGTTTTGAAATTTGAAGCGTTTCTTCTGAACGTGTTAAAACGCTCAAACTCGACTATTTTAAATAGACGCTGACGATGGACAATTGGAATCATAGCCAAGCTAGACATCGAAGTGTGAACATCCTCGTCATGCCGAAGAAAAGTTTGAAGAATGCTGCAAATAAGTGTCCTGGCCGTGGCCGTGGACGCTGACGCAAGGACGATCCATTATACCGACGTCTTTCAGCCTATGAGTAACTTAAAAGTAACGTCTGTCGATGTGTGGCAACGATCGCGTAACATGCCAACAACACGTTAATCATAGGTGAGAAATAAGTTTCGGGAATGCTAAACATTACCTCGGCGTGTCTCAACTTATGATTAACTTACAAGTAGCATGTGTTGACGTCTGTCAACGATCGCAGACCGTGCATACAACTTGTGGCCAGCGTAGCGGAACGTGTGAGTCATACGCCGGCATACGTCGTGAAATTTCAAGCATGAAAAAATTTGAGGACAACCAAAAAGTACAACGTTTAAAGCCAGCCTACAATGACGTATGGCAGTGTTTTTCAGCATGCTCTCAATGTTATCAAAACTTATCCATAACGTATTCAACGTGTGCCAGCGTTTTAGAAAAAAAAATTCAAAAATCGGCATACGTTGGCTAAAACGTCAAGGTGTGACCGGGCCTTAAGGACGATTTTTCATTTGTTTGTTTGTCTGTTTGTGTGCAGGATATCTCAAAAATTTGTAGACGGATTTGGATGAAATTTGGAAGGCAGGTTGGGGGTGTGACAAGAACGAACTGATAAGACTTTGGTGAAGATCCGAATACAGATCTGAGAATTTTTCCAGTGATTCTTCACCATTAAGAGACAAGGCCAAAAAAGATTTATAGCATGATATTTCAAAAATGTATTGGGCCCAATATGTTCGTGTGAATCATGCATTGCGTGGCGGAGGTATGCGTTCTAACATGTGCCCATCTAGTTTATTTAAAAATTTTCATTTATGGATGCTTTTTTATAGTTCTGTGATTTTTTCCTCATCTATCGGCTTCGATGTCCATCAACACGCAAAATTAGTGTGCTTCCCCATTGTCTCGGGTCACTCACCTGCATTTTGTTTTCATCGACTTTTTCATTTATTTATTTCCATTGATCTATATTTTCGTTTCGGATGCTTTCTGATGCATCCGTGATTTTTCCTTGTGTATCAGCTTCGATGTCCATTGACATGTAAAATTTCAGCTTTCTACATCACCCAGAAGGTACCAAACATAAATATCTGTCAGTTAGTGAGTCAGTGGTAAGAATTATATATATATATATATATATATATATATATATATATATATATATATATATATATATATATATATATATATATATATATATATATATATATATATATATATATATATATATATATATATATATCTTCTTCTTTCGGCTGCTCCCGTTAGGGGTCGCCACAGCGGATCATCCGTATGATCCGCATTGAGATTTGGCACATGTTTTATGCCGGATGCCCTTCCTGACGCAACCCTGGTCACCTCTTACGACACAGGGATATGGTACACCTATTTTAACCAGGGTATACACCGGCCCAGTATACTGGTACTCATTTCGCCGACCTCGGAAGGATGACAGGCTGAGTCAACCCCCTGGTGTATTAATTCAGTGGTTCAACGGGGCTTGAACTCAGGACCTTTTGGATCCCAAGCCACTGCCGCAACCACTGCGCCAACACCAGGCTCATATATATATATATAAATATAAATATATATATATATATATATAGATATATATATATATATATATATATATATATATATATATATATATATATATATATATATATCTATGTATATATATCTATATATATATATATATCTATGTATATATATCTATGTATATATATATATATATATATATATATATATATATATATATATATATATATATATATATATATATATATATATATATATATATATATATCTACATTGAAACGTGGAGTGTGACAAGCACCTCCTCATTCCCCATTGCACATAGTCCGACACCAAAGCGTCACCTCCAACCCAGAGGCCTCGGCCCGGCGACTCTAACAAACAAACAAAGATTACATGCTCAACATCCATTAAACATCAATCGGAGCCGCCTATCCAAATTTCAGGCTTATTTGCCTTCATCATGATGGCATACTGACAAATATCTCATCAGTACTGACCACGTTTGTCGTTTATACATTAGAAGCACCTCCTGACTGTTTTGGTGAGCATCGCAGCAGATTACATCTCACACGGTAAAACCGCATAATCCGCAAAGAAGAACCTAAGTTGTTCATATGTCCAGTGGGGATCAGGGGAATGCTCATCACACTCCACATGTTTCGATTTATCCACCGATCACATCACGTGCTTTCTGGTTGAATGGCTTGCATTAGCAGGAACAATCATCTGGGTGGTAGACGGATGGTTCTTTTTTGGGGATTATGTGGTTTTACCATGCGAGACATAATCTGCGGTGATGCTCACAATAACAGTCAGGAGGTGC
>NC_140978.1:33867843-33915343 GCF_056783735.1 Eptatretus burgeri | reverse complement strand
ATATATATATATATATATATATATATATATATATATATATATATATATATATATATATATACAAACAAACGTGACATAATAGTGACCGAAGCTTTTCATGCTGCACCCTTCAGGGTAAAAATCGCAGCAAGTGAAGAAGGAAGTGAAGGCGTGTGCTTTATACACAGGTCTCAATAAGGTCGACGCTGATTGCTTCAACCGTAATGATGTCACGGTTAATCCGAATGTCCATTGGTCGGCTCATTATCTTCACGTCGAGCTCCCATTGGCTAGAGCAGAGTTCATCGATGATTGATGTTTGCAACCACATCCTGGAGGGAGGGTGGAAAGGTTTCCCCTAAGGTCCATTCACCATTTGTTACCGTACTTCCCTTAATCTTTCCATGCTGAAAGAGACACAGAGATCATACAAATTCCTTTTGAAGACATAATATTGGATTGGTGGTAAGGATGAAGGTTGCTTCCAACATATGTAATTGAAACGAACTCCGACCTCGGCTCAATATCCTGAACACATCTGCATTGTACTCGTCTGCGCAGATCGGGTTGGCAACCAGGTGCTGTGCAATGGCAGATGAAGCAGGTACAGTGGCCGGTGGTTGCTGGATATTTCTACCTCCTTGCACTGGTTGTGTTCTCACCCTCACAATATTTATTCGATTCGCCAAGGGGACGTGTTGTTTGATCCGATCAGCCAATCTTAGTGTTGTGTGGCCCATGTACCGAGCTTCACATCGGCACTTTTTCTCATAAATAACATTGCTGGTTTGTGAGGTGGGGAGCACATCCTTGTTGACTGACGTCAGCAAATGGCGAGAGGTAAAGATTACCCGGGGTTGCACAGCCAGAAATGTGTTGGACACAATATGTTTGATTTGTACTTCAAACCTTCATGATGATTGCCCTTTCCAGGGCATCCTGATATCGACTGGACAATTGTCCGGACCAATCTTCCAATCTTTTGTCGTGTTCAGAAACTTGTGCATGTATCTCTTAACTATATGCTCAGGATAACTATTCTCACCGAGTATATTCATGATTTTGTCAATTTCAGCAGCAAGATTACAAGGTGAACAAATCCTCTGTGCTCTGTTAACCAGGATATTGATCGAGCTGATTTTGTTTCTCGTGGAGCTGTTGGAGTCCTCGCGAGTATACTGCCCTGTGAAAGTCGGCTTCTAGTCGACAGATGTTGTGAAACCAAGGTTGGATCTATCAACCAACACGTCCAAAAACGGTAACGTGTTTGACGATTCCAGCTCAGTGGTAAACTTCAGCGCTGGATGGAGAGTTTTGAGCTATGTCTTTAAATTGTCACATGCCGTCCGAGACTCAAACTAAGCAAAAATGTCATCAACATACCGATAGTATATGATGGGGGAATCGACCAGACAATTTCTGCATTTCTTGATAGCCTATAAAGGTATTTGCAAGAGCTGGGCCTAATGGAGAACCCATGGCCACACCATCCGTTTGACCATATATCATGTTCTGAAAACTGAATTCCACCTCCCTTGTTGCTGTGTTTATTCACACAGCTGTGTGTTCACACAGATAGATCCAACCTTGATTTCACAACATCCATCTACCGGAAGCTGACTTTCAGAGGGCTTTATATACTCGCTGGGACTCCTACAGCTCCATGAGAAACAAAATTGCCTTCATCAATATCCTGGTTAACAGAGCGCAGAGGATTTGTTCACCTTGTAATCTTCCTGCTGAAATTGACAAAATCATGAATATACTTGGTGAGAATGGTTATCCTGAGCAAATAGTTAAGAGATACATACATGAAGATATATAGTTAAGAGATACATACATACTGTGACGTCCACGGGACTTGAACAGTCCCGCCAACGTAGAATGAGCCGAAACGATGGAGGCGATTTATTTGTTTATAACCCAAACACGGCGGTTCTAATCGCTCTACCGCAAACGGGACGAGGAAGGTGGCACGAGTCACTTTTCACTGAGTTGATGATGTTTATTTGTTTTTTTATTATTACCAGAAATAACAAGACTCGGCAAGAAGAGGGATCCGGGGCGATTCGACGGGATGGTGTGGGATCGGGCGTGGGGAAAAACACAGACAATTCCAATGAATATACAGTTCTCAATCCCTCTAAGGCGCCAAGCACATGCACACACACACACACACACACACACACACACACACACACACACACACACACACACACACACAAAACGTAGCTATCTCTGGTGGTCAGGCTGGACCGTGGTGTGGACGCAACTGTCCCTGGATCGGCGTTGGACGAGCTGGCCTTGCTCTCGCCAGGGGGGGGCAGGAGAAACCGTGGTGCTGTCGACCTCCTGGTCCTGGCCCAAGTCCGCCCACAGCCGCCAGGGAACCAGCTCCCGCGCCAAGCCGCGAGCAGGAGAGGGAGGCAGGTCTGCCCGCTGCCCGACCCCGTACTCCGAGTCAGCAGAACCCCAGAGCCAACCGAGGCGAGGCACGAGGCTCGGCAAGGCTCCCAGACATGATCAAGAGCACGATCGACTCAGCACAGCAACCAGGACGCTCGCTGCTGCCACAGGTTCCACACCAAAAAAACACGAGCGTTCTGGTTGTAATCTTCTTCTTCTTCCTTTTCGACCCCGAACAGAACCTTTTTATCCTTCGTCCTCGTCACTCCCAATCGAGCCGTTTATTGGCCCACCGCCATCGCCTTCCGCCAATCGTGATCACGGGGCGGAGCCATCCGCTGCACTGTCCTGTGACGTCACGGCCAGTCTCCAGAGAATACCAAAAGGGGTTTACGCAGACACACTTACCCTATCCCGTGTCCCTATCTAATTACGTGACATTTATCATTTCCCCCTTGAAGAAATGAACATTTACTAGACAACTTATCACCACTGAATTACTACTTATCACATCGAGATCCTGGTAAACTCGAACAGCATGGCATACCTAATTAAACATCCTAATTACCCTTTGAATGCATACCCCCCCCCTCAAACGTAACAATACTTTACCCTGAAGAGTGCAGCACGAAAAGCTTCGGTCACTATTATGTCATGTTTGTTTGTATCCATATTAAAGTTTTGTAGTACCAAACATCTGTTTATATACATATATACTAAACGACCCGTGACACCGTTGGGTTCCTGTTGTTACAGCGGTTGTTTAAAAAAATCATTTCAAGAAAAAAAAAAAAGATAGCTCCAGCGATCTATACCGCTGAGGTTGTTGCATTGATCAAATACTCCCGAAGAGTACTTGACTGAACCGGGAATTGATTTTTAAAATATTTTTTTTAGTTGCCCGATTTGAACGAAACTTGATACTGTACACCGCAAGAGAATGGTAAGTAAGGGGGCCCTAAAATATTTGCACTATTGTGTACCGTTTTGGCTGTATTTCGTGAACATACATACATATACATTCAAGATGAGAGTTTTAGTAATATATAGTATATATATATATATATATATATATATATATATATATATATATATATATATATATATATATATTTCGTTCACAATGGTAATATATGTATAATATATCAGGTAATGTTCACATAACCTCTCACCAAATCATATCTTACCAGTTGTGATCCATGAATGAGATTTCCAATGATGATGGCATGGTTTTATCCTGACACAGCTAAAATTATATGCTTTAGCATGTGCCTGGAAATGGGTTGTGGACTGGGTACAAAATGGCCACTGTATGCCGGAGCTGGAATATAGATCTGAGGATGTTCGTAGATCATGACTGAAACGTTGCCTGAGTTTCAGTCTGCCCTTTGGTGGTGCAATTAAGTCAACCAAAAACCATATAATCACCTGACCTACCACCACACAACACAAAATGCAATTTATGAATGGAAAGAATGTTGAAATAAATTTTAATTCATTGTCTCAATGTCGTGCGGTAGGAATGGGCCTTGCCTTTCCTGTGATGTCAAGACTTCATATTGAAAACAGAAGGATAGAATCATGGCCGCAACAGGAAAGTTTGAGGATCATTACAAACTTTGAGTCTTTGGCATTTTATTTACATAAAGGAGCATTTTCAGTTGTTTCTCCCCATCACCTGGTTCCTTGTCATTTCAACAAGAAATCACAAGCACCAAAGAAGTGTAAACAGCCCTTCCATCTGCACAAGATCATTTAGCACCGGCCTACTTGCTCACAACTCTTACGTGAGTCACGACTAAATAATTAAAAGTGAAAATAAATCATTAAAACACAGGTGCCACACTGAATTACGCTCATGGGTCTGTAACAAAGAGAACGCCGTTGGAGTTTCAGTCTTCAATTAACATAAACGAAGAGCTCATTATTATCTAACTGTTCTCTCTTCATCGGCCGACATAACCTTCCATCTTGTACTCTTCATCTTGCAGAAAATACTTCAATTATCTTTTTGTTGGCTGAAATATTCATGCCCCTATCTCCTTCTTCTCCATTATTCGATTCAAATTCATCCTCATTTCCCTGACTTCCATTTCATATGCGCAACTTCAAGACAAGATGCATCTCTGCAGTGATTCTCAATCGCATGCACAAAAGACAAAGAGTGCAGAGACAACACAGTGAGGAAATGGAGACAGGACACAAGAGACTCATTGCTAAAGCCTGGCTTAGAGCGAACGTCCGAGGTGCAGCCTGACAAGATTACGAGTCCCACCGCAGTACGCGTAATGGGCCTCGGACGGGGATTATGCCAGCAAGCCCGCCTTTAATGAGCAATTTTCCTGCCGTTGTCGCATGGCAGTCTCCAGAGAGAAAGCAAGGCATGGACTCGGACACCCCACCCCCAACCGACTCCCCTCACACCCCCACCACCACCACACCCTCCACCACAGCCTCTGCCGACAGAATTAATAGCCCCTCTGTGACTGTTACAGCCGCTGCTCTTGCTACGAGGAATTAATGGAGAATGTGCAATATTGAAAGGACCAATTCAGCATTCGCACACTCGGGCCTAATGCTCCGTGCCATGATGATAGCCTTTCAGATGTCTCTTTAGAAAAGGTTGCATAAATTCTTTGTACAGACATATGCCATTAATATATATGCTTGTACAAGATTAATAGGATGTTTTTCATGCGCTCATAAAGGCTGCTAAAATATGTAAAAAATATCAATCAACGCCGGTTTTCTGTTTGTCAGTGACGGCAAAACGAAGAGATTTCATGCATGTGTCAGCTATAATCCATCATTCGACCGGATATGCAGATTCTGGTTGTGTATGCAACAAATATTGCGAAGGGAAGTTGTTTTTCACATTTATGTTTGAAAATCAACACTGTGCGGTGCTGAGTCCAGATTGAAAGCTAAACAATCCAGGACTCCATCTGCTCCCAGTAAAGGCTTAAGGCTACATTGTTGTAGTTGGGACATCAAATAAGAAAAATTGCCACTTAAGTTCAGGCTCAAGAACCCATCTGAGAGCAATAGGGGCTGTTACCAGCTACCAGCTTTGGGCCATTCACCATCCGAGATGGCTGGTTACAACGCAAGTAGCAGCTACGCTTACTTTACCCTGTATGTTTTTGGTGGAAGAATAATAGTGCCCTGGATGTCTCCAACAATAGTGCATGTGGAATATGCCTTTGTTACATTTCAAGCCAAATGGTTCATCATGCTCCTGCTATGCCCAGACGGGCAACGTGTTCTGCAAGCCAAAAGTGTCGGAACCAAATTATGTCACAGTGAACTATTTCTTTTTTTTTTTGGAAAAATGTTTCTTGAACAATATTCTTTGGGCTGGGGTATCTCTGAGTGGAACCGAGTGGGAAAAGGAAAGAGTGGAGTTTTAAAAAGATCTAAAAGCAGAGTAGGGAGGGATTTAAGGAGGAAAAGGGATGGTTGAGTGGAAGGAATCGGAGTATGCCAAATGCTGGCTCACCTATTGTACCGAGGAAAGGTTTCGGCATTAAGCCGGGATCTTCCGTCATGTGTCGGGGGAAGGGATCATGTTCTGATTTGGATCGAGATCCACGGCAGGGCTGAAAGGCACCCTTTGAAGGGTTGTCCGGATAAATAATTGTTACTGACCGAGGCAAAGTTCTGCAGCTGCCGGACAGGGGCTAACAGAAATGTGTTCAGCTCACTTATTGCGGGTAAACTCTGCAATTTCTAATGGCAACAATCACTTTTAAAGACAAGAGAAGTTTCAAAAAAAAAAAACTCGACGTCCACTTCCTGCACTTCACCATGCATAATCCTTAATTTGAAGGCTCGCACGGAAAGGCTAATTCTCAAAATACCAAAGGCTTCTGGCACGAACATGAAACAGTTCACGTCAAGAATTTCGCTTTATGAAGAAAAACTTGAGGCCAGACCTTCATTTCTCCTTTGTCTCTATTTCAGGCATTGAAATGGTAATGCACTAAATATGGCTATTGCTTCATCGTGCGCCTTTTTTCTAAATCTCTTTACCATCCGTGGATGAAAAAAAAGATGACATGCTCGACAATTTGAATTTTGTGCGGTGTATGGTATTGCGAGCGCTGTTCCCAATCCATGCATCCTTTAAGTTCCATCTGTCGGGTCATAAAGCCTTTGCCTGGATGTAGTCGAAGAACAAGGTGTCCCAAGAGCATTAGACAGTATTTAGGAGAAAGCATGAGAATCTCAATATAAACCACCAAATGCTAACAATAGTTTTATCCAATTGTAAGGAAGTGAAATCTTTCTAAAACTGCCCGATATCTGTGGCAGACATTCGTCGAACGAGAGGGCATGGGTCGGCTGTTAAAGGCCGCATGGCTTGTTGGCACAGGGGCGCCTTGTCTCGAGCTTTCAAGCAACATGACTCACACTAATGGCTGCACCAACAGAAACGCCCACATTGGAATCCATACGTCTTTCCACGCTCATGTTCAGACTCTTTGCTGCGTGCCATCTTTCTTGATTGATGCATTTCGAAGGCACACAGAAGCCGACGCTTGGGCTTGAGCCCACCGATCCAGGCCAGAGCTGGTATGTGTAGGGCATGGTCGCGAGGCCTGAAAGCCTACTAATGTTTTTGTACCTCAACATTAACGATTGTAAATGACAAGTCCACCAAATTCGGCATCGGAAAAGAAGAAAGTTTATGGAGAGATAAGGAAAAGGGAGTGATAAAGTGAGAGGTAGGTGCATTTTGGGGAATAGCGACGTTATCCACCTTGCACCAAAATGACAATCCACGACAGAGGCCGACACCTCAATGACGGACAAAGAATGGAAAGTGACAATAAAAGTGATTGAAGTCCGTCTGATGGAATTAGAAGACAATTATCAGGTAAAATTACCAGTTGTTGATATAATTAAACAATTGAGCTTAGACAACCTTTAAAGCCTTCGAGTCGAAAAAATTAATACATGGGTTAAAAAAAAAAAATCACAGCATCCTTAAGGGATGTGAGAAAGGATACCATTAATGTACCGATACTTATCAGTGCAGCATATGCTGAGAAAATGAAGGAGACGAGCCAAGAAAGTGAAGGTAGAAGAAGGACAAAAAGGAAAATTGCATCAGAGAGGGCATTAGATAATGATGGTAATAAACAGAATCCAGCAAGTGAATGCCATGTAGGTCCCATGGCCAATAGCAGACAGACTAGCATGGAACACGGGCTCGATCCGAACCCTCAAGAATGGCCAATGTGTCTGCACTCCGCTTGAAATAGCCTAATTTGATGCCCATTAGTGAATGGGTGGCCTCCATAGCTCCGTGTTACCTGACCCAAGCAAGTCAGGCGCTGGACAGATTGTCAATAAGATAGGCATTGCTATCGCGATACTGCGGGACACATTCAGTCAACAGGGAGCTTGTCAAAGAGACAGCGCCTGCGCGAAACAAATGCACTGGATGCTTGCCAAAGCTTTCCAGAATTTTGAAATACCAAGCAAGGTTGTTGCATTGCTATTTCAGGATAAAGAAATGGTAAATAAATATGTTTGAAGCATTAAAGTATTGGCTGCGGTCAAGCTCTTTTGAGCGTCCAGGTCAGCGCAATCTTATCAGTCTCTTGTAAAGAGGGCGCGACGAGAAACAGGATATGCGTGTTTGTTTGAAGTCAATTCCATTCTCTCCTGAGAAAACCCTAATCTGTCCTCTTTTTTTTGCGAGCGCAATGTCTGGAAGGAGTTCAGAATGAAAAAAAAACGCTCACTCTGTTGGTTTCTGCGATAAAGAAAAATGGTCATTTACCATTTGTAAATAATGGTGAAAATTGGAGACATGTTCACGAGACGGACTTGCCCAGGCCTCCCCCACTCTTCCTTGCAATTCCGTTTGGGTTTCTTCATTTGCACAAATAAATCAGCATTAGCCTTGTGTGTTTGTTTAACAATGGAAACATAAAACACGAGGTGGTACACCTTCTGCGGTGCGAGTCATCCATACCTAGGCAGGCCTTGGCTACAATTAAAGGAGGCCTAATGCTGCCTGTGCATATACTATGTCACAATTTGCCTCCCCATTGACCTTTACTCACCCTTCATCAGTAAACAGGCAGGGTGGCATACGAGTGTTTGGAAACTTTGCCATTAGTTCTACTCCAGGACGCATTGTTGGCACAAAATAAATGTTTGTTTTAAAAACGGTTGGACCATGCATTTTCTCTAACGATGCTAATGCCGTAAGTTGCACATCAGTCTTTTTGCAATCACTCGAGGAAAATACCTTCTTTTGTCTTCACCACGTAGACAAGTCTACCAAAGTCGACTACCTGTAAACGAAACTATCAAATACAAAGACTGATCGAGAAATTTCAGGATTGTTTGGCATCTCCAATACGGTAAAAAAGAAAAAACTCTTTCTAATAGTGGGGCAACTTAGCTAAATATAGCATAACAATTGTGCATTTTGTGACGAAAGCACCAAATTTGGCACACTAGTAGCCTATCATATTATGAACAGATTTGGATATTGGGCCATCTCAAATTCAGCCGCTGATGGCTGTGGCAGCCATTTTCCACTGCCATCAAAAATTTTGAGATGGCCCAATATCCAAATCTGTTCAGAATATGTTAGACTAGTGGTGTGCCAAATTTGGTGCTTTCCTCACAAAATGCACAATTGTTATGCTAAGTTGCCCCACTATAACCATTGACTAACTCGTTGAATCACTGATTCATTCACTCATTGATTCAATGGTTTAAATGCTTATTACCTTCCAAGTCAAGTAGAAAGCTAAAATTTGGCACAATGCTGCAAAATCGAAGCCAATATCCCAAGAAAAAAAAAATCACAAAATCGTCGAAAAAAAAATAATTGAATACGAAATTATCCGTGAATAAAAGTCACCTGGTGCATACTCAGTCTGCTCACTGCATCTCAGGTGACTCAAGACAATGGATCTTCCACGACAAATGGTTGCGAGGCAACTGGAACAAGCACTTATTCCACCTCTTGTTTTATAACTTTTGCCGTATTTACGTTGAAAATTCCTACATAGCTGTAAACTTTTCAATAAAGAGCTCATTCCAATCACCAGTTCTTGATTTATTGATCTGCTTACAGAATGCCACCACAATTGGGCTGTTAAAACAGTCAAAGGAGATGAACTTTATACATGAGAAAGGCAGCAATTACAAGTGATTATTGTGTCTGTATGTCTCTCATGTGTGATGTGCTTAAGTATGGATATGTTTAAAATATTGCTCATTACTAAGTAATTTAAATAACTGGCAATTTGTTGATCACGAAGTAATTGGAGTAATGATAGCACACTTTGAATTTTTAACCAGAAGGGCACTCGGTAGAGCGCATACCTCTGCCACGTAATGCCTGATCCACGAGAACATATTGGGCCGAATACATTTTTGAAATATCATGCTATATATCGTTTTTGAGCCCCGTCTCTCAATGGTGAAGAATCACTTTATAAACTAAATAATTTTCGGATCCAGATCCGAATTCGGATCTTCACCAAAAACGATTCAATTTGTCGTGTTCACACACCCAACCTGTCCACCAAAACTTTATGAGATATCGTGTTATATATTAGTTTAGCCAAATCTCTCAATTGTAAAGAACCACTGAAAAAATTATCGGATCCGGATCTTCACCAAAATCGAATCAATTCTTCCTCGTCACACACCCGTGTCCATCAAGTTTCATCCGAATCTGTCCACAACTTTTTGAGATATTGTGTTATACATCATTTTTAACCCGATCTGTCAATGGTGAAGAATCACTGAAAAAAATTCGTCGTCAGATCCGGATCCAGATCTTCACCAAAATCTAATCAGTTTGTCCAAGGAACACACCCAATCTACCCACCAAATTTCATCCGGATCCGTCTACAATTTTATGAGATATCCTGTACACAGACAGACAGACAGACAGACAAACAAGATGACGTCATGCAGAGCACGTTACTTGCAAAAGCCATGAAACAAATTTGACCTCAAAAATAATTGGTGGTTGAATTCAATGAACAAATCTGCAACTCTTCAAATTTCAAGTGAATCGGATGAAAATTGACAATTTGAGAAACACTGCCTCTGTTGACCTCTTTGGCCTATGTTGACCTCAAAAATAATTGGCTAGCTGAATTCAGTGACCTGATATGCAAATCCTCTTCATGTTTTAAGTCAATGAGATGAAAATTGAAGATTTTAGAAACACCATCTTAGTTTTTGACCTTTGGCTAAACATTGACCTTTTGATCTCAAAAATAATAGGCTTCTTCCTTTTGAAAAACTCTCCCATGTGGACGTTTGGTGAAGTTTAGTGAAGATCGGTTTAAAATCGTGACCTGTAGGTGACAGACAGACAGACAGACAGACAGAAAGAAAAACAAAATGGACAGACAAATATACTCGAAAAATCTTCGATTTTGCAAGTAACAAACAGATAGAAAGGGGTGAAAACAAAACCTACATCCACCTTCGGTGGCGGAGTTAATTATATTGAACTTCAGGTCACATGACTTGCCATTGTTTGATTAAGTTAATTCTGGATATGTTACATTTTAGTTTATCTTTTGGCTTGTATATCATTGCAACCTCGTGCTCTTGAATATAAAGCTGCTTCATAAACCATGTCATCAAAGATATAAAATTTATATTTATTATGTGTGCACGTATTATGTCTTCCTCACCATTGGGTATAACCATCGCGAGCATTTGGTGGTTTATCTTGAGATTTCCATGCGTTTTCCAAAACTGTCTAATGCTCTTCGGACATGTTGTACTTAAGAGGACATACAGACAAAGGATTGATGACAACAGAGTGGTCACACACACACACACACACACACACACACACACACACACACACACACACACACACACACACCAAAAAGATATCTCACTCACCTTGCAAAAAACTTCCAAAAACAGATGCGAATTGAAGATGTCACGCAACAAACTGAAACAGCGACAAATACAGCCCCAACTAGAAGGGCACTTGGTAGAGCAAATACTTAAGCCACGTAATGCTTGATCCAAGAGAACGTATCGGGTCCAATACATTTTTGAAATATCACACGATTATATCGTCTTTGGCCCAATCTCTCAAAGGTGAAGAATCACTTTAAAATTAAATAATCATCGTATCCAGATCCAGATTCGGATCTTAACCAAAATCGAATCAATTTGTCATGGTCCCACTCCCAAATTGTCCAGAAAGTTTCATCCGAATCCGTCTACAACTTTTTTGAGATATCATGCTATATATCATTTTTGGCCCGATCTCTTAATGGTGAAGAATCACTTGAAAAATTCGAGTAGTCGGATCCGGATCCGGATCTTCACCAAACTTCGTCCGTGTCCCACACTGAACCTGTCCACAAAATTTCATCCAGATCCGTCCACAGCTTTTTGAGATATCCTGTACAGACAGACAGACAGACAGACAGACAGACAGACAGACAGACAAACAAGAAGACGCCATGCAGAGCACGATACTTGCGAAATCCATAAAACAAATTTGACGTCAAAAATAATTGGTGGTTGAATTGAGTGACCTGAAATATATATCCTCTTCACATTTCAAGTCAATCAGATGAAAATTGAGGATTTTAGAAATACCACCGTAGTTGTTTACCTTGGGACTATGTTGACCTTTTGGTCGATGTTGAACACAAAAATAATTGGCTGGTTGAATTGAATGACCAAATATGCAACTCCTCTTCAAATTTCAAGTTTTGTGAAGATCGGTTGAAGATTGTGACCTGAAGGCGACAGACAGACAGACAGACGGCCAGAATAACAAAAACGACGAACGAACATACTTGAAAAAAAAAATCGATTTTGCAAGTAACAAAGAGACAGAGAGGGGTGAAAACATAATCTCCTTCACTTTTAGTGGCAGAGGTAACAATTCCAAAAAGGACAAAATAAAAATACAAGGTGAAATACCAACAGATATATTGTGACAACTGGGAGAAAGACAAAAGAGCAGGAAAATATAAAAGCAAGGACAAATGTGTCCAAGAGCAGCGTCCTCAAGGTTTTGTCGGATAAAATAACTAAATAAATAAATAAATAAATAAATAAACAAACAACAAACAACAACAACAACAACAACAACTTCCGATATTTTGTCACGTGCCTTGATTAAGCCAATAGCGAGACCCGTCATAAACGTATTTACGACATATAGTGTATTTAAGAAATAAATAATGTACTTACGAAATTACAATACGATAAATGGAATAATCTTTAAATAGTAACGTGAACTTTTCGAAACTTTAAAGCAAATGTCCGAATATATTTAAAAGTTCATGATAGACGCTCTCAAAAGGCACCATCAATGCGAGGATGTGTACATGTGCTTAATATTTAAGGAGATCCGGATCTTGTATATACAACAGCCGAGTCCTTGAGGTTAAGGTTTAGAAGAAGAAGAAGAAGAAGAAGAAGAAGAAGAAGAAGAAGAAGAAGAAGAAGAAGAACACTTGAATGGCTAAAAAGAAGTAAACTCAATTGGGACAGAGAACGAATCCTTACTATAATTCACGGACCGATGTTTGTCGCGTTACTCCTCCTCTGATTAGATCCAGACTTGCTACGTCGGATCAGCATGACCCCAATTAATGTCTCGGTGTGTTTTTATCTTTGCTGTGGGTCTTGGAGAGAGGCATGGGGATAAACACAAGTTCTACATGTAAATGTGTATCGTGTAGCGCTGCCTCCAGGTGGTGGAGGTTATTACAAGTCTCCACCATCCACAGCACAGTATTCCTGTTCCCACATTTTCCAGTGCAATGAGGTGTTTTGAATTATAAGCGGTAGGTATGTTTTTGCTTCATGCACATAACCAGGTTATTTTGTTTTTGCCTATACAGAGCTGTCAGTTGCCTATACACCACCCAAATAAAGGTATGCATTGGAAGAATGTGTTGCATGCTTGAACCAAGATCGCCCGCCAGGTGGGTACTCTGCTCGTCATTATAAATACCCAAGACCAAGGACACCACAGAAATGTTTTTTTTTTTAGATAGCGGGACAGTCAATTGGACAGGTGTAGATTTTGCAAATAAAAACAGAAAGCACGAGTCACCTCCCATTGGGATGTAAAAAAAACAACTCATGTCAGAACAGCTGTACACACAAAGGCACAACAAGGTATGTCGAGTAATCCACCGACACATCTGCAGAAATTTCAATATCCCAGTTCCACAAAACTCGTGGAAACATGAACAGAAACGATCATCGAAAACAAGGACATATTGCTCACGTACGACCTGATGATCCCATCCGGTACGAACAGAGAAAACAGAGAAAACAAAGCACCGCAACTGGACACAGTACTCAGGATACAAAAAGGAAAAGAAGGCATTGCTCATTGAGGTTTCATTACCCAACGATTTTGGTCTAAATAACGTGGAAATCAAGAAAATGACCAAATATCAAGACCTCAAGAATGAAGCGAAAATATCCTGTAAGTTGAAGATCACTGGAATTGTAGCAGTAATAAATGGAGCAATGGGAATGATAAAGAAGAACCTCACAAAGATTCTACAAACCATCCCTGGGAACATTACCACAAACAAACTACAGTCGGAGGTTGTCCGGGGCTTGGTGACGATCCTGAAAAGAGCCTCGAGACAAAACTCTGAGAACAACCCAACTTCACAACTTGACCCATGAATCATGATCCTTCAATGAAACGAGGGGCGTATACGTCAAGTCCTGGGAAGGGCTCCGCTCCACCTTCTGAAACCCAAATATGGAAATAACCAACGACACACAACCAATTAGGTTCTCGACTGAAATTATGATTTGCAACACCCGGCTGTGTATTTACATTCTAGAAAAGCCCACGACCTCCAAAATATTCTTGCATCATGCCGTGATAACTCTAAGTATCACGTGATGGCATGATACCTTGCCATTTTGGCACGAACACCATGACATAGTCACCACGTCTTATTAACGAATTTGTGCTGAATGTCCATGGATTGACTCTCCCACGTACATTTGAGAGATCATTTATAAGAATTCATTGAAGTCTCGTTTATCTAAGAAAGTTTGCATTCCTGAGGAAATCAGCCAAATCAAGTGCAATTAACGAGCCGCAGCAATTATGGCTGCATTGTGCAAGGAAAGATCAGCAAATGGCAAATTAAAAAGTTTTCATCCACCACCACCGACCCTACCAGCCCCCCCCTGGTCTCATGAGAATTATTTAAAAATAAAATCATGTTTTGTGAACGTTTCACTGTAAGCACAATACTTTTTATCGAAATTGAAAAAAAACTTGCGGATATACTACTCGACAAGAAAACCTTCATAAAACCCCAACCCAAAACTACACATGAGATAATTTAAGAAAACTTCCAAATTCATGGCATGAATAAGGAATTTTCGGGTTGTTTATACATTTTCTTGAATTCAATTTCTTGAAAAAATTTAAACCATCCATGCGAGATAAATAATGCCCTGTTCGGTGAAACTTTTAAATTTTTGTCATCTATTTATTACGTCGGCTTGCAGGATGGTCTTTTAGGGAAGCACACTCACCTCCGAGCTATCTAGCCTGGGTTTGAATGTCGACCGGGCTATAAAACTGTCATCCTCGTGTTGATATAATCACATGCAAGGTGAACACACCAATGTGTACGTCGTTCCTCAGAAGAACATCGAGCCGATGGACCGGTCTACCAGCCATTGGTGGGCGTTAAAAAGACCATGGTGTATTTTGCAAGGGGGTAGGAGAGTTATCACGGGCACTGTGAACAAATTACCAATTCCTTTCTCAGTAGAACATCAGGCCTGGCCAGTTGGTTCATCAAGAACTTGAGTCAAAAATGATCCCTGGCCAACCACAAAAGTAAGAATAATTAGAGCCCTTGAAGTAGTTGTTGTTGTAGTAGGAGTAGTAGTAGTAGTTTTGACCCCCCCCCAATCCCCATCCCCATGTGTCTTGTACATACCTCACTGTCATCACTTTACTCCAATTTCCTTCAAACCACCTGTCCCCACACTCCTTAAACTTCATTTCTCTCTCCCTTCATCCTTCCTATTTTATTTTTGTTTTTAACTGTTTTTGGAAAACTTTTCTTCCACCACACATTCATGTGGGTGGCCACACGATCCGCTGCTATCTCCTATCTCGTTTCTGCCCACCCCATCCCATTCCCCGACAATGATTTATCCCTGCATAGGCAGTCCTGGTCACGGGCAGTCCACTTACAGCCCATGGTCTTGATACCTTTCTCAATCTAGGCTCACCTCCTCCTTTTCTCTTACCATTGGAATCACCTTTCTGAGTCTGTTCAACAGTGTTCTTCCGTGAAGTCCTTCATGATGGCCAACTTCATCTGTTCTCATGCTCCTCCACACACCTGGGATGTGTGCAAATGACTATTGAAAACAGTTAACAACCCCGATAAAACTTCCTTGGACAAAACATCTTCCGAGTTTCTAACGTTAAACTAACAAACAAACAAAACCACATCATCCTTAGGGAAAGATTGCAAACCCCAACAACAGCAGCACAAACTCAGGGGTTCATAGAACACATTACCCCCAGACTGTTTTGAAAGACAAAAAACATGAGTGTGGTCCACGAGCAGCAAATTTGATTGGTCGTGATGATGTAAAATTCCGTAATAATATTTTGTCCAAGTACTACCTCCTAAGCGGAAGGATTTTGAAAGTGCTTAAAAGGCGATTTGTGTGTTCCAGTGTTCAAGTATATAATTGAAATAAAATAAAGATTTTAGAATTCGTGGAAATTGATTTTTATCTCGCCTGTTCGAAGAACAGAGAGCTATCGCGATACCCCCGGCGTGAGCATCAACGTGAGTGTGAAAATGTTAAAGTTTTTGGTGCAAGTTATTTCCTATCTAATGTTTTTATCTACCACACTTTTTTTACTGATTACAATATACAAATACATATATTGCTTTAAAATTATTTGGATCAGACTTCACTGCAATGCAATAAAAAATATCATTAGACTAGTCTTTTAAAAACGATAAATGTATAACCAGGCGAGCATTGGGTCTCTTTGACACCAACTGTTTATTTTTTACCTTTATTGCTGTTGATGCAGTGTCACTGTCACTGCATCAACACCACCTGATCTAACACGTTAAATTCGTAATTAGTTCTTCGTACCCGTTGTTTGTGTCCTTTATGACGTCACTTAAACAGTAAGTTTCCAATTCGGAATGATCGATTTTGAATTTTGTTTGACTGCCACAGAGAGACGAAGTAAAAAAAAAATATCTCACTCCTCTCTGCGCACACTCCATCGGGACGAGCCAAGGTGTACTCCAAAACTACAGGTTTGTTTTCCCATTCAAGTTTTGATTCGAGTTCAAAATACAATCTTCAATTGAAATTCAGTTGTTCCCTCGATCATAAATTGATGTCTGTAGACAGAAGGAGAGACACGCGGGACAGACAGACAGAAGTGAACCAATTGCTTAACCCCGCTTTTTGCTTTCGCGTGCACGGGGTAACAAAGAAGAATGGATTTACAGTGCAAAGTAAATTACTACTTTATGCAACAAGCATGCTTTACTTGTAAAAGGAGGGGAAAAAAGGGAAAGTGAGCTCATGCACATTAATGATTGTTAGAAGTATGCGCACCTAAAATAAACTACCAATTAAGGTCATATATTTGCATTCTAGATCACTGTATAGAAAATAAATTTGTTGGTCAGGCTGGTCCCACCCAATGGCCATATGTCTGGCCCATGGGGCCTGGTAACCTGACAGGGCATAAGCACCACATCTGGAAAACATCAAATTTCTCGACTTCACTCGGTGAGAATGGCCCGACGTCTGCTGCATGTAGAAGAGAAAATAGGAGTTCTAAAGCAAGCTGCAAGCTGAACCTGCAGCCGGAACTCCATTGAGGACATCGTTTCATTTTATAGTTTAGATCCCAGTGGCAGACAGTTTGCATAAAAGAATCACTGAGCCATTAAGAAAAGTTTTTAAGGACGTCGCTTGATGGAACTTCAACAGAGCCGTTCACCAGATCGGGTTTGAAAGGTGATGAAAATAGAGCAACCTGTCTGTTTACCATGTTGAAACCTACAGGAGGTCCACGAAGCAAAAGAGGACTATGTGTCAGTCGCACTCTCACCTGAAGCTGATAATTACACAAAGTGACAATGTCGCTCAGATCACAGGAAAATTGGGAATCGTAGAGAGGAAGCAGAATGTAAGAGGAAAAGGCTGACTTCGAGAATGTTAAAGATTCAAGACTAAACTGAAAATCTGAGAAAGACTGGGTGGTAGTTAATGGTTCCTGTTGATAATGATAGTAATAATAATAATAATAATAATAATAATAATAATAATAACAACAGTCACCATTGCAGGAAACTTTAAGGAATTCAAGGAAGAGTTCATAACAGCGATAGTCACTATGGTGGCTTGAAAATCCTGCTTTGACATGAAGACCATGTCAGTTTGCAGAAGACAGTCCTCGATCACATACTGCATGCATTTGGAGCTGCCCTGATCCAGCCTGCTCTTCACGCACAATTCCCATATGTAGGTAATCAGTATTCGCAGCTAATGTTTCAGCAATATAGAAATATGGTTTTGCGCCGGGCACGGACCGGGGATTAAAGACGCATTTGTTTAGAATCTCATGAGGTGCAGTAGAAATGTGCAGGAGTTTTCATTGCCTGTGCCACAAACGATTGCACATTATTGGAGTCAGCCACATTGTGTGTGCAATGAAAATGGGTTTAAGAACAACAATTTGGAAGCCGGGGGATAAAATACTGAACTCTGACATGAACCGGAGAGTTTCCTGAAACTTCAAGTTGAAAGACAGGGTTCGGGCACTGGGAATAAAGACTCAAGTTAAATCTTCATGCGGGAAGTGAAATACTGTACATTGATTGGTTGAAGAGTGTTGCAAGATCAACTGCATCCAGGATGCAATATTCTGTTGTCATGTATGAAAAGTGTAAACACAAAATATTACAATGCAAGAACCTCAAGTGGTGAGCAAGGACTTCACCTGATAAAGCATCTTCCTCACAAAGGCAAGGTGCAGTCCCAAAAGATGGCTGCTTGTTTTATTTTTGATTGGGCAACGTCGACCATTTTATTGTGAGACAGCACATGTTGTATTCTCATAGCTTGTATTCCCGGGACTCTGACGCAGATGAGCTCGCAGGACCCTGGCACGAGGACGCCCATAACATCCCGGTGCGAGAGCGCCCACGGGACCACGACACGAGGGCGCCCACGCGGCCCCCAGCACAATGGCACCCACACGACCCCGGGGCAACGGCACTTGCATGAGTCCATAAGGATGGATTCCACAACACTCCAACATGTTGGTGATTGCTGTATTTTGCTCACATTCAAGACAACTCTCAATTTTCCTGAATTCCATATCTGCTGTTCGCTAAGAAAAGGTGACAAAGATGGTACTGTATCAGCCACTGGGTGTTGTTATTACAGTCGCTAAAAAGATTGCTGTTCCACAAGCACAGCACTCAAAAGTAACCAGCCGTACTGCAAATTCCTTCAGCGCTCATGCGTTTCAAAATAAAGCTTCCCTTCAATAGATTGAGCATTTGTAATAATTTCGTTCAAATAAAAAAACCCCTTGATGGTCCCAACAACACTGGGTTGGCTTCTTTTCTCAACTGCCAGGGTCATTGATGTAACAATGACAGGCCTCCACCTCCTGCGTCTATTTCAATTGCATACAGGCAACCGTCTTGGGTGTGTTGAGAAACTTCCTCCAATCATGAGTAAGGAACGTTATGTCCATCCTGCAAAATTTTGCCACTCTATTGAAAGGAGAACAATCAGAATATATATCCCACCACAGCAGTGCAAACGAGCCACTTGAATGAATAATGATAATGGCATTACAAGGTATCAAGCTTATTCATTACAAACATTCAAACACTACTCGTGCAAAAACTATGTTCTGATAATGTTTCCGCGTTCACAGGTGAATATGTTGAAGCGGAAATCATCTTGCAAGGGGATGCATGCAACGTTGCATGTGACAATATCACAATGCGATGATTCTACGCCAGATACAAAAAAAGCAGAATTATTTCGCAAACTGCTCCCCATCTAACGAGACTAGATTGCTCCAGTTCCTTTGCTCTGACCCCCCAAGGCCACTGGCTGGGGTAGGGGAGGAGGGAGAGTAGGGGATGGCATGGAAAGGGATTGTATGGGCCGGAGAACAGAGAGGCAAAGCGCGATTTATGTGCTTTTCACTGGCATTCAGCCCCCGGTTGCAGTCTTGTAGGCTCGACAAAGCTCAGCGCGATCCTCTCTTACTGCACCCAGGTGGTTATCATGGCACATATGGAGTGCGGACTAGCCAAACACATTGAACTCGGCGAACATAATTATTAAGGCAGCTTTGCAGACAATTCCTACTCATACAGGATCCTATTCTTCGTTGGATCGTGTTTTTATCCAGGTAATCTCAGTTCAGGGGAAGAGATAGGTGATTGAGTGTAAAAAGGTGAAGCACTGACAGCGGGGCAGTGTGGCAAGAGGTGGATGCAACAAACAAGGAGAGGCATGAAAACAGGAAGAAAGATGAGAGGAAAGAAGGAACTACAGTAACCTGAAAGTAAGAGGGTTCGGTTCGACGTGGTTAATGGGGAATGGAGGAAGTCTCTCAACACACCTGAGACAGTTAGTTGCATATATACAATTGAAATGGATGCAGGAGGTTGAGGCCTTTGTCATTGTTACATCAATGACCTTTGCAGTTGAGGAAAGTAGTCAACCCAGTGTTGTTGGGACCATCAATGTGTCTGTAGTTCAACTAAGATAGTGGTACTAAATAAATAATTCACACACGTCATACAAGGAAACTCGTAGATACAAAGAGATTCCCTTTGGTTTAACAAGCCTAAGCTGAATCTGCATCCATGGCAGTCTATCTTTTCACTTACACGTAAACTAAACACCAGATCCTACTTAAAATAAGCTTTTACTTTCTATAGGAACATTTGCAATCTACAACTGCGGTCAAAAGGTCCCATCCCACCCTCCCAACTACAACCATGAAGCAATGGTCCTGTGCCAGCAAAATTTGGGCCAGAGGCTCGTCCTAAATTTATATGCGGGTTTGCAGCCAATGTTACACTCCCCGCCCCACCTCCACCACCAGAATTTCCTGATGCCATTGTAAGAGAAGGCATATTCTTGACCGTGAAACATTTTGAAAATGTGGGGAAAACTTGAGCATGGTATACTGTATGTGGTTACCGTATGAGCCCAAAGGAATAGTAATGTGTGAAAGGAACAGTGGGATCTACATTCACAAAAAAACATCCGGCTGGAAATAATCAACAAATGTTTTGTTTCGATCCAGAATCCCACAGAAATCGAACTGGAAGGAGCTGTTGTTTAACTGCCATGCTTATTAGATCCACCACCGGAGGTCTCGGACATGCCAATCAAGGGAGCTGTAGATTTGGATCACAATTTTTCAGTGTTATTCTCCAAACCAGAGTAAACATCCAGTGAATAAGCACAACGGGGCCGATTCCGATGTGATAATGAATTTTCTTAATGCAAGAGGAAATTTGAGGGAATGTTCTTGGAACGGGATTCCAAAATTTCGATGAATGAGATTCTCGAAATCGTCCAGAAAATGCAAAAGTTTTATCTTTCAAGATATATGGAATACAAGTTGGATCACCTGATAAAGATCGTTCAAATCCAACTTAGATCTGACCTCGTGTGAAGCAGGGAAGGTTTGACGTCAAGACCGGTCGAATGCGCATAGACTGCAGTATAAGCCCTACCCGTCTCCGGGCCAGCGAAGTAAGATTGCACTGCTCAAGCCAATGTGAGATGAGAAGGCGAGCAGAGGTTACACGTAAGGTTGCTGAAGGTGCTGTTATTTCATGTTTTAACATCCATTTGATGACGACTTTAAAGGATTTATTGTGATGTTGACCTTCCATGTGTGAAGATAATGTTGTGCAGCAAATTTTAGGGAAATTGGCTCAGGGGTAAGGAAAAGTATCAGGAACAAACAAATAAACTGACTCGCTCGTTTGTATGAATTAATTTCATAAGCAGCCTTTGGCTGCTGGGTCCATCATCACTGGGATGGCGGCTGTGCCGCCCCCTATAGATTAGAGCAGGAATTTTGAACTTAGCTAGAGTACCGGTGATAGCTCGCCTACTCTTCACAAAGGATGCCATGGGTACTTTCATGTTAACGAACTAATGCTGCAAAATCAGATGCCCAGTTGAACACCTAGCCAAAGGATGGCACACACATGAATGCCTCAGTCTACCTGTGAGACACCAATATGAGAGTAGAAAGCTGGGCTAAGATTTGAACTCAGGCTCCACATCTTCAAACTCAGGCGACACACTTAAAAGTGCTTACCTTTAAGGTAATGCTCGCAACGCTTTAAAGGTAATGCTTTAAGGTAACGCTCGCACGTAGGCCTTCTTGGTTGCTTTATGCAGCTTCTTTGGCTAGAAGAGCATGGGAGGTGTTAATATATATATATATATATATATATATATATATATATATATATATATATATATATATATATATATATATAAATATTATAGGCAGCTCAGGAGACGTATTTGTATGGAGAATAAAAGCACACTGAGCTGAAAAGAATAACAAAATTATTTGTTAAAATCCTGCCGTTTCAGAAGAACACCATCTTCTGTCCTCAGAGGTAAAAAATTAAAACACCATATATGCAGCTGCAGAGACATTAGCTGTACTTATGTCTGATGGGAATGGCTACGTGCCATGATTGGGCTGCGAGGGGGACCAATGAATATTAGGTCTGGGACAGATTTAATGAAAAGAGTGGGATTGGAGGGTGGATTTGATTCCGGTTGGGATGTTCGGGTCACTGGTTCACTGAAGCATGCGGAGACGAGCTTTCGCTGGTGGTGGCACATTGTCACAACCGATATCGCACCTTCCCGTGCTCGAAACATGGCTTTCAGGCCCACCGTCGACTAACTGTCATGTCGAACTGCATGCTGCCTATTGAGGATTACGCAATCGTCCACAGCCCTCACTCGCAGGTATGAAGATCAAGTCTGTTACACAAGCCCGGAGCAGACATTGAAAACGTGACACCAAACCGGTGACCCAAACATCCGAACCGGAAGCAAATTCACTCTCCAATCCCACTCTTTTCATTAAATCAATCCCAAATCTCATGCTGATTGGGATTCTATTGGTGTAGACCTATAGAAAGTCTACACCCCCTTTCAAATTTTCATCTTTTGTTGCCTTATAGCATGTAATTAAATTACATTAAATCAGACTTTTCCTGCCTTTATTTACACATCGTTACCCACAACTTAAAGTGAAAAACAAATTCCACAAATTTCAGAAAATTAACTAAAAATACAAAACTAGAATATCTCAGTGGGATAAGTGTCCCCTCATTTCAGAATTTCATATTTCCGGTTCCGGTTTTGAGCGGCAAGAGGTCTCCTTCGGGGCTCCCTGCTGACATTCTCAAAGTTAAGTTCCGGTTGTTATTTGTCCCGTTTTAACTGTTTAATTTTCTCACCTACATGTTAATGTGTGTTCCTAGTTCGGTTTTGTTTCAAAAATCGTGCTATTTTGTGAGTATTTATGTCGACGTTCTCACCTGGTGTTTGAGGCCTAGTCCTAGGCTTGAGGCCTACCGGTTCCACTTGGTGTTCGATCGTTTTTTTTTTGTTTGTTTGTTTGTTTTTTCTCCCCATTACCTTCATTTTCTATCCTCCCCATTACCTTCAATTTTCATCCTCCCCACTTTCCAAACATCCCCCATTCTCCCAACTAATCTTTTTCTTATCTCAAAAAAAAAAAAAAAAAAAAACCCAACAACAACAACAACCTTCTCCCGATTCTGCTACTTCTTCTTCCTCTTAACTTCCTCCTCGTCTTCCTCGATTTCTTTTTTTTTTTTTTTACACTTCCATGACCTAATCTGTTGAACTCTCATACATTAATATTAACAACAAAAACGATCTTATAATGCTTCATCTTCCTCTCTCACACATGTGGTACTCTTTACTGTTTCACAATGCACTACTCTTCTGCTATTTTAACAGACTGCTCTCATTTCGACCTCTCCTTCATTCCTTGCCTAAAAAATCCAACTATTACAGCGCTTCTTCTCTCCATGCTCTGAATTCGCCTTCATTGCATCCATCAAGAATTGTGTTAAATCGCATCTCTGACCTAAAACTTTTAAAAACCACAGTTTGCCATGGATGCTCGCTTTCCATCAACCATTCTTTTTTCCAACTTCAGTGCCAACTCACCCCCCTCACTCTCACTCTCACTCTCAAAGCAACCATCCCACTCTTCTCCCTCTAAGCCTCCCTCTCACCTCTCTCAAAAAATTCCCCCCTCACCTTTCTCCCACCTTTCATCCCCCTCACTCTTCCTTCTCTAAGTTGCCCCCCTCTCATACACCTACCTGCCTCCCTCCACTGCCCTCTCACCTCCATCTCTTCACTCCACCTCCTCAAATCCTCAACTGCCATCTTCCTTGTCTCTTGTCCCCCCTCTCTCACAGCACCACAGAGCCTTTTCTCCTCCTCATTCGGCCCCTCCCCTCGCTATTCTGCAATACCCCACACTCCTTCAGCAACCCTCCTTACCTCCCCCCCCTCGTCCCTCGTCCGACCCTCCCCCGCCCCCTCCACCTCCTGCACCAAAAGCCTCCTCCCCTACCTCTTCATTAAAAGTGTGGACCTCAAATATCCGGGGCCTTCGCTCAAACCTTTCAGATCTTTCCATGCAGGTTGCCACTGACAAACCAGACATTATCTGCCTAACAGAAACTTTCCTCCCCCAAGATGTGTCTGACTCCGAAGTATCTCTCCCTGGTTACTCCCTCTTACGGTATGACAGACCTGAGCCTCGTCCTGGTGGAGGTGTTGCTCTCTTCATCAAAGACTCTATTCCTCACTCTCCCTGCACTGCTCTCACTCCCCCACACCCCCAGGAATACCTCTGGCTTCGGCTTCCCCTCCACTCCCACCTCATGTTTATATGTGTACTGTACCGTCCACCGAACAGTGATGACTCCATCTACACCTCACTCTCCGAAAACATGGACCATCTTCTATCTTCTCATCCAAACTCTCTCTTCCTCTTATGTGGCGACTTCAATTGTCATCATGCCAGTTGGCTAGGTGTGGGTACCTCTCTCACCTGCCATGGGACATCAGCAAAAGCTTTCTGTGACTCATTGGGACTGACTCAATCGGTCAACTTCCCGACCCGGATCTCAACCAATGGTACTCCATCTCTTCTGGATCTGATTTTGACAAATTTCCCTGACAATATCTGCTGCTCTTCCTTCGCTCCAATTGGTTCTTCTGACCACGTCCTTATTAAAGTGGACATCTCTCTGGCTGTTATCAGAGAACCACCTCACCGCCGTCGAGTCTGGCATTTCACTCAAGCCGACTGGCAGGGTCTCCGAGCAGCCATCAAACTTACAGACTGGTCTCCTATCACTACTTTCTCAAACATCAACTCATCCTGGGAATTCTTTCAAAGAAACTTTGCTCTCCCTCATGCACAGATTTATCCCCTCTCGTGTTCAGTTGTCTTACCCTTCCTCCCGCCCTTGGTTTACTGAAGCTTGTGGCGAGGCAGTTGTCCTGAAACAACTTGCCTTTGCCTCATGGAAAGCAAACCCAACTGAGGGCAATCTCAGTTCTTTCCACAAAGCTCGGAACAAGTGTGTAGCTACCCTCAGGAGAGCAGAAAACAACATCTTTCTCATCTCAAGTCTGAACTCTCAAACCTCTCTCCCTCCTCAAAATCCTGGTGGCGTTTAATCAAATCTGTTTCTGGTGTATGTTCCCCCTCCATCCCCTCCCTTACCTCAAATGGCCGCACTGCTGATTCCACACGTGATAAAGCTGAATGTCTAAACTCGGTGTTTGCAGCTAAATCTTGTGTCCTAAACCCATCACTATCTCTACCCACTTTACCCAGTCGCACCCAACTGTCCCTGGACTCTGTATCCTTTTCTCCTGACAAGGTGGAGAGCTTGCTTTCAAACCTCGAGTCAGATTCTGCAACCGGTCCAGACGGCATCAGCCCACGTGTCCTCAAAGCCTGCTCTTCTGCTCTTGCTCACCCTCTCTCTGTTCTATTCACCCTCTCATTTTCCCAAGGTCATCTGCCATCTGCTTGGAAATCTGCTAACATCACTGCCCTGCATAAAAAAGGTGCAAAAACAGATCCTGTAACTACAGACCAATCAGCCTTCTCCCAATCATCAGCAAGGTTATGGAATCCATCATCGCTTCAGACATGAAATCCTTCCTCTTCTCCAATGGCTTGATTTCCAATCATCAATTTGGTTTCAGACCAGGTCACTCTACCCTAGATATGCTGCTACTGCTCTCCCATAAATGGATGGAGGTCCTCAATGCCAGACAGGAAATCCGAGCCGTATCCCTGGACATATCACGTGCTTTTGACACAGTCTGGCACCCTGCCCTACTCACCAAACTCTCTGCCCATGGTATTCAAGGCCATCTCCACTCATGGCTCGCAGACTTCCTCTCCTGTCGCAGTCAACGTGTGGCCCTAAATGGAGTTCTTTCATCCCCTCTTCCTGTGCAGGCTGGAGTTCCTCAAGGTAGCGTTCTGGGCCCTGTTCTTTTCTGGTTTTCATCAATGATCTCTCGGACTCTCTGGAAAATCCTCTATTTCTCTTTGCCGATGACTCAACCCTCTGCCGTACCATCTGTCATCCCTCAGACCGGCAAGCAGCAGCTTCTTCGCTCACTGCAGATCTGGATAAAATCACAAACTGGTCCAACACGTGGAACATGTCTTTCAATCCAGACAAATCTCACACTCTCACTATGTCTCTTCGAAAGGACCGTTTACAAAACCCCCCATCCACTTTCTCAACAATCCTCTGGAAGAAGTCTTTTCTTTCAAGCTTCTGGGTCTCACTATCTGCCATGACCTTTCCTGGGAAAGTCACATTTCCAACCTTGCCTCAAAAGCCAGTCGCCGACTGGGAATCCTCCGTCGTGCAAAGTCCTTCCTCGGCCCTCTTGAGCTCCTGACCACTTACAAAGCTTTTGTCCGTAGCCTGATGGAGTACTGCTCTCCCCTCTGGGCTGGTGCTCCTGCCTCCCACCTTTCTCGACTTCACGCTGTCGAAACCAGGGCTTTTAAGATCATTGGCATCTCCCGCAATGAAGCTGAGTCTTTGGGCCTCTCACTCAATCACCGCAGGTTGGTCGGTGGTCTTTCTGTCTTCTACCGACTCCTCTCCAGCCTTGCCCCCCCTGCTCTCTCTGCGATTTGTCCCAACCACATTTCCACAGGGCGCTCAAGGTCCGCCAACAACCCCTTCTGGTAAAACTACCAAAATCACGAATCACTGCTCATCTTCACTCTTTCATTCCTCTTTTTTTCCCGCCTTTGGAATAAACTTCCTCACTCTATTCTTTCCCATTCTTCCCTTCAGGCTTTCAAAACAGCTGTTCACCACCACCTCTTATCTTCCCCCATCCAAATCCTCGATCTTTTCTACCCCCGATAATCCACCCAAGCCCACTTCCTTCAATTCTCCTGCTTTCCTTCCTGAAAGTCCCTTTAATGTCCATCTTCCCCTCGCCATGTTCCCCGTCCCATCCCCATCCCTCTCCCTTCCACAGTTCACCTGTGTCTGTTCCCCAATGTTTTGTCCCTTCCACTCCCGCCCCTCTTGTCTCATGCCTCCTTGCTGTGAGTTGTGTGTTAGCTCTCATACGAGCCTCGACCAAGGTATACAAAAAAAAAAAAAAAAAAAAAAAAAAAGAATAAAATCAGCTGTTCCAGGAGGTTTCCTCTGCTGGGGAGTGCATTTCACAGTAAAGACTCAACCACGAGCACCAAGGGAGCTTTCAAATGACTTCCGGGATCCAATTCAATCCATTGGGACCATACTCTGTGCAGAGCGTTGGTGGTGGCAAAGCAGTCTCCTGGACTATTGGGCACAATCCTGGACGGGTCGCCACTCCGACGCAGGATACTCGAATGGCTCAATCATCCCAGCAAGCTGGTACACATTTTGCCGACCTCGGAAGGATGACAGGCTGAGTCAACCCCACCTGGTATTAATTCAACGAACAAGTGGGATTTGAACTCAGGACCCTCGGATCCCAAGCCAGCCCACCCGAAGAATTAAGCCAACACCAGGTGGCTTATATTGCAGTATATTATGATGATAACAGGTAAGAGAAATTATGACCACAGCTTCCAACTCAAGGGTTTACTGATAATAGCTTTAAAATTAAGTTTAATCCAATAAAAATATTTCATCTGAGTAAAACATTCAGATTATTAATCGAAAGGCACTGTCACACCTTGACGTTTTAGCTAGCAATGGCAACGTATAAAAATGTATTTAAAACGTTGGCGTACGCTGAAGTTTTGAGGTTTTTAAAAAAGTTTGGTCATATTCATAACGTGTTGTTCGTATGCATAATATATTAGTAATGGGCACAGAACGTTTTGTTGTCTTATAGATAACTTATACCAACGAATGCTGAGCCTGTTGTCGGCGTTCACAAACTATGCCCAACGATAGTTTAACTTAGTCATAGTGCGCTGCACATATCACCGACGAACTCATGGCGTTCTATGTTAAAAACCTGCCGTTCGCTGATTTAAATCATAACCGCCTGAAAATTGGAAGTGTCAACATCGCAGTCACACCTTGACCATTTAGCCAGCGTATGCTGACCTATGAAAAATGTGTCTAAAACGCTGGCACACGTCGAATACGGTATGGGTAAGTTGTGTATACGTTAGGAGCATGCTGAAAAACAATCAAGTGCGCTGGCATATTACGTGGTACGTCTAGTACGTCGTGAAATTTCAAGCATGCTGAAAATTTGACGACATACTCGAAGTATGGCTCACAAGTTCCGCATACGTTGGCATAAGTTCCTGGCACGCTCCGCGATCGTTGTCACACGTCGGACACACGTTACTTGCAAGTTACTCATAAGTCGAAACACATCGAGGTAATGTTTAGCATACCCGAAACTTAATTTTTAACCTATGAGTAACGTGCTTTGAACCGATGAGTAACGTGCTTTGAACCTATGAGTAACGTGCTTTGAACCTATGAGTAACATGCTTTGAACCTATGTGTAAAGTATCTCAAACGCACATTGTCGTATGTAAATGAATTTGATTGACGTCTTCCAGACGACCACAGAACTTACATCTACCGTATAATGGCGATTGGGCAGCGTTTAGGGGAATTGGTATGTACAAATGGGCTTCACAAGAGGAACCCGTCAGTGTTCCAGACTCCATGTTGAGTCGATGTCAATGTCAGTAGTATCAGTAGTATTGGTATTGGTAGTAGGTGAGCGTGATAGGGAGGGTGTGGGTGATGATATTTCCTCATTGCGTCCACGAATAGGAGACTACTTTGCACCATTGTTCGATGTTCTTTTCGGCTAATTTTTTTTTTCTCATTCCCACGATGAACTATTTTTTTGTTTCAGTTTTTAAAGTATTCAAAACGACTTGGACAAATGCATAATGTACTAGTAATGAACACAGAACGCTTCGATAACTAATAGACAAGTTATACCAATGATTGATTAGCGTGTTTTAGGCGTCCACAACCTATGCCCAACGATAGTCTAATGTATGCATAGCGTGGCAGCGTATCGTCGACGATCACGTGAGGTTTTCTATTCATAGACTGCAACTTCACTTTTAATAAATGGCTGTCACTCGCCTATTGTTTTTGGACGCTGGTGCTCGGCAATTGAAATTGTTTTCATTGAACGAGTTAAATCACTTCCACAGCACTGTAGTCATGGCACCAACAGCAGCAGGCTCAGTGCCAGTCTCATGCCAGGCTCAAGCGGATCCCTGTAGAAGGTGTACTGCTTGGTTGTCCTTGGACCCACTCTGGCTAGCAGCTTGTCGAACATCGCTAGGGGCATTCGCAGGAAGTTGTTGAAGGATGCATGGTCCTCGTTCCAAAGTTCCACCATGAGCTAGTCATATATGCCATAATGGCATCGCCTCCCGATCCATGGTCTGACCCAGTTCCTTCTCCTCCATTCACGTCTTCTTCTCCCGGCTCTATTGGCACGCAACTGGCGCAGTGTCAACTCGATGAGGTCATGTTGATGTTCGAGGACAGGTAGGTATTGTCGTCTCAGCCTTGCCGTATCCTCCATTTCTCGGAATGACATGGACCTGTACTCACCACGAAGTCTAAAAAAAAAGATGGGTTCCTCCTGCGAAGCCCCTTTTTATATACTAATTCCCCTAATCGCTGCCAATATGCCATTATACGGTATCTGCAAGTTAGAAACGCGTTCAGTAAGTTCTGTGGTCGTTCTGAAGACGTCAAATACGTCTACATACGTATTTGTGCATCGGACATGCTTTACAAACAATTCCCAAGCACGTTACTCATAGGTTATTAAAAAAGTCACGGGTACCCTAAACATTACTTTGACGTGTTTCGACGTATGAGGAACTTTCAAGTAACGTGTTGCGACATGTGAACAGCGTTCGTATAGCGTGCTTACAAAACGTTACTCATCGGTTAGAAATAAGTTTCGGGTACGCTAAACATTACCTCGACGTGTTTCGACTTCTGAGTAACTTACAAGTAATGTGTCGACGTGTGTCAACGATCGCATAACGTGCCTACAACTTATGGTCAGCGTAGCGGAACATGTGAGTCAGACGCCGGCATACGTCGTAAAATTTCAAGCATGCAAAAATTTGAGGACAACCCAAAAGTACATCGTTTAAAGCCAGCGTACTACGATGTATGGCAGTGTTTTTCAGCGTGATCTTAACATATACAAAACGTAGCCATAACGTATTCGACGTGTGCCAGCGTTTTAGACAAATTTTTCATAAATCGGCATACGCTGGCTAAATCGTCAAGGTGTGACAGCGGCTTAAGGATGATAATGATAAATTTTATAGATAAACAAGTTCGTGTCAATGGGATAACATATCAAGGTTAGAATCAATGGGATCATGTATCCAGTTTAACCCACAACTTAGGAACTCTAATCTTACACTGTGTTTATCAAATTGTCAAACCTTCTTCTTTCCACGTGAAAAAAAAATCATCATTCCATGCATCTAAATCACAAGTAGGAGAAATATATAGTGGTAAACATCAGTGTACATTTATATGAAATTGGGACATTGGCAGACAAGGAACAAATAAATATATAAATATAATATGCGCCATTTGAAACATGGATTTCAAGCATCATGATCATTCAGTTAGGATAAGAACAGCATGCAGGCCAACCGATTCAGAAATGGCGTCTATTTAAAACTTTTCTGAATATTATTAAATCAAATGTGCTTATCAAAGAATATAGGTCAGCAATCATGGTCAGGGAGAAAGTTGTGGAAAGGCACAAATGAGGGAGTGGGTATAAAAAATATTTCATAGGCCTTGAATATTCCATGGAGCACAGTTAAGACAACCATTAAGAAGTGGAAAGCATGTGGCACCACCAAGACTCTGACTTGATCAGGCCGTTCCTCCAAACTGGATGGCCAAGCAAGGAGACTGATCCGAGAGGACACCGAGAGGCCAATGACAACTTTGAAAGAGCTACAGGCCTTTATGGAAAAGACTGGTCACTGTGTGCATGTGACAACAATATCTCAAGCACTCCACAAGTCTGGCCTGTCTGGAGGAGTGGCAAGAAGGAAGCCATTACTCAAAAAAGCCCACCTTGAATCGCATTTGAGGTGTGTGAAAAAAACACTCCAGAGATTCTGAAGCCATGTGGCGAAAAGTTTTGTGGTCTGACAAAACCAAAATGGAACTTTTTGGCCTAAATTCAAAACGTTACATTTGGCAGAAACCCGCCACAGCACATCACCCAAAGAACCACCATTCCTACTGTGAAGCATGGTTGTAGCGTCATGTTATGGGGATGTTTCTCATTAGCAGGGACTGGGGCACTTGTCAAGACTGAAGGGAAAATGGATGGAAGAAAATACACAAAAATCCTGGAGGAAAACCTGCGACCTTCTGCAAAAAAGCTGAAATTGGGAAGGAAGTTTACCTTTCAGCATGACAACGACCCGAAGCACACAGCCAAAGCTACTCTGGAGTGGCGTAGGAACAAAAAGATAAATGTCATTGGGTGGCCCAGAGTCCCGACCTAAATCCACTCGAAAATCTGTGGCATAACTTGAAGATTGCTGTCCATCAACGCTCCCCACGCAACTCGACCAAGCTTGAACAGTTTTGTTCAGAAGAATGGGCAAATATTGCCCAATCGAGGTGTGCAAAGTTGGTAGAGACCTATCCCAACAGACTCACAGCTGTAATTGCTGGCAAAGGTGCTTCCAACAAGTATTGACTCAAGGGGGGGGGGGAGGAGGGTGGACACTTATCCAACCAAGATATTCCAGTTTTGTTTTTTGGAAATGAGTTTTCTGAAATTTATAGAATTTGTTTTTCACTTAGAAGTTGTGGGTTACGATGTATAAATAAAGGTGGAAAAAGTCAAATGTAATGCAATTTAATTCCAGGCTACAAACAACCAAAAGGTGAAATTTTTGAAAGAGGGTGTATACTTTCTATAGGCACTGCAGCTCAGATAATTCTAATTGTGAATGAGACTTATAAAGACGTCTTAGACAGACCAGAAAGCCAACATGGCAGACGCAGGATTTTCTTCCCAACCATTGTGGGTGGAGTCAAGTCAGCTCTCCAGCCAATGAGTTTGAAGGCTTCTTATGCATGCAGCTTCATTACATTTTTTAAAAGCTTGCAGAGACTCTGCCTGTTTGGCACGAGTTAGCAGAGCTACAGCCCCTTACATCTCCATGGGGGAAGTAATGCAGCCAATACCAGGAAAACAATTAAATTCTCAATTTCATAGATCAGTCCACCCTGGAGAGGGAATATCCACAGATACGTTCCTGGCTTGTTGGCCATCATCCTTATGTAGAATGCCTTTTTTATATAAAGAGTAAAAATAAATCAAGCAAATTAACAGAACTTGTGGCATTGAATATAACCCCATCGCCAAAATACACCATCCAGCAAGACTGTCCCGTAAGCATACACATGCATCTCAGCCCGGAGACTGAAGTACATGGTCAATCAAACACACACACACACACACACACACACACACACACACACACACACACACACACACATACACATACACATACACACACACACACACACACACACACACGCTAACCCCAAAGGGTCAGAACGCATGGTCACAATTGGACCCACTCCTCAATAGGAGCAGGTTCCCATGACCTGAGCGAGAAGCAAAAGTCGAGCTGTGGATTACGATGTGTAAATAAAGGTGGAAAAAGTCTGATTTAATGCAATTTAATTCTAGGCTATAAGGCAACAAAAGGTGAAATTTTTTTAAAGGGGGTGTAGTCGAAACCCTCCAAAAAATTAGTTCAAGACCAGTCCCCATGACTGCAGTGGGTACCAGGAAGTCAACACCACACCAGCTATTGCTGCATGCATCCAAACCACCAGGAAATTCCATGTATGTATATGTAAATGTATGACTGCGGTATTAAGCATATGACCGCGGATTTACCGAGTAAATGTAAACTGTCTTTTATTGGCAATATAATATATACAGGGTGTTTCAAAAAGATTGATACAACTTCAAATTCCTGCCATTTCTTTGTTTTTTGACCGACATTGTTTTCCTTTTCAGAGTTTGGTGGTGTTATCGTGATATTTGTTGCCTGGGATTTCCCACTCCATCGCTCAACTATGCCATTGACAGTGAAGCAGAAGACAAAAGTGGTGGCTCTGTGGTATGAGACTATGAGGTATGAGGCCCCGTGAGGAGGAGTGATGTAAGCGACAATTTAATGATATGATGATGAGAGGCTCGGATGATAGGGGAAGGGTTAAAATAGTGCTATATGGCATTAACTCCAAAATGGCCCATGTGTCCCTTACATCACTCCTCCTCGTGGCGCCTCATATGTAGACACCCGCCAGAGGTTCTGCCGGGAATACGACCTCAGAACACGTGATGGACCTACAAATTGTGCCATTCAACGTATTGTGAAACATTTTGAGCACAAGGATACAGTGCACAACCAGAGCAAGGGCAACAGTGGCAGGCCAGCATCAGTAACCAAGAACCAAGCCAACATCGACACCGTGTGGGATTCACCAGTGGACAGTCCCAAGAAGTCCCACCGGCGGCGCTCCTGGGAGCTCGGCATCAAACAAACATCAGTTTGGTGTATCCACACAAATGAACTGAAGGTTTTCCAAAACATCATCTCCATTAGGCATAAACTGAGTCAAGATGACATGAGAAGGAGACTTGACATGTGCAATTGGGTCAGTGACAGGATGGAGTAGTACCCAAACTGCATCAACCTGATCTGGTTCGGTGTTGAAGTCCATTTCCACTTGAACAGTGGCATCAACAGCCACAACAACAACACAACAACTAATCCACAACTCCATCACGTGTTTACTTCCTGGGAGAAAGCAGTCATGAGGACTGGTCTTGAATTAATGTTTTAGAGGGTTTCGACTACACCCCCTTTAAAAAAATTTCACCTTTTGTTGCCTTATAGCCTAGAATTAAATTGCATTAAATCAGACTTTTTCCACCTTTATTTACACAACAACCCTCAGGTGGGGGCAGAACCACCTGAGGAGATCACTGAGAGGTACCTGAGAGGGCCGATGGTCACATGCTTCTGTGTTTTCAATGCCAGATGGGGAACGCTGGGGCCTTACTGGTTTGAGAATGACAGCAGCAGTACGGTGACGATCAATGGCGAGTGCGACCAGGCCGTGCACCAGAAGTTCCACAATGATCTTGCACAAAAGGTCACCCCAAACTAGCTCAGCATGACCTGGTTTATGCAGTATGGTGCACCTACGCATACAGCTGGTGAGACCATCACTTTCCTGCGGCAGCTCTTCAGAAACCTCCTCATTGCTTTGGGTAATGCTCATGACAGGGCATCCCATCGCGAACTTGAACCCTCGGGATTACTGGTTCTGGGGGGCTGCCAAGGGCTCTGTCTCTGCCAAACACCCTGCCACACTGGATGATCTATTGCAGGAGGTGTCAGACTACCTCCAGACAGTGACACATGAGACCTACAGAAAATGTTGGATAGAACTTTGGAGTCAGGATTAATGCCTGTCTGAACCTGGAAGACACACATCAAGAACATCAATTTCAAGTATTTTGCATAAATGCCAATTTCAGACCTTGGGCTCTCATGAACTCCAGCAGTGACTAATTGCAAAAGTAATCAGTGATAGAAAATACCATGTCATAAGCTTTCACGAAATGTTTGGTTCATGTTCCTGAGGTTTCTGTTTCTTTGTAAATAAACGTTTAAAGTTGCATCACTCCTTTTGAAACACCTTGTGTATTGCCAAAGACAGTTAGACATACTTTGAACGATGACAATTAGATTCGGAAATAGAGAGTCTCCCTGGGATTGTCCTGGTTTCTGCACACGTGGATTGTACATATATATATATATATATATATATATATATATATATATATATATATATATATATATATATATATATATATATACATACACATATACATATACGCGTGTGTGTATATGTGTATATATATATATATATATATATATATATATATATATATATATATATATATATATATATATATATATATATACACATACGTATCTACACACACACACACACACACACGTATATGTATATGTGTATGTATATATATGTATATGTAGATATGTATGTATATATATATATATATATATCTATATATATATGTGTATGTATTATATATATATATATATATATATATATATATATATATATATATATATATATATATATATATATATATATATATATATACACGACCAGTCAAAAGTTTTAGAACACTCCCATTTTTTCAGTTTTTACTGAAGTTTAAGCAGTTCAAGTCCAGTGAATAACCTGAAATGGTACAAGGTTTAGGTTCCCAAAAACTGAAAAATAATGTAAATTTCAGAGTTGTTAAAAAGGCCCTTTTCAGGGAACAAGTAATGGGTTAGCAACTGCAGCTGTTCTGCAGCAATGGAAGTAAATTAAGCCTTGAAAGTTGATGCAAACAATTCCAACAGGTATCCCAACTTTTGTTGATTCGTTGAAAACCATCTGTCTGCATAAAACAGTGTTGGAACAGACTGTGTTGCGACACCCTCTGAAGCATTATTTGGACAATGTTGCACTGCAGGAAGTAGTATATTGCAATCATAATGGTAAGAAAAAGACAATTAACAAAGGAAGACAGACAGACCAATATAACCCTTAAAAGTGTGGGTCTTTCCTTTAGAGAAAATGCAAAAGAAGCCAAGGTGTCAGTGAGTACAGCTTCCTACACTATCAGAAGGCACTTGGATACTGGAGGAAACTGACAGGAAGAGGTCTGGCAGACTCAAAGCCACAACACAATCAGAAGACAAGTTTCTGACAGTCAACAGCTTGTGTGATAGGCGGCTCACAGGACAGCAACTTCAAGCACAGCGTAACACTGGTCGAAGTAAGGAAGTCTCAGTTTCAACTGTGAAGAGAAGACTTCGAGCTGCAGGTTTGACAGGTCGAGTGGCAGTAAGAAAGCCATTGTTAAGATGGCAAAATAAGAAAAAGAGGCTTGCCTGGGCCATGAAGCACCGCCAGTGGACTACTGAAAACTGGAAGAAGGTCTTATGGACCGATGAATCCAAATTTGAAATCTTCGGTTCATCACGCAGGGTGTTTGTACGCCGTCAAGTAGGTGAAAGGATGGTTCCTCGGTGTGTAACACCAACAGTCAAACATGGAGGAAGAAGTGTGATAATCTGGGGCTCTTTTGCTGGATCCAGAGTCGACGACTTGCACAGTGTGACTGGCAAGCTGAACCAAAAGAGCGACCACAGCATTTTGCAGCGCCATGCAATACTCTCTGGTCGATGCCTAGTTGGTCAGGGGTTCATCCTACAGCAAGATAACGACCCAAAACATACCTCCAGGCTATGTCAGAACTACCTTAGAAGAAAAGAACAAGGCGGTAGGCTTCAAATCATGGAATGGCCAGCACAGTCTCCAGACTTAAACCCCATCGAGCTGGTTTGGGATAAACTGGACAGAAGGGTGAAAGCAAAGCAACCTTCAAGTGGAACACATTTGTGGAAACTTCTGCAACAGTGTTGGGAAGAACTTTCCGAACAATATTTGATTTCCATTGGAGAAAGAATGCCACGAGTATGTTCGGTTGTTATATCTCCAAAAGGTGGCTACTTTGATGAGTCAAAAATTTAGATTTAATTTTGTTCAACAAAACGATTCCATGATTTATTTTTTTTATCTGCAATTGTTTATTTGTTCTGTGCTTTAATTTCAGAGTACATTGAAACATTAAACTGCTTAAATTTCAGTAAAAACTGGAAAAATGGGGGTGTTCTAAAACTTTTGACTGGTAGTGTATACACATATACATATCCAAAGACAGTTAGATATACTTGGTAAATCTGTGGTAATGTGCGTAACACCGCAGTATTTGAAATGCACACTGACATACGTACCACCAAGAGATGAATGGATTTAGCCATGACTTTTTCGAGGAGATCTTGCACCTCTCATGTGGAAACATAAAAATAAAGTAGAAATGGCTTCAATAAAAGGAACTTTATGTAAGTGCACAAGAACGTGTGGAAAGAAAGTGATGAAAAGGGGGGTTTTTTTCAATGGGAAGACAGGAAATATGGGAAAAAATTTACGATGACAATGGGATTCGGAAACAGATCGTCTCCCAGGGGTTGCCCTGGATTCCCCGCATGTGGATTGTGAACTTGTCCCAGGCAATGCAGTTCTGCTCGGATGAGCTCATATTGCATGAAAAGCATTTATGTCTGTTATCTGTCCACCCTATTTTAACCTGGGAGATTACGGACCTCGTATTCTGAACTCATTTGTTTCGAAGAGGCCAGTTGCCTCTCTCTGGTGGCTCTATGGTGGTTGAGGTATGGAACCTGTGCTAAAAGGTGTCTTGGTCAGACGACTGAGTCCTTATAAAGGGGATAGGTGTTCAAAATGGAAGGCACGAACCAACTAGTGTAGCTGCTCATTAGGCAAAGCTCAGGTCTGACACTTTGACCGTCGAGTGGTCTTCACCCAGGACTGTGCAGGCATCGTGCACCAGGTGTTAAGTACACTCTCAAGGGGGATGGGGCAAAACATGAATGTAATAACCAGATGGTGAACCTAATGTGTTTTCATGATCGCCTTGCGTGTCAGACTTGGTGTGGTCAGGTGTATGTGGGAGAGGGGGTGGGAGGGGGGTGATGTCACTTTTGTGGTTGTAACCTCTTCTTAATGTATAATATGAAACATTTAAAAATAATTTAAAAAAAACATTTTACAAACATTGTAATTACACTGCAATGACTATTTTATTTATTATATCACTCCACCCATAAGTACACCTGACCACACCCAGTCTGACACGTAAGGGGGTAAGGCTATGATGAAAACACATTAGCTCTCACCATCTGCTTATTGCAGTCACGTGATGCCTCCTTACCCTCAGGAGGATATTTAACACCAGGCACACGATGCCTGCACAGTCCCAAATGAAGACCATTTGGTGATGGAAATGTCAGAGCTGAGCTTTGCCTTTTGGGCAGCTATATTATAGTTGATGGGGCCTTCAGTATTAAATGTGGATCTTCCCAAGTACAACTGGTTTATATATTTTTTAATAAAGAGGAAAGATACAGATTGTATCAGGGTTCTTGCTCACCCTCAAATAATTAAAATATTCCCCTTCAAGGTTCCCTGGAAGGAGGTGGGAGAGTGGCTCGTTGAAACCCACCTGGATAAACCGCTGGATGAGGAAAGGATGACAAAGGCAATTGAATACTTCAATAAAACACGAAACTTTGCTTTACAAAAGAATATCGTGACGTCTCCGTCCATAAAATAGATGAAAAACGACGATTGTAAATTGCATTCGAGAGAGAAAAAGTTCTGTTTCTTTAGGCGTCGAGACAGACCTTGTATAAACGATTTGCTGCCGTAGAAAAGCAGGTCATGACTCGTATACTCTGCTGTACTGTCTTGTCTGCTGCATGTATCTGTCAATCATTATCACTATTTCATAGTGTGCTTGTTTATTTGCAAAGAAAATAACGTGCTGGTTATCAATCTCCCAAGTTTGGGAGAATAAGTTGGTACCCGACGAGTAATGCGGAACTTCCTCATCTCAGGGCGTGTCGCTCTTAACCTCATTAAGAGCAAATTTGGGAGCAACATGAATTCAATATTCGATGGCATACACATACACACCGTCAGTTCACAAAACCAAGACCAATGCCTCCGTAGAGTTTATGATAACAGGTCACCAGCGACGATCAGTCACAGGATTTCAAGCACAACCACGTGAAACAAATGCAATATTGGTGAAGGAGTCGGATAGAACTCGAACCCTGGCAAGAATGAGACGATCATTCATTCTGAAAATGGACCATCTGTGAATCATCAGGGATTTTTTTTATTTTACAAAACGTCTTTATGAGAGCTGAAATAATTCATTGCCATTAATCAGTAATATCATAAAATAATAAATACTCCACTCTCGCCTCCAATGTTTCATAATGCTCTCTCGTCTTCTCTGGAACTGTCATCCTGAGCATGTTGCACAGGGAGATCTTATTGTTTCTTCCATTTCCACAACTGAACTTTACTACACCCACCGAGAGCCAATTCTCGCCCTTTGTCTTACAATTTATTTCCATATGTTGCGGTGCATCCATTTATTGTTGTCCCACCATATCTTTTTTAACCTCTCCTCTATCGATTCTTTTCCCCCCATCATTCTGCTCTTCAATTCGCTACAATACCTGTACAAAAGCAACGGTAATACTAGAATGACACTCTGAGTGCATACCTCTGCCAGGTTGAACAGTTTACGTTTTGTATCCCAATGATCGGCCGGATCTGTTTTCGGACCTGAACCAAAATCTAATCGGCTTGTTCTTGTCACACACCCAACCTGTCCACTAAGTTTCATCCAAATCCGTGCATAATTTTTTGAGATATCCTGCTCACAGACAAACAAACAAACAAACAGACAGACAGGGGTGAAAACACAACCTCCATCCACCTTCGGTGACGGAGTTAATAATAATATTACATAATATGGTAGTAGCAAGTACCTGCAGAAATTCCGTGTAATTTGAAATGTGATTTCAACAATATTACGCAAAGAAAAATTAAATATCGAACATTAATCTAATATTGTTGAGTAATGTGCTCCTAAAAGATGTTGCTTGCTCAAATCAACCCCCTCCCTCCCCAACCCCAAATGTCAACTCTCTCAACCCCCAAGACCTGAACTCTCCCCCTCCTACCCCAAGTTTTCAAAAGTTGCTCACCCCCCCCCCCACCAACCCAAGCCTCAACTCTCTTCTCCCAACTCTGTCCTCCCCTCCCCCTTTCTTTACATTCTTCAAAGCAAAAGGGCATTCTTACATCATTACATATTATTTCTTCATTACCTCATTAAAATGGTGCCGGGTGTGAAGTGACAGTCGAAACGCCCAATTCACAATCTCGCGACATGTGATGGAGAGATACACAGATGGACAGACAGACAGACAGACAGACAGGCAAGCGTATTCATATATACATGTTCCCTTACAAGGAACATCACCACAGGAGGAGGCCAATAGACCCATCAAATCCTGCACCACTATTTCCAACTGATGGTTGTTTGTCCTTTCTCTATTTTTAATTGCTGAGCATCAAGCAAGGAAGCACCACATACAATTTTCAAAGTCTTTGGTATCTTTGGGTCAAATCACAGACAACTCAGACCTCAGAGCAGATTCACTAATCATTCTGTGACCGAGGCTGTCAATAAGAAAAAGAAAAAAAATTCAAATTTTATTTTGGACCAAAACAAGCAACTACAAGCAGCAATCTCACTTCAGGACTGCTCTCCTATATCAATCGCCTCTGATATTAATTCAGCCTTGGAATTCTTTCATAGAAACCTGCTCTCCATTACGCACATAATCATCCCATCCCATCTTGAGTTATCTTAACCACCCTCCCACCCTTATGCAGTGAATTCTGTGCTGAGGCAGTTGCCTTAAACCACCTTACGTTCTCCTCCATGAAGACAAATCTGACCGAAGGCAACCTCAGATCATTCCACAAAGGCCACAACAAGTGTGTGTCTACTCTCAGGACAACCAGAAAACAACATCTGCCCTACTGCAAGAATGAACCTTCAAACTTGTCTCCCTCCTCTAAAACCTGGTGGCACCTTGTTAAGTCTGTCTCTGGTGTATGCTCCCCTTCCATCCCCACCCTCTCCTCAATGGACCACAGCTGACTCCACTTGTGAGAAGGTCGAATGCTCAATTCTGTATTTGCTTCCATATCTTGTGTCCCCCAAACCCTCACTTCTGGTACCCACCCTTTCCAGTCGCACTCAACTGCTCCTGGACTCTGCATCCTTTGCACCTCAGAAGGTGGAGAAGGCTCTTTCAATTGACTCTGACTCTGCTTCCATACTTGACAGCATCAGCTCACGTGTCCTGAAAACCTGCTCTGCTGCTCTTTCCCATCCTCTCTCTGCCATTTTCATCCTTGGTCATCTTCAAGCTGCTTGGAAATCCGCAAACATTGCAGCATTTCATAAAAAGGTGCAAAAACTGATCCCTTTAACTCCAACCCAATAAGTTTACTTCCAATCATCATCAAGGTCATGCAATCTATCATCACAGTTGGCATAAAATCATTCCTTTTCTCCAACTGGAGAGTTCATTTGACACCTTACCCTGCACAGTGTTCAATTATATAACTTAATCGAAATAAAATAATGATTTTAAATGTCATATAAAAATTCCATAAGTATAGCACTGCTCTTGCATTCTCATACACCACCATATTTAACATGTCCAAGTATTGCTGTAATGGAAAAATAAAAAGGTGGAAAAGGTGATTTGTGTTCTACAGTGTTCAGGTATATAAAATTTAATTGAAATGCAATGGACTCTAAAGGTCATGGAAAAAAAAAACATCCAGGGGTTGACCGTTGTAGATGCCAGAGTCTTATACACCACCTTATTTAACACATTACATGGGTTATTCATGCTTGTTGTTTGTGTCCTTTATGACGTCCTTAAAAACTGGAAGGGCAAAATTTACGAAAAGCGCTTAGCGAGTATCTTGCTAACACATGCCTAACCCTTAAATGGTGACAAAAACATCGTAGTATGTACACAGCTAATCGCCCATTTAAATAGCAATTTACGAAAAGCGCTTAGCGAGTATCTTGCTAACACATGCCTAACCCTTAAATGGTGACAAAAACATCATTGTATGTACACAGCTAAGCACCCGTTTAAATAGCAATTTACAAAGGGAGATAAACAGCCCATTAGTTGTGCGTGTCAAAATTATGATTCAATGCCTCCTAAACATTTATTTTGTTCAGCACGCCATGGAAGAGGTTACCAAACCAATTCACCTAAATGGCTCCGCATTGGCCTCGGCTCATGTACATCAATTTACATTTTTAGTTTGTGTGTTCCAACGACAGCAACATGTCGGAAAAGAAAAAAAGGGGATAATTTTTATTGGAGTAACAATTGTGTTTAATCAAAGTAATCGAGGTTCACCAAGGAGCAATACAAGACAGGATAAGCAGGACAAGTTTGATGTTGTCATACCTCTCCCGAAGATTGCTTCTACCCATGAAGATTGTCAATGCACGTTGGTGAACTGTCCTATTATTCCTACCATCCTCTTCTGTCTCCTCTTGAGATAATTCATGCACGATCCTAACACGTCTATATTCACTGTCTCATGTAATCGACCGATTATAAACTGCCATGCAATGCTTGCTTCAAGGCCTTCAACACACTCTTAAACCTGCCCTCGATGACATGTAGAAATTTATTTGTTATTTAAAGGCTTGTGATTACGTTTTGATGATGTGATTACATTAGATAATCACTCTTCCGCGATTGGTGATTAACTTTGAATGGGTGATCATCACACGATTGGCGATTCTACATGTGTCCAATTCTTAAACAAAATGCCTTTCATAAATTCGGACCAGTAAGTTTCCTGTTTGGAATTATTTTCAATTTTGTTAGACTGCCAGGCAGGCAGAGTAAACAAAAATGATCGCACTTCTCTCTGCGCATGCACGATCATGACAAATTCAGAGCTAAAGTACTGCTAAACTACAGGTTCGTTTTCTGATTCATGTTCTGATTTGTGTTCAAAATGTAATATCCAATTAAAGTTAAGTTGTTCCTTGATCATAGGCTGACATTTGTAGGTAGACAGACAGACAGACAGACAGACAGACAGACAGACAGACAGACAGAAGTGAACCAATTGCTTAACCTCTCTTTTTGCTTTGCATGTGTGAGGAAGTGACCATCTCACAACATCAATTCAGATTCAAACCAGGTCACTCTACCTTGGACATGCTGCTCTATCCCTCCCAACAATGGATGGAGGCCCTCAACGTCAGACATGAGATCAGGGCTGTCTCAAGATATATCACAAGTTTTTAATACAGTCTGGCATCCTGCCCTGCTCTCCAAACTGTCTGCCTGTGGCTTCAAAGGCCAACTCCACTCTTGGGTTGCCGACTTCTTCCACCAACATTTTGCTCTCAACAGAATCCTTTCATCTCCTCTCCCTGTCAAGGGTGGAGCTCCCCCAAGGCAGTGTTTCTGTCCCCATAATTTTTCAAATCTTCATCAATGGTTTCTCTGACTTTCTGGAAAATCCTCCTTTTCTCTTTGCAGATGGCTTCATCCTCTGCCATGACATTACTCATCCTTCAGATAGACATGGAGCAGCCTCTTCCCTCTCTCCAGATCTTTACAAAAATCATAAACTGGTAAAACACATGGAATATGTCTTTTATCTCTGAGAAATCCCACACATTCACATTTACTCTCATTCTCTTTCTATCCCTCTCTCAAAATACGGTATGGCAAACCCTCCCATCGACTTTCTAAACACCTTCTCGAGGAGGTTTAGTCACTCAAACGACTCGTTCTCACTTGGGCAAACCACATTTCAAAGTTGGCCTAAGCTGGTGTCTCCCAAGATGTTGGCCTCCTCGGCAACTGGGCATCCTCTGTCATGCAAAATCCTTTATTGGCACAACTGAACTCCCATCCACCTACAAGGCTTTCATCCTCCTTTTGATGGAGAACTGCTCTTCCCTCTTGCCTGGCTCACCTGTCTCATACCATGCTTATCTTTACACGGTGGAAACCAAGGCCTTCAAGATCATTGGAATCTCCAGCGATGAAGCTGAGTCTATGGGCCTATCACTTTGTCATTGCCGACAGGTCGTTGGTCTCTGTCTTTTACGACATCTTTTCTAGTCTTGCATCCTCTGCCCTCTCTGTGCTTTGTCACTTCCAGGTGTTTGCAGGGTGCACACGGTCCACTAGCAATCCCCTTTCAGTGAAACTCCCAAAACCCAGAATCGCTGTTCACCTCCACTCATTTGTTCCTCCTTTTTCCTACCTGTGGAACCAACTTCAATATTCTGTTCAATCTCATTCTTCCCTCCAGGCTTCAAGATAGCTGGTCACCACCATTTCAGATCACCCCCCCCATCTAAAATCATATTTTCTCCACCTGTGAAACCACCCACTCCACCCCCACCCCAAAAGTTTTGTTTCTGTATCCATCTTGTCCACCCCTCATGTTCTCGTTTTGCGTTCTTCTCTTGCGCACAGTAGATTTGCTCCAAAATTCACCATGTTTGTGCACTTTTGGAAACAAGTATGAAACTTGGCCTGCAGTTAGATATAACCATGCTGAATATTTGTAGCTGTGGAAGGAAGTTGGTGATGCCCCATGGTTGCAGGTATTGCCATCTGGCACCTACTGTGTCTGATGTAGCACGAAAATAATATATATATATATATATATATATATATATATATATATATATATATATATATATATATATATATATATATATATATATATATATATATAATTATGTAGCATAGACTAAAATGGATATAAAGTGCAATCTATTTGATCTTTTTGCTATTTGATTTCAATTTGTGCTCTTGTTATTTATAATTAAATGCATAATTTCATCATTTCAGACCATTTCCAAAGAGTTAAATTCATTATTAATTATGAAAGTTCTGCTGTCTTTTTGTGATGAATGAAAACTGATGAAGAAGATGTCAGAAGTTACTTCACTTGACTTGTGCCTATGCATATTTTGCCAAGCTACCACAAATGAGCAGTTACAGTGTCCAGCAAAATCTAAAAAGAGGAACAGTGGAATGTTACTTAACGCTTGTATAAAACCGAGGTGATCTCCTCAATTCCAGGACTCCACCAAGTAACTTCAATTTGGAGATTTTCAATGTTGAGACTTTCAAGCACAGTAGCACATCTTGGCACAAATCATGTCGGATTAAGTACAGTAGTTCTGAGCATTAATGGATACTAAAGTGCAAAGGGGAGGCCAAAACTTCTGGAAATGAAGAAGGACCATGCGGTGTCAAAATCACCAGATCTGCAAGCAAGTGGCCACCAAGTCCTTGTCATGAAAAGCTCTGGTTTTTTTTCTCTGACCAGGTCATTTCACATCAGACAAATACAGATGTGTTTCCATTACTTTTGACCTGGATAAATAGGTTTGCAAATGTGGAACTGATCGATGGGACTCTCGTCTGTTGACCAAATTAACAGAGGGCGATGTGGTAGCTGCAGAAGCTGAGTACCATGCTAACTGTCTGGCATCCTTGTACAAAGCACATTCAAAATACTTGGAGGGATCAAGAGAGGGTGATTATTCCAGTGACATGCATGGCATTGTGTTTGTTGAATTGGTCTCTTACATCGAAGAAGCCAGGAGTGATAAGGAACGGCCAGTGTTCAAATTAGCTGATCTTGTGCAGCTCTTAAAACACAGAACCGGAGAGCTGGGCATTGACGGAAATGTGCATGACACCAGACTGAAAGACAAAATACTGTTGCAAATACCAGATTTGTCTGGACACACAGGCAAGCACAGCCAAGGTAAGAAAGTACTCATGTTTGACAAAGACTTAGCAGACCTTGTTCACCAGGAAAGTTTTCATAGGGACTATGATATGGATGCAATGTATATTGCTGGGGCTGCCAAAATAGTACAATCATCGATTTCATCACAGGTCTTTATTCGCTTTCGAGGAGTCATTTTGGTCTCAGTGTCAGGAAAATGATTTCCAGAAGCCTTTGGAAGCAGAAGTGGATATGGTGCTCCACCAAGCATGAAGAGTCAGTCTGGGATGGCAACTTCATTCCAGCCAGCTTTAACCATAGCACGGATGTCCATTTTCAACTCTGTGAAACATGCTCGGGATGGATCATTTTCTGAAAAGATCCACCACAAGTCACTCACCCATGCCTTTGTACATTGGATTGAAACTATATGTTCTCACTGGGAACATATAGTACGAGTGTGTCCGATGACTGTGTTGGGGGTGAACACTGATTTGGCTAAAGGAACATGTGATTGGTTTGAGGCAGAAAATGTGGTTTGTCCAGTAAATATGAGACTCGGGATATTTGCAGTCGGGGTCCTTGATAAGTGTGATCACGAATTAACATTGCCAACAACCCATGATTCTTTCTATGGAACAAGCATGTCCCTTTTTCAGTTTCCGACAGAAGTGCTACCTGATGTTGAGAGAGTTGTCAAGCTATCGGACCCAACTCAACGGCTGGGCAGAAAAAAGTCATGCAACTCCGAGATGTGTTTACGGATGCCCCACCAGCAATGCTGTGCACAGAATCAATCCAGCCACCAGAGTTCTGTTCCTGTTATGCCAACTGAAACTGTGTTTCCTGGCACATTTATAGAGGAGAGAGAGAGAGAATGGCTGGAACAGGTGATACAAGTCTCTCAGGCAAGGAGAAACTTAATGAACGGGCCTACGTGTCACGGGCTGCTTATTATGCCTCTCGCTAGTCACAACTTCCACACCCAGTTTCTGGGACCATGTTGATGCCATTGTTCTATGAGAGTGCACACAGTTGCCATGGTAAAGCATGGAATGGAAGTATTCAGAGTGGCCACCCATCATGTCAATCCAGCTCAAATACCTGTCATGGCCGTCGTCAAACCCTTAAATGATTTGGCCAAACAGATTCAGATGAGCTGGTCATAGATGCATGGTGAAGACAATTTTCTAATAATGTTTGGTAGTCTTCATATTGAAATGGCTACATTTTGAGCTCTGGGCACGTGGTTAGAGGACTGATTGTGTTGCTGCCTTCGTGTAAGCAGAAAGTGCCACACCCAGTACTGCTGACTCATTCATCAAGGTGGCTAACACTGCAAAGACCAGAAATGTTCATCAAGTAATGGCAGCAAGTCTTTCCATCCTGATACAGTGCCTAACAATCATATATCAATGCCCTTCCTGCAACGGAATGTAAACTTGAAGTTGAGGCCTGGGAGCATCAGCAGGTAAGCAACTGCCTGCAAATCCAGTGTTGGTTGCTGACTTTGACATTGCAACTTATAAGACCAGTATTTTTGTTGGCACAACAGGATGGAAATTTCTCCCTCTATGTTGAATCCCTTGAGAAATAGGCACCATGGTTTTTTGCACTCGATCAAACCAGAGCTGCATCTATTCAGCAAGGTCATATATCACTATATATCAAAGTTTCATATTTGTGTCCAAAAATGCACAAACATTGTGCTATCCCACTGAACTGTGTCCCTCATCTTTAGCCACATCCCTTGTTGTCCGTCTCCATCTATTTTCTCCCTCGGCCCTGTTGTTGGCATTCTCCCTTCTCTTTTTGCTCTTCCTTTTGTTATGTTGCGTCCTGATCCATTATGTGTTCTTGCTCTTCCATGAGCCTCGACTCTATATAAAAAAACCTGCCAGTGAGGCAGCAGCTTTGCTTCCACACAAGAGAACACATTATTCCATAAGAGGAAACGCAACATTACTCCAGAGCCCACCACCCTGACCTCCACCCTCATCTCTCTCCTCTTTTCATGT
>NC_140978.1:33852843-33862843 GCF_056783735.1 Eptatretus burgeri | reverse complement strand
ACAACTGTTTTACATTGATGGAACCTGTCATAAAGGTTATGACTGTGAAGAAAGAAAGAAAAAACAACTACTCTAACCCCAACTACTACTACAATTACAACCATTACTTTTTACCTACGTCCACCTACCTCTGTCTGTCTGTTTGTTTGTCTGTGAACAAGATGTCTCAAAAAGTTGTGGAGAGATTCAGCCGAAACTTGGTGGACAGGTTGGGTGTGTGACAAGGAAGAATTGATTCGATTTTGGTGAAGACCCGAATTAGGATCTGGAGAAGAGAATTTAAAATTTCTTTTTTCCTGATTCTTCACCGCTAAGAAATGGAATCAAAATGATTTACAGCATGAGATGTCAAAAAGTTGTCGACAAGTTATGACAAAACTTGGTACATGAGTTTGTTCGGTGACAAGAACAAGCCGATTCGATTTTGCTTCAGGTCTGGATGCAGATCCGGCCGATCAGTGGGATCTTTTCTATCCTTGCATTTGGCAGCTGGCTGCCAGGTAGCCATCATTTGTTGGAGCATGTCTGTGCTGCTGATGCTGTGCCCCTCTTCCAGTACACTGGTACTCATTTTGCTGACCTCAGAAGGTTGACGGGCTGAGTTGAACTCACTTGGTGTTAATTCAGCAGCCAACAGGGCTCAAACTCAGGGTCCTATGATCCCAAGCCAACTACCCTAACCAGGAGTCCAACACAGGGCTTAGTGGGACACAAAACATAAACTGATTAGCCTGTTGGAGGTATGTGCTCCAATTGAGTGCCATTCTAGATTTGTATACAGTATCGAGGCAAGTGGAGGAGCTCTGATGCAGAACGGATCAGGACATAACGGAACAAAACTGGAAGGGCACTTGGTGGAGCGCATACCTCCACCACGTAACGCCTGATCCACGAGAACATATCGGGTTCAATACATTTTTGAAATATCATGCAATATATCATTTTTGGCGTTATCTCTCTATGGTGAAGAATCACTTTAAAAAATAAATAATTCTCGTACCCAGATCCAGATTCAGATGGTCACCAAAATCGAATCGATTCCTCCTTGTCACACACCCAACCTCTCCACCAAGTTTCATCCGAATCAGTCTCCAACTTTTTGAGATATCATGCTGGATTATTAATTTAGCCCCGTCTCTCAATGGTGAAGAATCACTTTAAAAAATTCCAGTTGTCGGATCCGGATCAGGAGCTTCACTAAAATCTAATCAGTTCGTCCTTGTTGCACATGCAATATGTCCACAAAATTTTATCCAGATCCGTCTGTAATGTTTTGAGATATCCTGCATACAAACGAACAAACAAATGACAAACAAACAGACAGACAGAGAGGGGTGAAAACATAACCTCCTTCACCTTCACCTGGCAGAGGTAATAAACAGCAGAAAGAAGGTCGGGGACAAAAACACCAATAGCAGGGTTGACAGAAAAAATATAGGAAGACTTTGAGGGACAAGTGACATGGGGAATATACAGGGTGTGAACAGGATGGATACAGCTGCAAACCCTCAATGACAGAAGTGGATGGAAAAACTGGAAACTTGGGAAGAGGTAAGCTTGGTTAGAGTTGATGGGATAGAAAATATCATGGTTTTGGTTGGGGGATGATCTGAGATGGTGGTGAAAGGCCGTTTTGAAACCCTGGAGGAAAGAATGAGATTAAAGAGACTGAGGAAGTTGGTTCCACAGGTGAGGAAAAAAACAACAGGTACGAATGAGTGGAGGTGAGCAACGATTTTTGATTTAGGAGTTTCACAAGAAGGGGGTTACTGGCAGACCATGTGTCTTCCTGCAGAAACATGGATGGAGGAGGAAGAGCATTGAAAGGGCAGAGGGTGCAAAGACCAAAAAGGACAAGGTAGAAGTCAGAGATCAATGACGAATGATGGGGATGTGAAAGTGATAGGATGTCCATTTATTCACACCTTCTTGTTGGTGAGGCCAGGGAACATTTTTGGTCGAAGTCCTTCACAGACCAGTTAGATAGGCCTGACGTTTGAATTAAGGTGGCTGGAACTTGTAATCTGCTACGGGTGTTCACAAGAAATCACCTCTTCTTCGTCAAAAGCCACTGTGGGGTCCTGAATGTTCACCAAATAATCTTCGCATAGGAAAACCAGGCTTAATGCCCATGTGAGGGACGGCACACTTTGTGAAGCAATGCTCTGCCTTCAGAGCAATGATACGACCATTTATCATCACACCAGGAATTGACAGCTCAAATGAAAGTGCGCTAACTGTGCCTCTTCCTATCAGAGACTGAAAAACTAACTACTGAGGCCTGCAAAATTAAAATAACTTTGAACAATGCTTGGAAACATCTATAAAAAAAAATAAGCAACAGAATAAGAGACCCACCATACTCCATTCTGAAGGAGGACTTCATAATATAGAGCTGTCCATTATCGAACATAATTTGTAGAAACACACCACCATCCTTGAACTGGATATAACGTATCAACATACAACACATCAGGGATTGTATTCTTTCATATACAGCATGTGATTGCAGGTTCACATCATCGCATTAAGTATGGTTGTGGTCACTTCTTCGTTCGTCTGCAGCACAAGGTTGCGGGGTAGCATCAATGGCTGAGGTTGCGGCTGCGCCGCCAATGCAATGCCCTCTGCTAGTTATAGCAGGAATTTGTAATTTGTTCAGGGTGCCGGCGATGGCTCGCCTATTCAACGCGAAGGACACAGTGGGATCTTTATCGTGCACCAACGAATGCTTGCAGACGGGATGTCTGTTTAATGTCCATGCGATGGCCACAAAGGCAGTGCCTCCTGTAGGTTATTGTAGGGATTTGTGATTCATTCAGGGTGCCGGCGCTAACTCACCTATTCTTTGCAAAGGACACCCAGGGATTATGTATGTCCATGAACTAATGCTGGCAGATGAGGCCCCTATTTTTATGGGTCTCACATTGTGACAGTTTGTAGCCAAGCCAAGATTCGAACCAAGGTGAATGCGCATACCTCGAGGCTATCCTGCCAGAACCTGCTCTATGAACTAATGCCGGCAGATGAGGCCCCTATTTTTATGGGTGTCACATTGTGACAGTTTGTAGCCAAGCCAAGATTCGAACCAAGGCGAGTGCGCATACCTCGATGCTATCCTGCCAGAACCTGAATTGGATGAAGGTGATGTTATGCAATGGTGCCTTTCACAAAACATAAAGACTGCAAAAGTCGCTTCTGTTCAGTGTACCCTGATAGAACATCTCAGTCTCAAAAGTCTCATTCCTCTGCGAAAGCATTAAGTCACTCACTTGAGTTACTTGCCCATCCAATGGGTTTACATCAGACTGTAAAAATATATATTTTTTTAAAAACCGGTATGGTGGTTTGAAGAGAAAGCATTTGCCTTCATTAATTCTCGACAAATTCAAGTCACAACCGCCTCGAGAAATCTTACCCAACTTCGCCAGATGCAATTCTGTCGACAGGAGCTGCGCTCAGGCCCAGATGCCTTCCTCTTCATCCTGCGTGAGGTTTTGTGCAGATAAGTATTTCTGCACTGGGAGCCAGCACAGCTTCACGTCTTTTGTTTTAAATAGACTCAAAGTATAACCAACTGCATATAATGTACTATGCCAGTAGACATACATTCATAACCCCGTGGCTGTGCAAGGACCAAACATGTGGATCGTATTATAAACGGCGACAGCTGGAACGCAATTTGGAGGAAAATGACATATTTGGTGAAAGAGAAATGTAAATTAAAAAGAAATACAGTGAGGAACAAGGAAGTTTATTTTCATTGAAAGCATTTGGGGCCATCACTGAATTATGCATGCATGGGGAGGGGCTGTGGATATGGTTGGGGTTGGGAGGGGGAAATGTGTGTGGATAAATTGAGAGAAAAATAAAAATTAAATTAACAAGCTCAAATGAGTTAAGATCCTCGTCCTCTTAATGATGACGTCATAAAAACGAATATGACGTCATTGTGATGTATCAGGTTTTCGATAAATTATCTGTGCTAATGCCCGGCTTGATTCCCGCAAGCAAAATTCAAACAGCTTGCCTAGTTTCGGGGATAATGGTATAGGGGATTTCCATTAGCGGCGATATTATGATGTCAACTTTTTTTTCTCGGAAGAATTTCCAAAATCGGAGATGGTCACTGCCTGCGTGTGGGCTTTCTGCATATACATGGCAAGTTTCACGAAGATCCGATGAAAACTCTGGGTTGTGAAACAAAAAATGTCAAAAAATAGGAATGACGTCATAAAAATTGATATGACAACATAGTGATGTATCGAATGTGCAGTAATTCATCTCTGCTAATGCCCTGTTCGATTCCCACAGACAGAATTCAAAAAGCTTGCCTAGTTTCAGAGATAATTTTTTAGGCGATTTCCATTAGCGGAGATATTTTGACGTCATAACTTTTTTTTCTCGGAGGAATTTTTAAAATCGGAGATGGTTACTGTCTGCGCAGGATATTTTTACATATATACGCCAAGTTTCAAGAAGTTTCGATGAAAACTGTAGGCTGTGAAACAAAAAAGTCCACAAGAAGAAGATGAAGAACAACAACGTGAGTAAGACTTAGAGATCCTCCACGAGGATCTAAAAATGGAAGAGAAGGGAGGATAACGATCGAGAGAAGGGAAAGTAGGTGTGTGGGAGGAGCAGATTGGGGAAGGGGTGTGGAAAGGAAATAAATAAATGCTCCCTTACTATGTGTCCAGTGAAACTGCGATGGATACACCTGGAACACGAACCTGCTCTGGAGAGGGCCGCTGATTGCCATGTTGAACCCTCGGTACCGTGTGATGGCGGTGGTAATGCGGATGGTGATGGTGTTGCTGTCGGTCATCGTCGTAAGAATTGGCCATGAACTTGAGGCGGTTCTGAGCCTGAGAACAGGAATTGTGCACCAGGAATGTTAGTTTTTGTGATTCGGCTCACATTTCCAGCTACTCATTTGATTCATAACGTCTGAACAACTCGGTCAATCAAAGAATCAAACTAGCCTCACCTCAAACATATCAATCGCTATTAAAGAATCACAGACAGACATACGAATCCGGAACAACCTTCCCATACCACAACGAGCATGCTGAACATTCAAGTAAAGTTTGAAACACTTGGCTGGGAATCTTGCTAATTGCAACCTCTGTGGCTCACCAACTGAACTACAATGTTCACGCATCGTTGTGGTTCTTTCCATGTGTGAAACATTCTCTGATATGGAAGTGTTGTCAGGGTTCATGCATATCACACCCTGCCAGGGCCACCAGCCATTCTACAAAAAAAAAAATGTGGCCCAAGAAACATGGTGGGAATGGCAGGCAGGCTGATGAGGGTACACCGTTCTCCTTGGCAGAGAACTCAGCTGGAAAAACATCATTAAGCTGTAGATCGCTAGGGCTAATGCTGGTTTTTCTCATTAGGCCTGAGCTCAGAAAGAACTTGCCTTCTGTGGCGTATGGGGAGCTAAAACAGAGCAGAACAGTGGGAGAGAGAAGGGCGAGACTTTTAACTGACACAGTGACCACAAGAAGGGCAACATACAAGAAAAGCGCTACTATATTTTGCAAAAACAAAAAAAAAGAAGCAAAAGCCAGGAGGCTGAATCATTATCAACAGCAAGGCCACTCGTAAGCCTTTTGTCGGTGAAGACGTTATTTACTTATTCTAGTTTTTTTGCCAAAGTGCAGTGACAATGTCCGGTCCACGAAGCAACAGCCCCTCCATTTTTGTGACTCGCAGATGCGACAGAGAGAGACGAAAATTTGCTCAACTCAGGTAACGTTAACCCTCAAACTTAATTGTTTCACTGGGGGGTGTCCGACCTCATGGGAGCAACGACTTTAATGGAACAGTGACTCTCTGTTCAGGCAGAGGCCCAGAAAATGGTCCGAGACAAGTTTCCCGAGGGCCGTATTTTGCAAACGGCCTGATGTCTGACCCACGCGGTTGAGCAGGCCAGACGTAGACATTGTCTCCAAAACCACAAGCTGACCTTTAAGCCACAGAACTGAGTGGAAGAGGAAGTCGGTCTAAAATGGCACAACAAAAGAAACTCACGCGGCCAAACAATGTAAATGGGGAAAGAGCCGTAAGGCAACAGGTATTCTCAAAGTGGGCCAAATAAAGAAACATAAAACAGTGAAGCCTAAATATTCAAAACCTTCAGAAGATCTAACACTTACATGTCTTACATTCTATTACTTTTTGCTTCCAATAACGAGTGACGTCAGTGTCACTTCTTACAATGCACACCGGCTCGTTGCTTCCTGCTGCGGGGTTTTATCCTCAAGAAAGAGGCCCGGGCTTTAAAGCCCTGCGTGTTCTCCAACACGCCATCCGGGGCCGACGTGTGTCAAATTCATCTTACACCGTAATCAAGGTAGCAGCATGGCGCCTAATTCTTGGCAGCGTGCCTGGACTGAACAGAGGCATCAAAACGGCAGGGCAGGGAGGGAAAGATTTGATCGGCCATGCTGGGGAACCGTAAGAGATTAGCCACCCATCGTGCGATACATTTGTTCTGAAGAAATCGAGATGACCAGGAAGTATATGAATAAGAGTCAAAGGAATTGTCAGGTCAACCGAGACCCATACTTTCAAAGAAAAATTTGAAAAATATATTTTTAAAGAGTAGCTCAAGGAGCAGTTACACCGCAGCAGCGGACGCACTCCAGGACGCTCAAAGAAGTGCAGAACGTCCGAGGATTATGAACCGATAATGGTGAACCAGTTTCAGAATGAGGCAAAAGGTAGATTGAAAATTCAATAAAAAAAAGATCCCACAATCACTGCGGCGTGTACCAAAAAACACAAAAGCAAAGGGAATATGAGCACATTTACAGGCAACGGTGAATAGAGCGTGCCCTCACCGGCGCTCAGGTAAATCGGCTGTGACAGGAGCGCGGCTCCAAGGCCAATTACTTGTCTTGGGCCTGAACGCAGACACGTATAGGCTTTGGGTTTATTACAAGAGGGAGCTTTAAGCACTGCTCCCCATTGGTAATGGCTACCGGCAAAGGCAAGGGTATGCGGCCATATGAAACATTCAGCAAGAAAGGCCGTCCTTTATCTGAGGCAGAACTTCTTAAAAATAAATCAAACAACCAAATAACTCACCAGTGGGGGACCTTGGATACCATCGTTAAGAAAACTCCTCGTATGTACAGTAATGTTTTGTTAAAAGTGAGCGAATCCCAAAAAAATTTTGATGTGCCGCGGCATCAGCATGTAATAAGAAAAACGTTGCATTTGAAAACAGAGTAGCGAAAAGCATATCTTGGAATGATTATCTGAAAGTTTCGCCATTCTAAGAAATGAAGGATTGCTTATGTTTGCCTTCTTACCCCCATGATCACGATTTCTGATGGTACATAAAACACAAGGCCTCAGTGCGGGAATCAAACAATCAAATTTGTCTGAGGAATCTGTACGAACAGGGTCCACGAAGCGCGGTATAACTCACAACTTGGCATAACTCAGCTGTTGTGAGTACAGGGCCTGTACATAGTGCAGATACTTCTCGGGCTGCCCCGGCAGGCACAGCGGAAGAGCAATCTAATTAAATTGTCAGGGGAGGCACGGGCCCTCTCTGCGAGCAATGGTCCTTGGCAGAGGCGTATGGTGATGGTGAACTTCAGCGCGTGCCAGCATCAATTGCAGAACACCGGGCCGGCAACACGTTGGGAAAAATTACTTTGAGGGGGTTTGTGTGAGAACACTAGCGACGACATTCCACGTTGGTGGGGGGAAACCATCTTCATACGTTAAAACTAACATGTCTCTACTCAAGTACTTTATTTGTAAGCGAAACAGGAGGCGCATTCCCCAATTATACATATAATGTAGAGAACATATACATAAACTTGAACATGTACATGCACATATACATATACCTGTATTACAGTGTGACCACTCCTCATTTTCATAAATGCCAAGGTGAGCCAATGAAAAAAGCCAAGAATTCATAAGGTTTTGGAAAAGCGATGATAATAGAAAACCAAGATGCCAAGGTGAACAACAAATAGCCAAGATCTTGTGAAAAAAGCCAAGGCGTGGTCACACTGCTGTATTATAAAGCAGGAGTGTCTGCCCATCCATCCATCTGTCTGTCTGTCTGTCTGTCTGTCTGTGCGTCCATCCCCTGAACAAGTCCCTCAGTTTTGGGGCTCGCCCCGTCAAACCTCCTGTGGAAAGTTTTGAGGTCCCAGCAGATGTCCGAAGGTGGGTGCGAGGTTTCATAGATACCTCATTACAATTATGATTTTGACTTTCGATTCGCACGAAGCCGCTCCTGATCCGGAAGTAAACTCATCACAGGTTTGGCAGAAACATTCGCTGGTTTGATAACATCTCAATCGAATTGTGATTTCCAGTTTCCACCCCACCAACCCCACTTTTATCTATTCTAAGATGGGTGGGAGGATTTATAAATTTCTCAATACAATTGTGATGAAAATTTTTGATCCCAATGAAGTGGGAGTTTTGCTGGGTCTTGTCCGCGACTCTGATTCCTGCCCTGGGACTCCGAATACTCGACTCGAGTTCCTCCGTGGGCACGAGCACCACTCGTGTGACCATGGGCCGAACTGCACGACTATTGGCTGGTGCCGCACCGCGGAGCACCCCTCCCTCCAAAATGCAGGTACCCAAGTGAACTGCGACTCCCCACTTGTCTCTATCCCTGGCTGTGAGGGTCCAATAAAACACCTGGGTTTTATTTTCGTCTGTGTGTGTGTCTGTGTGTGGCACCGTCTCTAAGTAGAACTGTTTAAGTGTTTATTCCATCATTGAAAATCTTGCTTTGTATATCCGCGATAAGCTTGCTCTGTGTCCTTCTTATTGTAAATAAACCATTAATAGTAACTAGCTGAAACCCCGTCACAGACGGATTCCATTCCATAAGCCCAATATGACAACCAGTGGCGGCTCTTGTAAGAGCCAGATCCCAGTCGATGTACTCCATGGCCTTACCTAATTAACGCTATTTTCGAGGAGTGGAATTACACCTCTCAGCGGTGACAGTCTGTTGACAAACGTAATGACGTCAACGAATGACCAATGATGTCATGACGTCCTGACGCCTCTCAGCGGTGACGTCACACGTCGCCATGTAAACGAATGTAAAACGAAAAGTGTTTATTCTGCTTCAGAGTTGAAGTTTGACTATTGCCACGATGTGCGACGCACTCTTACAGGTACGAAGTCTCTTTCAGTCCAGGTCACAGTACCGAGAAAAATGTAACGCGACCGCGAGGAGGAGCACACAATTGGTCCTTCAGTATTAATATATAGATGTTCCCAGTTCGTTTCCGTCCTTTCTTTCATTGGTCCAGCATGGTTCGGATTTGTGTTTAGCCGGATTTTTAAACCCGATAATCCGTTCATCCTAGCCGGCACGGCTTTGGCAGTTCCGCTCGACTGCACCCGAACCGGAGTTGGTAGTCGGTAGTTGGAACTCTACCGCAGTCAGAAGAGTGACCTGATGCGAGCAAAACGTGCCGAGGGCGTGGTTCCCCGGTAGACGACACCGCGTGGTTAATTAGGTAAATTGGTTCCAGACAAAAAGACCCTACGCCACGTGGTTGAGATATTGGCGTTCCACGGTCGGTTCAGCAACCCGCCGGCTCACGGAATTATCCGGAGCGACGGCCTACAATTCCGGGAAGTCTGGTGGGAGACGTCGTAACCTCCCCCACCTAGTGGTTGTTCTCACCACCGGTCCCCGGCCCGCAACAATATACAGGGTGCCCCACAGAAAACCAGGAAATTTGAGATTTTGAGATATATTTTGCCGTATTTTACCATATCAATAAACTAACATATAATAAAGCGTATCTTTGTTTTACACTACATCTAAGTTTGCTTTTGTTTTGTTTGAATATAAAGTGTATCTTTGTTTTACACTACATCTAAGTTTTCTTTTGTTTTGTTTTAAATAAACTGTACCAAATTTCCTGGTTTTCTGTGGGGCACCCTGTATATACAAATATATAATACATATCTAGTTCTTTCTAAC
>NC_140978.1:33847843-33850343 GCF_056783735.1 Eptatretus burgeri | reverse complement strand
TCAAGTTCTGTCTGTTCAGTGTAACACGATGCCAGCTCCTGGTGTATCGTATGCAACTCAGCAGACACCAACTAATGCCTTACACACAACGTTCGTGTCGTCATCCTTCTCCAATGCTAAATGTCACTGCTGCACATTGAGCACCACTGTTTTAACATGCCCCGTTATGAGCTCGTGGGTCACAAACCCGGCTCCGGTTACGACCGCTCGATATCCCACCATGTGCACTTACCTTATAATCGCCATCCAGTGGGATTACAACTGACAACCAATCGGGTTATTTCTCACCGAATCCATTGTACACTCATACCGTATCCGCATATTCTGAGAGGACATCGACCACATATCCGGCAACAACATTATCAGTGTCTCGCCATTCACTCTTGGGTCAAGACGTCAAGCCATCAATCACTCCAAAAGTGATGCCTGCAATGCAGGACTTTGTAAAATATCTGTATCATCGAGACGAAGTTTCAAATATAATTTATGTATTTGAAGATAAGCCTGAGAATTTCAGGACATGGTGTGCAGCCTTCCAGAGCATGATCAGAGGAGTACCACTAGCATCCAATGAACAGCTTAACCTCAATGTTCAACATTTGGCTGATGGTTCCGAATCCAAAGCACTCGTAGAGCGTCTTAACCGAGTCTACATTTCCAACCCTGATTACGGTTTGGAGCAGGTCTGAAATCACCTTCAATAAAGATTCAGCAGCGATGAAGTAGTTATTCCATTATTGCTAAACATGCTGGAACTTTTGCCTCAAATTTCTCCTCATGACCGCAAAACTTTGCCGAAGTTTAGCGACACCATCGAGGAAATAGAGGCCACCAAAAATGATGGTTCCCTTCCCGGACTTGCAGCTTTTGATATATCTCTGTTCCTCAAATATGAACCTCATGAATATTTGGAGGACACAGGCCTTCAACTATATAAAGAACCCCACAATGTAACCTTTCCACCATTTTTGATGCTCACATCCTTCATTCAGTGCAATGCAAAGATTTAAAATGAGCTCAGTCTGATGGTTTCCTCGGGATATGATGATGGATCATGTTCTTCGGCTACTAAGATGAAAGCTCCACTCACTATGAAGAACAGAATCTCTGCCTTCACGAGTGGCACTCACCCATGGGTCAGAGTAAGCAAGACCGAGGTCATGTGTGAATTTATTCCACAGATTGTCGAGCAACCGACTACAGCAGTTGTGTCACCTTCTGAAAAATCAACACACTCGTCATTGAATGGAAGAAATCAGCACACTTCTGAAGATCAGCATACTCATCGTCGAATGGAATCAGCACACTCGTCGTCGAATGGAAGGACCAAACATCCTCTTGCGCATTGTACAAAATTCAAAGCAAGAACACTGCAATCCAGACTCATCCTTCTTAATCAATGCAAAATAAGTACCAGATGTGTTCTCTCAACTAACCACTCAGCCAAGGAGTGTCAAGTAAAATTACGTTGTTCTCACTGCGACAGCACCCATCATTGCTCAGCACTTAATGATGCCAGTTGTGATACCCTTGGCGGACTGGCAGGGAGGCAATGCACCAGGAACTTGTCAAACTCCGAGAGTGTCAGTTGGGCTTCAAAAGCATGGGGAGGAGCGACTCTTCGTGATTAACAGGTGTATGGACATTTGTGGTAGTCGTAGATCCAGAGGAACGGTCTTGTTCCAGAATCTGTCTTGTGAAAGCATTCATCACTGGTAATCCTGAAAACTTAATGAAAACTTATGCTGTTTTGGATGACCAGTCAAATTGGTCTCTGGGCTGCAGCAAACTATTTGACAACTTCAATGTGCCAAATAATCTAGTCCTCTATTAACTCAAAACCTATTCTGGAAGCTTGGCAGCCATTGGTAGGCATGTCAGGAATCGTCATCAAATCTTTCAATGGAATTGTTCATCTGCCACTAACGGAGCTAACTGAGTGTAATGTTATTCCTTGCAATTCCTCCAATATTCCAACAACCAAGGTCACAAGGCTCGATTCACATCTGTGTCCTATCACTGAAATGTTTCCCAAACCTGACCCAGAAGCGAACATCATGCTGTAAATTGGATGAGATGCTTCTGAGCTGCTTAATGTCAGAGAATCTCAAAATGGACCACCTTGTGCTCCATGGGGACAGTGTATGGACCTTTGATAGGAGATAATTGGCAATATATGTCCAGACAGCATCCATAGCCCTAAACGAGTGGACGTCGATCATACTCACATTCTCAACAACAGAAGACCATCATTCTGATGAACATGCCCCAAATCATGTCGCCATCAAGGACATCATCCTGCCACATTGTCGTGTACCTTCAGGTCAGCTCTTTGGGAGATACTACAACCACAGAGCCTACGACGACAGAGTCGTGATGCTCAGCTGATGTGGGTGGGTCTTCATTTTTATCATTTACAAGTTGACTGTTTTTGACGTTTACACGTGGTACATGCATTTCTGTCTGCGCTGTCGCTGATAATTTGCCAACAAATGATGAA
>NC_140978.1:33840343-33842843 GCF_056783735.1 Eptatretus burgeri | reverse complement strand
TGCCTAAGCAGTCTCCTTGGCTATTGGGCACAATCCTGGATGGGTAGTCACTCCGACACAGGATACCGGCAAGCTGGCACTCATTTTTGCTGACCTCGGAAGGATGACAGGCTGAGTCAACCCCACCTGGTATTAATTCAACAGCCAAGTGGGATTTGAACTCAGGATCCTAGTATCCCAAGTCCACCACCCTTTACATTAAGCCAACACAAGGCATAAAAATGTATGACACCCAAAATATTAAAAATCAATATTATTTATGTATACACCTCATGGTCCGCTCTTTGAGTGCGTCTGACTTTTTTGAGTGTCTCATTCGTAGAACATTTTGAAGGGCCCACATTCATTAACAAAAGACAATCAAATAACCTTTAAAAGTAATACTGGTGATGATGTAACTGGTTCTGAGTCTGTAACTCTGAAACTGATAACTATCCATGCCCAATGGGTTATGTACATGTAATATATTGTCATTCCATACAACTGTAAAAACACAAACCACATGTCTGTGATGGGAATCCCAGTGGCAGTCTGACAGGCAAGGCTCATGCACAGACTCATATAGAGTCTTATTACAAGGGAGAGCCAGGAAACTGTCAGACAAAACATGCGAAACAGATTCCCTTTTGTCAGAAGAGCAACCGATGGAGAAACTCCAATGTGTTGTTGGCTTGGGATTGACAGCATCACATTACCATCACACCAACAGCTTGTTCTATTTGTTCTGATCCACCAACATGCGCTTTGTAGTGTGAGGTAGTATCATGGTAGAGTGTATCAAGATGCTTCTGTTCTTTTTCAGTCAAATAATAAAAAACATAGCATGGAAGTGCAGATGTGTGTGTGAGTGTATATATATATATATATATATATATATATATATATATATATATATATATATATATATATATATATATATATATATATATATATATATATATATATATATATATATATATACTGTATATTGTTACGGTTGTGGATATTCACAGAACACCAGTCAGGTTCCGCAGAGGTCAGTTATTTCGGAAAGTGTGTGTTCCAGGTTAGATTTCCCCACCAATGTACAACGGAAATTGTTCGTGTGCCGGGCTGTGCATCTTTGAGGTAGTGTTATTCTTTTCTATCGTTATTTTAACAATAACAACAATAACAACAACAATAACAACAACAACAACAACAACAACGACAACCCACGGCCGCATTTGACAGTGATCTCTAACACGGCTGTGTTTTGACGGTCATCTCCAACACGGCCGCGTTTTGACGGTCATCTCCAACACAGCCGCGTTTTGACGGTCATCTCCAACACGGCCATGTTTTGACGGTGATCTCTAACACGGCCGCATTTTGACGGTGATTTCCAACACGGCCACGTTTGACGGCAAGATTGGATCAAAATGGCGTTACCCTTTGAAAGAGCTGGCCAATCGAAAGTGAGAGGGGCGGAGCCAGCCGTGGGTGAAGGGTCGAAGGTAAAAGAGCGAGCACCCCCGGACCCGATAAAGAGCCGTGCTGGAACGCCGAGAACCCAGTTGGGCTGGGCCGTTGGAGAGAGTCTGGAGTCAAGTGTTGGAGTCCGGAGAGTTGGGGAGAGCGCTTGAGTTGGGCGCTGGACTTCGTGGCTTGCAGTCGGCGGTGGGAGTGGAGAGATGCCCCGTTGGGAACTGGAGAGTTCTGAATTTGGGAAGTTGGTTCACTGGGGGTTCACCGGCACAACCAGGAAGCCTGAGGTGAGACCCATTCACTCCTCCAGCGCGTCGTCGGCTCGGCCAGGCCACAGTGGAGGCGGGTCGTCCAAGGGGGCCAGTTGGAGCTCGGGGTTCCGGGCAAAGACACCGAGGGTCGCCAAACCAGGACCCAGCGAGTCACCACGAGGGTGGCCAGGTAGCCCGCCCAGTCTCTCGGAGCCCCTTCGGTCATCCCGGCTCCGAGCAATTATAAAGGCTCAGGAGCCTGGTTTTTTCTTTCTGGGGTTTTGGATGAAAGGCTGTGGCGCCTTGTCTACCTAAGTAGAACTGATTAAGTGCATGATTGTGTACATAACAATAGGCATCGGCTGTAGGTTTTTGCTCGTATCCTGTCCCATTCCCCCATTCGTTGCATATTTGCATTTAAAATAAATGTCCCCATTTTTGAATATTAACCTGCTCGTTGTGTCACTTTCTACCATTGACTGCCATGATGCGTTCGGAATATTAGCTGGCTGCTTATAAGCCGATAAAACGTACATCTGGTCCGACGGGGCTTGGCGATATAAAACCGCTCAGCAATCGCATACGGAACGAGCTGCTTAAGCGGCTCATTTTCGTGCAGGCCCTGTCGAGGTATAAACTCCTGGCATTTCTGTCCGCGTGAATAGTTAGGTATATTCACAATTCGGCGATTGACACTGTAGCGCGTAGACAGAAGAGTTGGCTGGTTTATGGTGTGCTAAAAACACCCGTAGCTGGGTTTCGGCGTTGATCCTGAAGCTGAGACTAGATTGCCACGTTCGGTG
>NC_140978.1:33820343-33837843 GCF_056783735.1 Eptatretus burgeri | reverse complement strand
TTCCATATTCTGTTTGCCAAGATGGCCACTTATTGCAACCATAATGAACCTTTTTGATATATAGATTCACCATTTCTTCAAGAACCATTTTCCAAACATTGGCACAACACAGAGACGTCCTCGAGCATCCATCGGGGTAATCCAGGAGCCAAGAAAAGTATATATTTGTCAAAGAACAAAACAATTAGCACGAATGTTTTATGTGATGTTTGCCCCAATTACAATGTCGAACAGCAGGTGGGTTGTGGTTTCGTTAGTATCTTCCAAGTTATTTTGAACATGAAAATGGTCCCCGCTGAATGAAAGCGAACATTCATGGCATATTTCGAGTGCACAATTTGATTGGCTGAAATGGATAGCTGGAGCTGGACCATTTTCTCCAATCATGAGCCAGGATTTATCATTTGCACAAGCTTTCTGACTGAGAGCGCTGAATATTTTCTTCCAATTTGAAGACAGTCCTGCCAGCCTGCGCAATGTAAGTAATCTAACTAACTAACTAACTAACCAACTGACAAAAGAAATAAATAAGGAAAAGAGGAATAGGTACAGCTAGCAGGATTTGTGTCTCTGGTCCCCTTTCCCCTCTCTTTCCTTAAAAGCAGAGAAGGGAGATGACCTGATGGAAGGAATCAACAGAACGTTCATCAAGGTATGCTCACCACCGTGGGAAGCAAGGAGAAGTGGACGTTTTAGGCGATGACCTTCATCTTCTTATTATTATTATTATTTTGTATGCAGCAAATGGTTGTGGCGTGTATCATTGGCTTGGGAGTGGGGGAGGGTGGAGAGCAGCTGTGCTGCTGATGCATTGCCCCTTGTAGGTTACAGCAGCAATTTGTAATTTGTTCAGGGTGCCAGCGACGATAGCTCGCCTACTCTTCGCGAAGGAGACCGTGAGATCTTTGCCATGCGTCAAGTAATGGCGGCAGACGGGACACCCGGTTTATTGTTCATCTGAGGGACAGCACCCACAATGATGCCTCGCCCAACCTGCAAAGCACCAGGGTGATTGTTTATAGCAGGGCCAGGATTTAAGCTAAGGCTATACATATATTGTCAGGTCACGCCAGATCAGGTCTGTGACTTGCCACAGGTACCATGTAAATCTGTACTAACGTTTTAAGGTTCCCTGGTGAGGAGGGTGTATGGATATGGACGCCCAGCAGGATTAAAAGCAAAACCTGTCAAAGGGAGGAAGAGCTCCTTGTGAGACAAAGACTATCCATATCTGGTGTCCAACTGTGTCTGCGGACATTCTCCTGCAAATGGGTTGCCGCTTTCTAGGAGGTTGATAACATGGTTTGCACTGCGGCCACCGTGAAATACTTCATTCCACAAAACACACAAAAAAAACGAAAAGTAAACTGAAAACTCACTCCTTGGGAGTACCTCCTGTGCAGCTGCCCTTCGCAGGGCAGCTCACTGGATGACCAGATTGGGGCAAAGCTTTCAGGACCCCCTTTCTGCTGATGATGGGAGGAAAACCATGGGGTAGCCTTGCTGGGTCGGATTGCAGTGTTGCGCGTTGCAGTGGTACTGAGGTGTCATCCACCAGATGGCAATCTCCTCAGTTCAACCTGAGGCAGTCCCTTCGGGTGGGTGCCTGGAATGGCCAATCCCTAAGAGAGGATGATCACCTGTTTCTGCTGTCATCTGAGTTACACCGCTTGAACATCAGCATTGCATCACTCTCTGAGGTTTGGAGACGGGATGGTGGTGGGATCATGGCGAGTGGTTAAACCTTCAACTGGTCTGGTCACTCTGATGGTTAACACACTGAAGAGGTTGCTGTAGCTGTGTCCAAGAAGCTGACTCCCATGATAATTGAGGTAACACCAATCAATGAGCATATTATGAGTGAGGATTTGTCACTCCTTGGGCATCAGTCCCCTGGCCTCTGTATATGATCCGACTGAGAAAAGCGATCTCAATGTAAGCCACGCTCGAGTCTGCGGTTCATCAATGCCACAGGCGAGATACTCTTCTAATCTTAAGGGACTTCAATGCATCGAGTGGAAATGATAAAGATGGTTATGAGACATGTGTTGGTCCCCATGGGTCTGGAACTGTGAACCAGAATAGCATTAAGTTCCTCGACTTTGCAAACATCATGGACATAGAGTGGCTGGTTCATGGTTTTATCACCCACAGGCTCATTGCTGGACTTGATATTCCAACATGGGTGGTGTGGCAAAGGATATCGACCATGTGCTCATTGATGATGGTTGTTGGAGGATGATTGTACTGCAGAGTCTACCGGAATGCAGAGTTCCTCAACACCTACCCCGGGCTTGTTGTAGCAATTATGAAGTCGCAGCTCTAATCTAGGAGAATGGTACGATTACAGCTGAGGCTGGATGTTGGCAAGCTCAAGAATGAGAGGGTAGTTGAGGAGTTTGCTAACAGGCTGAGTGGGAATTTGGGGGGTCTGTGTGTTTTGGGGATTCCAGAAGAGTTGTGGAGTACCTTCAAGACTACCGTCCTTGATGTCTTGGAACCATAGACTCCTATAGAGAAGGACTGGAACCTCATGATCTCGGGGTTTGTAACTTGATTCTGAAGGATTAACTTGAGTCCGGGGCTAAAATGACTTCTCGAAGGGCTAGAGAGACGATCTCAGGATCCATATAGGGGTTTTTGAGGACGGCGAGTTTAATAGCGTCATTTTCTACACCACCTGAGGTCATCTTCAAGGTCAAAAGGTCATATTTCAAGGTCAAATTACTGAATTTTGGTATTTTTTGCACGTTTTTGTGTCTAACTCGTAGAAGAAAACTTTTTAAAATTCTATGACAAAACATGACATTGTGCACCTGTTGCACCTACTTGCTGATTTCTATCATCGTTAACTAATGTATGTTTTGTTTGTTTCTCTTTCAGAAACTGTCCAGCTGGTGATCTCACAGGATCTTTGTGTTGTTTCCTGCTTTGGTGACAATACGCCACGTCGTTGCAGCTGCTTTGGTTGTAGAGGAAACTATGATGGGAAGCCTTATGTAAAGGTCATATCCTTCCCAAAAGATCCTGAGGAGAGGGAGAGATGGATATTGGCAATGCCAAATGAGAAAGAAAGCTTGAGGTGCTTAAAGGAGATATATATTTATGAGACACATTTCAATTGTGATTGGGTGTCAGTTAGGGGTGGCAAACGACCCAAAGAACCCCCATAAATATTTCCTGCAGTACCGAAATCAGCTTTGAAGCAGGTGACCTCAGCCCCACGCCCAACATCATCTTCTATGTCAGAATCAAGAGCTAAGAAGATGCAGGCAGCTGATGAGGCTGCAGACAATATCCAATATTTAGACCACTTCTGTGCTAAAATCAGCTCCTATTTTCCTGGCTTTAACATCATAAAAGACCAGGAAAGCCTTTACCTATCAAGAACTGATGCTACTGGACAAACTGTCAAGCAGTTCTTTCATTTCCAACAAGTTCACTCACCTTTTGGATTTCTATTCTTGAATCGAGTTGAGAAAGATGGCATTGAGGTGCCCAAACGACTTTTTCCTTTGCAGAAGAACAGCCTGCTCTCAAAATGGTCCCATATTTGATCCATAACTGACCAGATAAACATCTATGAATGCACAAGCAAGGAAATTCTTCAGCTTGTAATAAGCCAGCTCTGTTGGATGACTGAGGCACACGAGCTTCCTCATTTCACCTTCCTTCTGTCGCAGCTGCATCTTATGTTCAAACCCCTTGATCATCGCCGATTTGATACTGATACTATGATTTTCGCAATGCAGCTTCACAACATATCACCCAGTGCATACAAAATGATTCGTCGATCCGGCTTAATCATTCTACCATCAACAAAAAAGGTAAAACAGATGCTTGCTAGTCGTCAGCAGGACTCCAACCTCAAAACCGTGTTCGACCAGCTTAAACCACAGCAGCGTTTGGTCAATTTAATGTTTGATGAGTTAAAGCTGGTCGAGATATTGCGATTTTCTGGAGGGCATGTTGTAGGATATGCTCAAAATGCAGCAGCGGGTGGTGAACACGAAATGCTTCCTTCACATGCTATGGTTGTTGAAGTTTCCTGCCATTTCGGTGGTCCACGCTATATTCAACGGATTTTGCCCTGCAAAAACACTAACTGCAGATCAGCTGAAGGAACTCCTTATCGAAGCTGCATTAGCTGTAGTTGGTGCTGGCAGTACTGTGATTTCTTTGATATGTGACAATTGCAATACCAACCGCAGTGTTTATTCAAAACTTGGAGGACCAGGAAGTTGCCAAGTGCTGTCAATTCAAGAGCAATCTATGTTCTTAGTGTACGACTACGTGCACATCTTCAAAAATGTTCGCAACAACCGGATTACTGTTGATGGCAAGACACTCTCATTTGTCATAGATGATAATAAGTACAAAGCTAACTGGAGTGATATTCAGAAGATATATGAGATTGACCGGGCTACTCCTATTCGCTTAACCAAGCTGACGCACACCGCTGTTTTCCCCAAGCCCCTTCAACGCCAGAGCGTACCATTGGTATGCCAAGTGTTCAATGACAAGACTGTCGCTGCTTTAAAGACCTTCAAGGATTCACTGGGCATCAGCGAAGGCACAATCATCCTCACCCAGATAATGAGTGAGTGGTTCAAGATGATGAATGTGAAAGACCGTTTCTCAGCTATCCATCTGCGCGACGAATCCAGACAGCTTTGGAGAGCAGACTGTACAAGTTTCACTTGGCTGGAGCAGGCCTGCCAAATTATATCTACCTGCGCATGGCAAGGAGGTGGTGGTTGTAAGCTGAAGCTAACTCAGCAAACTGCTGAAGCCTTCACTGTGTCCACACGTAATAATGTGGATGCTGCCAAATTGCTTCTGGCAGAGAAAGACTTTGACTACGTTCTTCCTGCTATATTTGCAGATGAAGCCTTGGAAAAGTTTTTCGGCCAAGCCAGGCAAAGAAGCAGTGGAAACTTCTACATTGACGTAGTTGACATTATGGCTGCAGCTAAAATTGTATGTTTGCAAACACTCATTAAGCATGACATTACGCCTGAATCTAATTCTCGTGTGATTGATTGCGACAAGAACTGTAAAACTTCCATAAATCCAGATGATCAAAGTGAACTCATTGATGAGATTACTCCTCAAGACACTCAGGATCTCTTGGGGTCTGACGATGCCCTTAAGCATAAAGTAGTTTATTTGGCCGGACACCTTGTTCATAAATATGGCGATAGCACTAGTATGGAAGAGATCATTGATGATGAAGATGGTAACGAGGTATTATCTGAGTTTCTAGATAATTTGAATGGAGGTGGATTGAGTGTGCTGACTATGTCAACCGTCTTTTTTGTACATAATGCCTATAATTTGTATGACAAGACTAAAATGCGTTGCCGATTTCATTTTGCTGAGCTGTTATCCTCTGTAAATGCACCTTTAGCTAGTAGTAATGCTGCATGTACTACTTTAGCTAACATTCTATTGAAAGCTCATGTCCTCAATGTAAGTGACAAAGAAAAAGCTTTGGGATGCCTCAGGAGGCAAGAAAAGCTCTCCAACTAGTGATAGACATAGACATAGTTGTAATAGGCATAGTGTTGTGACATGTATATAATGTTTATGTAATACGATATATGACAATAAATATCAAAGTTTGACAGATCTACACACTTGCATCTTATTACAATCAGCCATCTCTCACCGTTTATGAGTTGGATACAAAACGGGCAAAAAATACCAAAATTCAGTAATTTGACCTTGAAATATGACCTTTTGACCTTGAAGATGACCTCAGGTGGTGTTGAAAATGACACTATTGAATTCGCCGTCCTCAAAACCCCCTATATGGATCCCGAGATCGTGTCTCTAGCCCTTCTCGAAGTCATTTTAGCCCCGGACTCAAGTTAATCCTTCAGACTCAAGTTACAAACCCCGAGCATGGGAGGTTCCAGTCCTTCTCTATAGGAGTCTTTGCTTGGAACCCAACATCACGTGAAGAAGAAATTTGTCTCCCAAGGACAACATGACACCATTGACTTGAGTCAAAGGGCCAAGCTTAATGGCAGGGCTGACAGTGTGACCTCTCCTTGGCTTTTTTCACAAGATCTTGGCTTGTCGTTGTTCACCTTGGCGTCTTGGTTTTCTATAGGTTTTCTTGGCGTATAGGTTTTCTATAATCATCGCTTTTCCGAAACCTTGTGAATTATTGGCTTTTTTCATTGGCTCACCTTTGCATTTATGAAAATGAGGAGTGGTCACACTGAGGGCTGAGCTGTTCAGGGAGTTGAAGCAAAATCTGTCCGTGCGCTGAGGTCAGACAAGGAGGCCAATGTGAGAGGAATCTCTGAAGGGGTAGAGCATCATATGTGGTCAAGCGATTCCTTTCCTGTTTACAGAGGAATTCGTGCATTTTGTTCCTCCAAGGCAGTCCCTCGGTGTACTGCAGTTAGAGTGGAGTTTGGTCGGCTCTTCAAAGATGAGTCCGAAGTGAAGGCTCGCTGGGTCGGTTCGTTTGAGTGGCTGTACCAGGCTGATCCACCAGCTAATTGAGTCGAACATCAGGGGTGTAACTATCCCTGTCTGACCCTCCAATGAACTGTGAAACACCTTTGTTCATGGAAACACAAGCTGTGGGGAACCAGTTGAAATGGGCTTAAAGCTTTTGAGATCTGTGGCATGCATGCTGAACCCCTCAAGACTGGTGCAAAAGCTGTACTCATGTTGTTGCGTGCAGTTCTGTGCTGTTTGGAACACAGGCATCATCCCAACTGACTGGAAGAGGGACATTGCTGTCCGTCTCTGGAAAGGGAAGGGCGATCACCAGGACTGCCACAGTTACTTAGGGGTGACGCTGCTCTTAGTGCCAGGCAAGGTCTTTTCATGGATAACTATTGATAGGGTTCGCCACCATATAATTTAGCAACAGCACCAAGAGCAGTCAGGCTTTACACTAAAGACGTCAACAATTGAACGTATCTTTGCTCTTCGGTTCCTCGCCGAACAAAAGCGAGAGTTTCAGCAGGGCTGCTTGCAGCCTTTGTTGATCTCTGGAAAGTGTTTGATTCAGTGAATCAGGATGCCCTCTGGAGGATTCTAGGTCTTCGTGGGGTGGATTGCACCAAACCTGATCAATCTGTCTGAATTATACTCTGGTACTGAGAGAGTGCTGTGAGGTGTGGTGGTTACATCCTTGACGTATTTCCAGTTGTTACTGGAATATGTCAAGGGTGTTGATTGGCCCCCTCACTTTTCAGCATTTGTTTGGACTGGATTCTGGGGAGGATGTTGGAGAGATCAAGCTGCGGTGCATCGGTTGGGAATGTCAAGATCTTTGACCTTGATTTCACAGATGATGCAGTCATTTTTGCGGAGACTTTGGATATCCTAATGGGGGGCCTCAAGATGCTGAATGAGGAGTCAGAGCTGCTGGGATTATGGGTTTCCTGGGTCAAAACTAAGATCCAGGCTTTCAATGACAGCTTGGATGCTGCTATCTTGTCTGTACTTCTTTGTGATGAGGATGTTGAGGTCACGGAGAGATTCACTGACGTTGGCAGTGATATGCTCGTCTCTGCTGGTTGTGATACAGAATTCAATAGACATCTGGGTTGGGCCTGGGTAGTCATGGATCCACTGGATCATGTGTTGTGGCGCTGTCGTTGTCTTATGCAGGAGGACGAAAGTCTAAGTCTTTAAGTCCTTGGTGCTTCCAGTCTTGCTCCATGGATGTGAGACTTGGGCTCTGACCAGGCATCTGAGATGGAGACATAATTCCTTTGATACCAGGTCTCTTCGGAGAATCCTTGACTATCGCTTGTCAGACTTTGTGTCCAACGAGTGGTTCCTGAGAGTGATTCAAATGAGATTTGCTTCCTGGATAGTCCGTGAGCATCAGCTTTGGCTGTGTGTCCATTTGGCTCGTTTTGCTGATGCTGATCCTGCTCACCAGAATCTCACGAGAGGGAGCCTCGTGAGTGGAGGAAGCCAATGGGCTGACCACGCGCCTCGTGGTTGCAGCAGGTTGATCAGCATCTCAATGAGATGGGGATGGGCCATGCATGTGCCTGGGGGATGGCCAGATGGAAGCCCCTGGAGTACCGGTGGAAAGTGGATGCAGCGACGTGCTGCTCCAGCATATTCGCTCATACCTGACCTGACCTACATAGCTTATAAGTGATTGTACGATTATCTAGGCTATCCTTCCAGCCTCAGACAATTACCTGATCGTTGAGGAGACTGCTGATAGCAACTGGTTGGTTTCGATGAATGTTTGGACTTGTACTATGAAAACCCAAGAGCATGTCAGAGATTTCTGGGGCATCAGAGTACAATTCAAGCTTTGGCATCTCATTCATATTGTCTGCTGGGTGTGCGAGACAAAAGCATCCTTATGAATGGTGCTCATTCGAGCTCGCATCATGTACTTTCTTGCCTCTGATATTTAGTATATCCTTTCATAAGGCATTGAGGGAATGTCTCTTCGATTTGCTCAAGAACAAGACCTGATTAGTCTGCAATGGTCTACAATGGTGTACTTACTCTCGTACTGCATGTGAGAGAGCAACAAAAAGGTGTGTTCAACCTGAAGGGTCTGCTCCTCTTGTGTTTGATAAACGACACTATTTGGAACCAACTTTTTTGCATTGAAATAAGCAAAATGTTTCATTTCAATCAATTGTTTTAAAAAAAAAGTATAAAAGTATGAATAGGAAGAGAGAAAGAGAGAGAGAAAGGAGAGTGGAGGACCCGAGGGGCAATTGGGGAGTAATTCTGGCTCATCATGGGCAAAAATAAAAATATAATACAGTATGTATGACCGCTTGGCAACATGCAAGGTGGGAATGGGATTGGCAATGGCAGAAATGTGTTGATGGTTGAAGTGAAAAATCATATCACACCCTTCTCCCACCTCCCCCTCATCCCCTACAGAGCACTACCAAACTATAACCCACCTGTTGTTTGAGCTGTTGTACTAGCCTCTCTTTCTCCCTCCGCAGGGCAGCAATTTCCTCCTGGCTTTTGCGCCTTCGCGGTGCCGATATTTCCAGCAGCGCGATGTTCGCATCTTTCTCGCTGATGGCCGCCAGGAGGGCCTCTTGCCTGCGGACACAAAGGGCCTTGAACATCAGATGTCCATGCAAATATGTGTAATCCAGAAGGCATTGCAGATGTTAATCTGACATTCTTACCCAATGTTATATTGTACAGAGTACAGTGTAGGACAATTAATATAATCCGTCACATTGATCAGACAGTCACTCTTATGATGTTTGTCTCATGGACTGGTTTCAGCCAATCAGAAGTTAAAATTTCCAGCACAAACAAGGGCATTTGAAATGATGAAGTGAAAAGAGGAGGTGAGTGAGATTTTAACCTTATCATCGCTTTCAATTAAAATGAGACGAGAGAAACGTTTTGATCTGCTCTTAGGTGTAGCACAGCACAGTCAGCATGAAAGTGACACATTAGGGATGGTACAGTATTTCAATGGAAATATTATTGAGATGATGCCACTATAGTGGAATTATCTCCCAATAGGACTGCAGCAGATTTCCATGTCAGGATGAGATGAAGATTCGACGTCTGGATTCTGATTGCCACTGTTAGCAAAGGAGGAAAAGTTGTGCGGTGGAAATAATTTTTGTGGGACAGTTAATGCTGCAAAGACTGAATAGTTCAGATCACCAGCATCAAGTGGGAGCATAAAGGATCCATAAGAGGGTGAAAAACGTATTTTTTTTAAAAAAAATGTAACATGTATAACCAATCTGTACCTCCACCGCCGAAGGTGGACAGAGGTTATGTTTTCACCCATGTTTGTCTGTCTGTCTCTCTCTCTCTCTGTCTGTGAGTAGGATAACCGAAAATTTTATGGACGGATTCTGACAAAATTTGGTGGACAGGTTGGGTGTGTGACAATGACGAATCGATTCGGTTTTGGTGAAAATCAGGATCTGGATCTGGATATGAAATATTTTTAATTTGCAAGTGATTTTTTTCACCATTGAGAGACGCCGCCAAAAACGATATGTCGGAAAACATTTCACGCAGTTGTGGACGGGTTTTGATAAAAACTTGGTGTATGAGTTCGGTAGTTAACGAGGACAAATTGATTCGATTTCGGTGAAGATCCGGATTGGGATCCGGCCTATCAGTGGGAAACAAAATGTAAACTGTCCAGCTTGGTGGAGGTCTGCACTTCCAGTTATTGATGATGTTAACCACCATTTGCTTGGTTAAGTGTGAAAGATGAAATGATGTGATGACACTCGTCAATGTCCTGTTCACCACCCTTTGAGACATGAGCATGTTAAAAAATAATCAGGTGAGAAATTTCGGAACAAAATAGGAAGTGTGTGCTCCTGTGCGCTGAAAGTTTCATGAAAATTGGTTTGGTAATGGGATTAATTAAGGTGAGACTTGATGTATTTGATAGATCAGTGCAAACCCATTCAAATATATACTGGGGTATGCAAGCCAGTCTTGCTCATTATCCTGAAGATTGCTGAAGATCCAGATTTGCAAAACATACTTTGAGAGATCTTAACCAGTCCCTGATTTAATCGGCATGCACTTGTCCCTGTGACATCATCAATGGGAGTCTTGGATGAGTTTGTTATTTCCCTTCAATTAATGCCTCACTCCAAACTATTGGGAAGGCCAGTGGGAGGTGAACATAAACAAAATCCTGGAATGGGGCCACCATGAGAGCTTATCTAGAATTCCTCAAGTTAAATTATACAGCAATCCTCCTTTCTATTCCTCAATCATGCAATAAGGGGGAATGCCTGGGTGCACACGTACGCACACACACCGTTCTTTGTCATGTCTGCTCCTCACAAGTCGAACCGTTTGTTGAACAGCAACTGCCATTCCTGATGCATTACATAAAGATTTAAAGGATGGTGTAAATGATACCAATTCTACAACACCTGGAACTTAAATTTAATATCATAATCACAAACCTAACGTTAGTTGTACGCGTAAACGAAAAAGCTTATTAATCTGTAAGCAATTGGTAGGTTTTCCAACTGCTCAGATCAACTGGACACCGTTTTTCATCGACGTTTGGAGCTTTCAGCCCGAAGCTCTCCAAACTGTGGGTCCACACCTGCGGGCTGCGAGTCTATAATCAACCTCAGCTACGTCGAAGCAGACCGTCAACGCAGCAATGGAATCTTACTGGTCAAACTTTCCGCTGATGGATGTTTACCTCTCATGTTCGAGAGTTTAATGTATGTATTATCGTATATTCATAATGCTCATTGCACATTCTATTTTATTGCTCATCAATTGCACAAAGGAAAATGGTGTCTCTCAATCAATGAATCAAACAATTTCTTCCCTTTACGTTTCACATGATAAGACTTGTAGTGGGAATGCTCATGCAATCTCTCTTCAAGTAACCATCAACCTCGAACTCCACAGGAAAGAACCCATTTTCCAGGAACTGATACCAATCAGAAGTGATACTAAGCTGGCTATCTCATCTGCCAGCATTTTCCTTTGAATGCTCGATACTGCACCATATATTTACAAGCTAAGCCATCACATGTCAGAGTATTGGTTCAATTGACCAACAACCACCAGGATACAATTAGAAGTGATTATAATAATTGTTTTCCCTCAACATTTTGAAACACTCTCCGAAATGATTGATAATTGCAACACAGTTTGGTGATAGCAAGAGCAGCTTTGTTTTTTTTTTTCTTGGAGAGATGAAAATCTATCAAAAGCTGGAAATTCACCAGAGTCGCATCCCATAAGTTTGAGCCAAACACAAGTATTCTCATTAAGTCGAAAGTAAACAAATAGGCACATCCCATTGATTTGTGGTAACCATGGCAACTATAAGTATTCCCCACAAGTTTTGGATAGGCATGGGTACATCCTGTAAGTTTGGTCGAGCTACAAAGCACGATCTGATTCACTTGGAGTTGCTGTAGTTACAACCTCGAATGTTGGGGTCGTTAGAAACATAATGTTGGAGTAACCAGAAGTACTTACCATTGGTCTGGGGTTAACCAAAGATACATTGCGAACATTTGAGGTCACCAGAGATATTTAAACCACAGTAAGCATATTAGATACATAAGAAACGTTTGGATTAACCAGTGATATTTAACCACAAGTGCAGGGTAACCAAAGATACATTACATTGACTTGGGGTAACAATACACGATGCATCTCTTTCGAATTCCGAAGCATTCAAACTTCATCCGCCGTTAATTACCTTCAAATACAGAAGCCGAGACCTATGGAAGAGCAAGATAACAGAACATCAACGTTCTGGAAGATTGATGGGGATGAGACGTGGAGCTTCAATGGCATCGTCTGTATTGATAATACGAAAGGATACCTTGACTTAATCCGCTATCACAGCTAAAGGCTTCTGGGTCCGCGGTCCATGTTTTACGAACAGATTCTCGTCGTGTTGTCCTTTTTGAGATGGGAAAAATAAGCCAACACCTTCTAGTATCAAGAGCAGTGCGTCCTCCATGAAAAGTTTTTCCAATACATAACAATATTGCGGCTCGAACTTGAAGTTATTGAACAATGTCAGGTCTGTGATCCATGCACGCGCAGCACCGGACCACTGGTTGCATCATTTCGAGGAGCGTTGCTTTGTCAATGACGCAGTGCCCTCTGTGAAAATTTAGAGCAGGCATTTGTGATTTGTTGAGGGTGATGGCGATAACTCGCCAACAATTCTCGAAAGACGGTTTGGGATCTAACGCTCGTTGACGAGACACCCAGCTTAACGTCCATCCGAGAGACGGCGCACTTTGTGACGCGACACACTGTCTATGAGTACGAAGCTACAATCTGACAGTTAAAGGTCAGGTCCGGAATCGGGGCTCAGCCGAGACAGCCTCAAAGCTAAGTTCCCACCTTCAAAACATCCTGTCTGACCCGATGTCAGGTGACTGGTCATGTGATGAGACATATCAATTCCAGTTGTAAAGGCAATAAAACGGTGACGGAAACCCGACGTTTTCTCAGTTACGAGTGTCAAAGGCAACGGCGTGTGTGGAAGAACAGTGAAGTATACCAGGACCCCGACCAAATATATTTTGGACATTTTTCCACATCATGAGGAGCATCAAATCAGCAAGAAATTGGTTTCAGCCTTTGCATAGAGAAACCATTAATTACCCCCAATAATATCTCAAGCAAAGCACACATTGCGCGCCACCTGGCTTTTCTTCCTGCGAAAAACCATCGTTCCTGTGTCTTGTCAGTGAAATCTCGCACTCCCACACCAGCACGATCCCAGCCGTACGTCGGTCCACACCAGCTTCCTGACAGCCTGTCTATTGCATGCTGGGCGCTCCAGGAACGCCGAGCGACCATGGATAAGGGCATGAGAGTGGTTCGGCTGGCCCCACAACGATATCAGTTCTTTTCTGGCCTTTTACTGCATCGACGTACAGTATCGCTCCGAGTCGAGGAATAAAAGCAGTAAAAAGCTGATTGCAAGATAACTGCGTAAAAATAGTCCATGTGAAGAAGGTTATCATTATGTTTTTTTAAGCCAGGAAGCAAAATTCATTTTTTCGCCCGCTTGGATTTCGGAGTCTGCTATGACAGCTTTGACAAAAACCAGAGAATGAAGAGGGGGGGAGATGAGGGGAGGTGGTGGTGGGATGAGGAAGAGGGTGGGGGTGACTGTGAGGAAGTGGGGGATAAAGTGGGGCAGCAAGAAGGTAGGGATTTTGTTCACAAAATGTCGCCGTCAGAGCCTGTCAGAAAGAAGGCTGACGGCGCCTCAACTCGCCGCCACTAGATTTGTGGCCTGGCTATTCCCAGCAGATGCCCAAAGCAAAAAAAACAAAACAGAACGTGCAGCACATTTCAGATCTTCCATGAGCCTTGACCCGATCTTAAAAAATTCAGTCCGTCAGATTTTTTAAAAAATTTTTTACAAATAGTTCAAGCTAAGTAATAATGCCCACTGGCCTGGTTACTCCCATCACTGCCAGGGGGTGCTGACAGCACCATGGGAGTGAGAATAAAAGGGACTTGGAAGCACCTTACAGTGATCATGCATCCTCGCATGTGCAATCGACCAAATGGGTTATCAGCAGCATTTGGCATTTGAAAAGAGCGTTGAAAAGAGACCCGACTGGTGTCATGTCATGGTGATTCACCGTCAATGCAATGCTCCAAATGTTACGGGTATGAAATTGAATCATCCGGTCAGAGTCCGAGAGCACTCAATGGACAACAATCCTTGAAAAGGTACCGTGGAGTCTTAACAACGCCATGTCCATGCAGGACACATGAAGCTCTCAAAACATTACAACACCCTTGGCATGTACGCTTAAAGAACGAGACTCATGTAACTCGTGTAACGGTAAATGAAATCAATCTCGTTTTGAAAGATGACGATTCTAATAATATTTATGCATAAGAATTAATTCCGAAGATGCACGTTAATCGAGGATGAATAAGAGAAAATGGATTGGTGGAAACATGACAAACCGTGGACTGAAATGGCTGATCAATCATCCAGGGTTCGTCGGTTCTCGGGACATTAAGTTTTATGAAATATTTTTTTTTGGTACAAAATGTCGAGGTTCGTATTAGAGTGAACATATGGAATGTATAACAAAGGGGGGGGGGGGCAGGAGACACGAGGGGCGGGAGAGGGAAGCACAAAACAGTGGGGAACAAAGACATTAGGAGATCTGTGGAAGGGAGAGGTATGGAGTGGGGAACATGGGGAATACAAGATGGACATTACTGGGACTTTTAGGAAGGAAGCAAGGAATTTGAAGGAGGTGGGTTTTGGAGTGGATTAATGGGGATAGAAAAGATAATGATTTTGGATGGGGAAAGATAAGAGATGGTGGTGAACAGCTGTTTTGAAGACCTGGAGGGAAGAATATGTGGGATTGAAGAGTGTGTGGGAGTTTGTTCCAAATGTGGAGAAAAAGAGGAATGAAAGAGTGATGGTGAGCAGTGATTCATCATTTTGGGAGTGTCATCAGAAGGGAATTGCTGGCAGATCTTGAGCGTCCTGCGGAAATGTGGGGGGTGGGGGGGAGACAGATGTCAGACAAAGCGGGGAGGGGGGAGGCCATAGAGTTGACGGGAGAACACAGAAAGACCACCGACCTGCCTGCGATGAGAGTGAGAGAATGAAAGACTGAGCTTCATCGTGGCAGTTACCAATGATCCTGAATGCCTTGGTTTCCATAGCGTGAAGCTGAGAAAGTTGAAAGGCGAGAGCACCAGCTGAGAGGGGAGAGAAAAACTCCTTTAGGCTGTGGATGAAAGCTTTGTAAGTGGTCAGGAGCTCAGGTGTGCCAAGGAAGGATTTTGCACGATGGAGGATGCCAGTCGGCGACTGGCTTTGGAGGCCAGCTTGGAAATGTGGCTTTCCTGGGAAAGATCATGGTAGATAGTGTGCCCAAAAGCTTGAATGAAAAGACTTCTTGAAGAGGATTGTTGAGAAAGTAGATGGGAGGATTTTGCAGATGGTCCTTTCGGAGAGACAGAGTGAGAGTGTGAGATTTGTCAGGAATGAAAGACGTGTTCCACGTGTTGGACCAGTTTGTGATTTTATCCAGATCAGCAGAGAGAGTGAAGAAGCTGTTTCTTGCCAATTTTAGGGATGGCAGATGGTACAGTAGAGGGTGGAGTCATCAGCAAAGAGACAGAGAGTATTTTCCAGAAAGTTAGAGAGATCATTGATGAAAACGAGAAAAAGAACAGGGCCCAGAACACTTTCTTGAGGAACTCCAGCCTGGACAGGAAGAGGGGAGAGAATTCCATTAAGGGCCACATGATGATTGCGATCGGAGAGGAAGTCTGCGAGCCATGAGTGGAGATTGCCTTGGATACCATAGGAAGAGAGTTTGGTGAACAGAGCAGGGTGGTCAACCACATCAAAAGCAAGCGATATGTCTAGGGAATGGCTCTGATCTCATGTCTGGCATTGAGGACCTCCATCGATTGTTGGGAAAGCAGGAGCAGCAAGTCCAGGGTAGAGTGATCTGTTCTGAATCCAAATTGATGATCGGAAATCAAACCATTGGAGAAGAGAAAGGATTTGATGTGGGAGGGCGATCATGGATTCCATTACCTTGCTGATGATTGGGAGCAGGCTGATTGGTTTGTCGATGCAGCAATCTGTTTTTGCACGTTTTTTATGTTGAGTGGTAAAGTTTGCTGATTTTCAAGCAGATGGCAGATGACCTTGAGTAAATGAGAGGGGGAATAGAACAGAGAGAGGGTGAGCAAGAGCAGCAGAGTAGGTTTTTAGGCCATGTGGGGCTGATGCTGTCTGAACCGGTTGAAGAATCTGAATCGAGGTTTGACAGCAAGCTCTCCACTTATCAGGAGAAAAGGACACAGAGTCCAGAACAGCTGAATTGGACTGCGTAAGGTGGGTACGGAATGCGATGGGTTTGGGACAAGATTTAGAAGCAAACACGGAGTTTCGGCATTCAGTCTTTTTACATGCGGTATCAGCTGTGCAGCCATTTGATGTAAGGGAGGGGATGGAGGGGGAACATACACCACAAACAGACTTAACTCGAAGGGCACTCAGTAGAGCGCATACCTCCGCCATGTAATGCCTGACCCTCGAGAACATATCGGGCCCAATACATTTTTGAAATATCATGCGATACAGTACTGTATCGTTTTTGGCCCTATCTCTCAATGGTGAAGAATCACTTAAAAAAATTATCAGATCTGGATCCAGATTCGGATCTTTACCAAAATCTAATCAGTTCGTCCTTGTCACACACCTAACATATCCAACCAAGTTTCGTCCGAATCCGTCCTCAACTTTTTGAGAAATCGTGCTATATATCATTTTTGGCCCTACCTCTCAATGGTAAAGAATTACTGAAAAAATTCAGATCCGGATTTGGATCTTCACCAAAATTGAATAAACTCTTTCTTTTCATACGCCCAAGTCCACCAAGTTTTGTCCAAATACCTCCACAACTTTTTGAGATATCCTGTACACAAACAGACAGAAAGGGGTGAAAATATAACCTCTTTCCCCTTCGGTGGTGGAGGTAACCAGATGCCACCAGGATTTGGAGGAGGGAGACAGGTTTGAGAGTTCAGACATGAGATGAGAAAGATGTTGTTTCCTGGCTCTCCTGAGGGTAGACACACACTTGTTCCGAGCTTTATGGAAAGAACTGAGATTACTTTGAGGTTTTAGCAGTAGGATTTGCCTTCCATGAGGTGAAGACGAGTTGTTTCAGGATAACTGCCTCGCCACAAGCTTCAGTGTACCATGGGCGGGAGGAAGGGTAGGACAACTGAAGACGAGATGGGATAAATCTGTGCATGAGGGAAGGGCAAATTTCTTCGAAACAATTCCCAGGACGAGTTGATGTCAGAGAGAGTTGAACTGGGAGACCTGTCTAGAAGTTTGATGGCTGCTTGAAGTCCCTGGCAGTTGGCCTAAGTGAAATTCCAGATTCATCGGCACTGAGGTGGTTTTCTAATAACGACCAGATAGATGTCTCCTAAACAATGATACGGTCAGAAGAACCGATTG
>NC_140978.1:33777843-33812843 GCF_056783735.1 Eptatretus burgeri | reverse complement strand
TCGTGATCCTGTTGTATGATCGAACCAGGAAATGCACAGACATTGACAAGGCCAGGAGGAAACTCTTAGCAAGGAAGAACAATGTGCAGCTCATCCCTCCAACGAAGGCAGCTCTGGAGGAACATGTCAAGAGGGCAGTGTATCAAGGTGGACATGTGTGGGGTCAGATACTGCTGCCAGCACCAGAGCTCCTTCCACCAACCAACTGGGGTTGGTCAAGGACTGGAGAAGGACAGTACACACCTTACTGGACCAGGCTAACTGAGGCAGCTCACAGCTGCATTGAGCTGGTTTCTTGCAAGTGCAAGAAAGGGTGTGTGAGGCGCTGCAAGTGCAAAAAGGCTGCCCTTCAGTGCACAGCCCTCTGTGTGTGTGAAGGGGACTGCACATGACGATGAGTCAACAACATACATGTACTTGTGGCAATGCTGAACTTGTTAACATGACACTGTTTATGTACACGTATCTTCAGTACCGGTATATACCAAGCCTCAGATACCAGTACACCCAGCCTCAAATACTAGACCATGTAGCATGTCAGTATTATACCTAAGACATTTACAGAACTAAGACATTCTTTTCAAAGTATTGTGTTGAATCCAATATTTGCCTCGATAATTTCCAAATAAAATTATATAACAGACTGTGATCGATAATATTAAGTTGAAAATGGTACCATTGGATTCCTTGCCCCCAAAAACATACATTTAGATCCCAGAATCAAGTCAATAGCTGCATTACATCCAGAGATAATAGCAAATGTGGATTTCAAGTGGCGGCCATTTTGAAATCCAATATGGCGGACATAAAGAGAGAATTTCAAGTGGCCCAATATCTGAAAATGTTCGCAACATATGAATGTACATTTGTCCCAAATTTGGTGCTTGTATCACAAAATGCACAACAGGTTTGCTATTTTGCTACACTACTGTGATCACTTTATTAAAGTTACCACGACTTGCCCACTGATTTTCTCCCATGGCATCCTCTGGATGGTAAAACAATACTATTACAGGCCAGGTTTCATGCCACCTAAACTTCATTACCTCCACCACCAAAGGTGGATGGAGGGTTATGTATTCACCTCTTTGCTTGTTTGTGAGCAGGATATTTCAAAAAGATACGGACGGATTCGGACAAATCTTGATGGACAGGTTAGGTGTGGGACATTGACCAATTGATTTGATCTTGGTGATGATACGGATATGAATCGAGATCCGAGAATTTTGTAATTTTTCAAGTGATTCTTCGCAATTAAGAGAGATGCGACCAAAAATGACATACAGCACGATATTTCAAAAAAGTTATTGATGCGTTATGACAGAACTTGGTGGATGAGTCGGTTCGGTGACAAGAACAAGCTGATTCGATTTTGGTTCAGGTTCCGGTCTATCAGCGTCATACAAAATCTAAACTGGATATATGTATATGTATATATATATATATATATATATATATATATATATACATTAAGAGACTTGGGCACAATGTTTCCGGCACAATGTGGCACAAGGAAATAGGAAGGGTGAGAAAGATTTGCACGTGATCACAGTGTTGTTTAAAGCATGCACAATTGTCATCAGAAAACGCAGTAGCCACACAATATCACCCCGCGCTTGTCAGGATGATACATTGTGCGTCAGTCGGGCAAAGGGACAGCTTCAGATTGAGAACTGGGCCCATCAGGCTGGATTGTACATTCTGGATTTTGTCTGCGATGTGTCCTGACAGTTTCTTTGCCATTCCAAAGAAGGCCTGACCACAGAAAAAAAATAAAAAACCCAGAAAACGATGTAATACCTCATCCTGTTGTCTGCAAGTGTCTATCCCTTTCGATCCCTCTGCATGATTGGATGACCTTCAGCTACAACTTAGGTTGTGGACCCATCGTTCAGACAGGTTCTTGGATTGAAGGGTCAGAACTTTGATGAAGGATAAAGCCGGTATGTTCATCGAATCAAACTGAATAAGCTGAAGGAATTCTTCTGATATTGTATTGTACTATATATTTATTCATTCCAATGCTCTCTAATTATGTTGAAGGTCAGTGAGATACGACCGGCGACTTGCTCATCACAGACAAGTTTTCTTCTGGTTTGTTTCAAAGCACACCAGCACTGGCACATTGAACAGAAACAGACCTCCTCAACACCTCCATCATGGATATTTACAATCCTAAATCCTTCTCTTCCTCTGCCTGCAGAACGTACTTCGCAAATCCACAGTCTCATACTTCTGTCTTAAATCTTTTGGGCAGATGGCCTCATTTCTTATAATCTCTTCTGGTCTTCATTGCTAATCATGAAGTTATGTGACATGACGAACTCCATGTCCAATTTACCATTCTCCATCAAAAGTTTTGTCAATTTGTGGTGTATCCATAATCAAACGGGTTAGAATAAGCAAAGTGAAAAACAGTGCAGAGGGTTCGGGATGTTGAGATAAACAGATGTCAAAGGTGAATACAATTTGATGATATTATAAAGTCAGGCTCTCCACTTAAAACTATCCTTTTCCAATCCATGAGAAAGACGGTTGGCAATATACACACATGGAAAAAAACAAAAGAAGGCTTACAAAATAGTGCTGTGTGCGAAAAAAAAACAAACAAACAAACATGATTTCAAACACAAATGAAAGAACTCTCCATACACAGGCTGTCTTCCCCGTTGATCAAGAGACGAACACAATTGTGCACACGCAGCACGTACCGCATGATCAGAGTATCAACTTGAAATAACACTTACACCTGGTCGAGGTTTGGATAAGGTCACCATATGATTGCGTTCTGGCAGACTGTGTTACCAAGGCAAGTGGAAGATGCAGTGAAGGCCAAAGATGGCAAATTATTGGGATGAACAATGCTGGGATGTTCGAAAGTGAAACTGGAGATTAATATGGCTTCCATCAGACTGCATGTTAGCAGTAGATTGGTTGGCAAATATCAACAAACCAATGATGTGAAAGAGGGCCTCAATCTGGATGACCCAGGGTGAGGTTTGACAGAGAAAACACAACTTTGATCAAGGTTTGCAGATATTCCTTTTTGCCGCAAGTTCGGTGTTGCCACATAAATGGAATCTTAGGTCAGGTCAGGTAAGATACAGGAGAATGCATTGGAACAGCGCGTCGCTGCATCCACTTTCCACCGGTACTCTGGGAAGCTCAGTCTGGCCATCCACCAGGCAGATGCCTGACCCATCCCAAGTTTTTGAGATGCTGATCAACTTGCTGCAACCAAGAGGCACGTGGTCGGCCCCTTGGCCTACTCCACTCACGAGACTCCTTCGCTGAGAGAATCTGGTGAGCAGGATCAGCATCAGGAAAATGAGCCACTTGTCCATACAACCGCAGCTGACGTTCAGGGACTATGCAGGCAACAAATCTCATTTGAGTGTCTCTCAGCAACCGCTCCTTGGACACAAGGTCTGACCAGCGATAGCCAAGGATTCTCCGAAGAGAGCTGGTACCAAAGCAATTAAGTCTCCATCTCAGATCCCTGGTCAGAGTCAAAGTCTCACATCTGTAGAGCAAGAATGGAAGCACCAAGGACCTGAAGACTCGGACTTTCATCCTCCTACACAGGTACCAAAAGCGCTGCACCCCAGGATCCAGTGAATCCATGACTCCCCAGTACCGACCCAGACGTCTATTGACCTCTGGATCACAGCCAGCAGACACAAGAGTATCACTGTCAAGGTAAGTGAATCTCTCCATGACCTCAACAATCTCACAGCAAGCAGGTACAGACAGGAAAACAGCATCCAAGATGTCATTGAAAGCCTGGATCTTCGTTTTGACCCAGGAAACTCGCAATCCCAGTGGCTCTGACTCCTCCTTCTGCACCTCAAGGGCCCCAAAAATGATCTCCAGAGTCTCGGCAAAGATGACTGCATCAGCTGCGAAATTAAGGTCAGGTCAGGTCAGGTATGGGAGCATGTGCCAGAACAGCACGTCGCTGCGTCCACTTTCCGCCGGTACTCCAGGGGCCTCCATCTGGCCATCCCCCAGGCAGACGCCAGGCCCATCCCCATCTCCTTGAGATGATGGTCAACCTGTTGCAACCATGAGGCACGTGGTCGACCCACTGGCCTCCTCCACTCATGAGACTCCCTCGCTGAGAGAATCTGGTGAGCAGGATCAGAGTCAGGAAAACGAGCCACATGTCCATACAGCCGCAACTGACGCTCACGGACTATGCAGGTAACAAATCTCATCCGAGTCTCTCTCAGCAACCACTCGTTGGACACAAAATCCGACCAGCAATAGCCAAGGATTCTCCGAAGAGACCTGGTACCAAAGGAATTAAGTCTCCGTCTCAGATCCTTGGTCAGAGTCCAAGTCTCGCACCCATAGAGCAAGACTGGAAGTACCAAGGACCTGAAGACTCGGACTTTCGTCCTCCCGCACAGGTACCGGCAGCGCCACACCCCATGATCCAGTGAATCCATGACTCCCCAGGCCCGACCCAGACGTCTATTGACCTCTGACTCACAGCCAGCAAAGACATGAATATCACTGCCAAGGAAAGTGAATCTCTCCACGACCTCAACATCGTCACCACAAACAGACACAGACAGGACAGCAGCATCCAAGATGTCACCGAAAGCCTGGATCTTAGTTTTGACCCAAGAAACCCGTAATCCCAACGGCTCCGACTCCTCATTCAGCACCTCGAGGGCCCCCAAGAGGATGTCTAAAGTCTCCGCAAAGATGACTGCATCATCTTCAAAGTCAAGGTCCGAGATCTTGACATTCCCAAATGACGCACCGCAACTTGATCTCTCCGACATCCTCCCTAGAATCCAGTCCATATAAGTGCTGAAAAGTGTGGGGGGAAGTACACATCCCTGATGAACTCAAGTAACAACTGGAAATAAGTCAGAGATGGTACCACCACACTTCACAGCACTCTCAGTACCAGAGTAGAGTTCAGACATCAGATCGATCAGTTTTGGTGGTACCCCACGAAGACCAAGAATCCTCCAGAGGACATCCCGATTCACTGAATCGAACGCTTTACAGAGATCAACATAGGCTGCAAGCAGCCCCTGCCGAAACTCTCGCCTGCATTCGGTGAGGACACGAAGTGCAAGGATACGGTCAATCGTTGACCTCTTTGGTGTAAAGCCTGACTGCTCTGGACGCTGGTGCTCAAGCTGATGATGGCGAACCCTATCGAGAATTATCCAAGCAAAGACCTTGCCCGGCACTGAGAGCAGCATCACCCCTCGGTAGTTGTTGCAGTCTTGGCGATCACCCTTCCGTTTCCAGAGAGGGACAACAAGGCCCCTCTTCCAGTCAGTTGGGATGATGCCTGTGTTCCAGGCAGAGCACAAAACTGCATGCAACGACACGAGTGCAGCATTTCCACCAGCCTTGAGAAGTTCGGCATGGATGCCACAGATCCCTGGAGCTTTGCCCCGTTTCAACTGGTTCACCGCAGCCCGTGTTTCCACAAGCGTAGGTGGACCACAGTTGATTCGAGGGTCAGCAACAGGGATTGTAACACCCTTGACGTCCAACTCGACAGCTGGGGGATCAGCCTGGTACAACCGCTCAAAGTAACCGGCCCAGCGGGCCTTCACTTCAGACTCCTCTGTCAAGAGCCTACCACTCTCTGCTCAAACTGTAGTGCTCCGAGGGATGGGCTTGGATGAACGTAATGCGTGAATTCCCCTGTAAGCGGGACGAGAATCACCTGTCCACAGGTGATGCTCTACCCCCTCACAGATTCCTCGCACATAGGCCTCCTTGTCCACCCTCAGTGCACGTACAGTTTTACGCCTCAGCTCCCTGAACAGCTCAGCTCTGCCATTCAGCCTGGCCCTGCGACTCTGGTCAATGGTATCCAGTGTCGCTTGAGAGACAAAATTCTTCTTTGCCTTGCGGTGAGCTCCAAGGCATCCACCGGCAACATCAAGGACGGTTGTCTTGAAGGCGCTCCACAACTCTTCAGGACCCCCCAAAGCACCCAGACCCCCCAAGTGTCCACTCAGCCTGTTCGCAAACTCCTCAGCTACTCTCTCATCCCTGAGCTTGGCAACATCCAGCCTCGGCTGGGATGGTACCATTCTCCAGGATTTAAGGTGCAGCTTTAGTGTTGCTACAACAAGCCTGTGGTCAGTATTGAGGAACTGAGCACTCCGGTAGACCCTGCAGTTCTGGATCATCCTCCAACGACCGTCAATGAGGACATGGTCAATCTCCTTTGCCACACCGCCAGCGTTGGAATACCAAGTCCAGCGATGAGCTTGTGGGCGCTGAAACCATGAACCAGCCACCGTAAGTCCATGACTTCTTGCAAAGTCAAGGAACTTAGTGCCATTCTGGTTCATAGTTCCTGACCCATGGGGACCAACACAAACCTCATAACCGTCCCTATCAGTTCCAATCGATGCATTGAAATCCCCCAAGACTAGAAGTGTATCTCGTCTGGGGCACTGATCAACCACAGACTCGAGTGTGGCGTAGAATGCATCCTTCACGGTGAGATCACTCGCCTCAGTCGGAGCATAAACAGAGACCAGGGAAATGACACCTAATAGTCTGGGAGCCAACCGATCAAAATTAAAAAAAAATTGCCCGGTCTGCTATAAAATTTTTGTGTTGATTTTCAGAAAGAGACACCCTTTGAGTATATGAAAACCAATGTTGGCAATGGTGATCGCCAAGACTGCAACAACTACCGAGGGGTGACGCTGCTCTCAGTGCCGGGCAAGGTCGTTGCTCGGATAATTCTTGATAGGGTTCGCCACCATCTGCTTGAGCACCAGCGTCCAGTGCAGTCAGGCTTTACACCAAAGAGGTCAACGATTGACCGTATCCTTGCACTTCGTGTCCTCACCGAACGCAGACGAGAGTTTCGGCAGGGGCTGCTTCCAGCCTATGTTGATCTCTGTAAAGCGTTCGATTCAGTGAATCGGGATGTCCTCTGGAGGATTCTTGGTCTTCGTGGGGTGCCACCGAAACTGATCGATCTGATGTCTGAACTCTACTCTGGTACTGAGAGTGCTGTGAAGTGTGGTGGTACCATCTCTGACTTATTTCCAGTTGTTACTGGAGTTCGTCAGGGATGTGTACTTGCCCCCACACTTTTCAGCACTTGTATGGACTGGATTTTAGGGAGGATGTCGGAGAGATCAAGTTGCGGTGCATCGTTTGGCAATGTCAAGATCTCGGACCTTGATTTTGCAGATGATGCAGTCATCTTTGCGGAGACTTTAGACATCCTCTTGGGGGCCCTCGAGGTGCTGAATGAGGAGTCGGAGCCGTTGGGATTACGGATTTCTTGGGTCAAAACTAAGATCCAGGCTTTTGGTGACATCTTGGATGCTGCTGTCCTGTCTGTGTCTGTTTGTGGTGAGGATGTTGAGGTCGTGGATAGATTCACTTACCTTGGCAGTGATATTCATGTCTCCGCAGGTTGTGAGCCGGAGGTCAATAGACGTCTGGGTCGGGCCTGGGGAGTCATGGATTTACTGGATCATGGGGTGTGGCGCTGCCGGTACCTGTGCGGGAGGACGAAAGTCCGAGTCTTCAGGTCCTTGGTACTTCCAGTCTTGCTCTATGGGTGCGAGACTTGGACTTTGACCAAGGATCTGAGACGAAGACTTAATTCCTTTGGTACCAGGTCTCTTCAAAGAATCCTTGGCTATCGCTGGTCGGATTTTGTGTCCAACGAGCGGTTGCTGAGAGAGACTCGGATGAGATTTGTTACCTGCATAGTCCGTGAGCGTCAGCTGCAGCTGTATGGACATGTGGCTCGTTTTACTGACGCTGATCCTGCTCACCAGATTCTCTCAGCGAGGGAGTCTCATGAGTGGAGGAGGCCAGTGGGCCGACCACGTGCCTCATGGTTGCAGTAGGTTGACCATCATCTCAAGGAGATGGGGATGGGCCTGGCATCTGCCTGGGGGATGGCCAGACGGAGGCCCCTGGAGTACCGGCGGAAAGTGGACGCAGCGACGCGCTGTTCTGGCACATGCTCCCATACCTGACCTGACCTCTTCTTTTCCCCTTCTGAATGGGTAGCTCACTGTGTCACATCCACACAACACATATGTGCACAGAAGTGTAGCTGCGACATCAAGAGGATTTTCTGGTACTTCTTGCTCAACACCTCTACCAGCTCATGAATAGGTAGGTATTGATTCTGCCGTTGTATCCAGAGTTCTTGCAATGTGTTCAAGCAGCAGAAGTGATATATACACAGCATAATTATGTCTGTATCTGTTGCATGCACAACAGCTCGATGGTGATCAAGATATTCCACACAATATGCAAGATGAGCAATAATCCTTGTGTCTGCCTCTTCATGTTCTTCACAAGGTAAGTCCAGAACTGAACTTGATGCTGATGTGATGGAAAGAGTGTGACCTTTGTTTTCCATCATACCACCAAGAATGATGGTCACTCCATCCGGAATAGCTTCAGGACTCTCACAAAGGGAAGTGCCAATGAAGTTCTGAAGATTTCCTTTATTTCTTGGATTCTTCATGAGTAAATTCCAGTCCGGAATTTCTAGACTCTTGGATGGTGAGTATTGTCTTGCCTGGTCTGTCTGGTTTCTCCTCTGCTGCTCATCACCCTTCAAAGTATGGCTATCATCAAAATCATACTGATCACCAATGATGTTGACACATATAAGGAGTGACGAATCCTTAATCTCATAATACGCTCGTTGACCGGTGTTACCTCAATTATCATTGGGGTCAGCTTATTGGACACAGCTGCAGCATCTCCTTGGGTATGGTAACCATCAGAGCGACCAGACCAATAGTAGGTGTAACCACCCACCATTATCTCGCCGCAATCCGGTCTCCGAACCTCAGAGAGAGCTGCAATCCCGATGTCCAAACGCTTGAGCTCAGATGATAACAGAGACAGGTGATCATCCTCTCTTAGGGAGAGGACATTCCAGGCACCCACCTGAAGGGACCGCCTCAGGTTAACCCAAGGAGACCGCCGTCTGGTGGACGACACCTCAGCACCACTCCGACACACTCCACCGCAATCTGACCCAGGGATGTTACCCCGTGGTTTCCCTCCTATCAAAGATTGGGGGTCCCGAAGGCTTTGCCCCAATCCCGTCATCCGGTGAGCTGCCCTGCGAAGGGAAGCTGCACAGTAGGTACTCCCACGGAGTGGGTTTTCTGATTTTTTTGCGTTTTTGCGTTTTGCGGAATGAAGGGTTTTACGGTGGCGGGAGTGCAAATCCTGCCACCAACCTCCTAATAAGAAGTGACCCAACTGCAGGAGGACGTCCGCAGACACAGTTGGGCACTAGATATGGATGGCTGTTGGCTCACAAGGAGCTCCTCCGCCCTTTGACAGGTTTTGCTTTTAATCCTGCTGGGTGTCCATATCCAAACACCCTCCTCACCAGAAAACCTGGTGGGGGAGACGGTTTAGTCGCCGACAACCCGACCATGGAACAGGTTAGTACAGGTTTACATGGTACCTGTAGCAGGTCACAGATCGAACCTGACCTGACAAAAGGTCAGAGATCTTGACATTCCCAAACGATGCACCGCAGCTTGATCTCTCTGACACCCTCCCAAATAATCCAGTGCATACAACTGCTGAAAAGTGTGGGGGCCAGTACACACCCCATACAAACTCCAGCAACAACTGGAAGTAAGTCAGAGATGGTATCACCACATCTCACAACACTCTCAGTACCAGATGACAGTTCAGACATCAGATTGATCAGTTTTGGTGGCACCCCACGAAGACCAAGAATCCTCCAGAGGGCATCCCGATTCACTGAATCAAACGCTATAAAGAGTGCAACGTAGGCTGCAAGCGGCCCGTGCCAAAACTCTCGTCTGCATTCAGTGAGGCCCTGACAAGCAAGGATACGGTCAATGGTTGTCCTCTTTGGTGTAAAGCCTGACTGCTCTAGGCAATGGTGCTCAAGCAGATGGCGGCGAACCCTATCAAGAATTATCCGAGCAAAGGCCTTGCCCGGCACTGAGGGCAGCGTCACCCTTCGGTAGTTGTTGCAGTCTTGGCGATCACCCTTCCCTTTCCAGAGAGGGACTACAAGGTCCCTCTTCCAGTCAGTTGGGATGATGCCTGTGTTCCAGGCAGAACACAAAACTGCATGCAACGCCACGAGTACAGCATTTCCACCAGCCTTTAGAAGTTAAGCATGGTTGCCACAGATCCCTGGAGCATAACCCCGTTTCAACTGGTTCACCGCAGTCTGTGTTTCCACAAACGAAGACAGATTACAGTTAATTGGAGGGTCAGCAACAGGGACGGTAACACCCCTGACATCCAAAGCAACAGCTGATGAGTCATCCTGGTACAACCGCTCAAAGTAACCGGGTCAGCGGGCCTTCACTTCGGACTCCCCTGTTGAGAGCCTACCACTCTCCGCTCTAACTGCAGTGCACCGAGGGACGGGCTTGGAGGAACACAATGCGCAAATTCCCCTGTAAGCGGGACGAGAATCACTTGACCACAGGTGACGCTCTACCCCCTCACAGATTCCTCGCATCTTGGCCTCCTGGACCTCCCTCAGCGCACATACAGATTTACGCCTCAACTAACAGCTGAACAGCTCAGCTCTGCCATTAAGCCTGGCTCTTTGACTCTGGTTAATGGTATCCAGTGTCCCTTGAGAGGCAAAATTATTCTTCGCCTCACGGTGAGTTCCAAGACATCCACCGGAAACTTCAAGGATGGTGGTCTTAAAGTCACTCCTCAACTCTTCAGTATTTCCCAAAGCAACCAGAACCCCCAAATACACACTCAGCCTGTTCACAATCTCCTCAGCTACCCAATTATCCTGTAACTTGCCAACATTCAGCCGAGACTGGGATGGTACCATTCTCCCAGATTTAAACTGCAACTTCAGAGTTGCTGCAACAATCCCGTGGCTGGTGTTGATCATCCTCCAGTGACCATCAACAACCACATGGTCAATCTCCGTTACCACACCACCATCGTTAGAATACCAAGTCCAGCGATGAACCTGTGGTCGCTGAAACCATGAACTATCCACCCAAAGTCCATGTCCTCTTGCAAAAGTCAAGGAACTTAGTGCTGTTCTTGTTCACTTTTCCAGACCCATGGGGACCAACACATGGCTAATAACCATCCCTATCACAACCATTTGATGCATTCAAATCCCCCAAGACGAGAACAGTATCTCGCCTGGGGCACTGATCAACCACAGACTCCAGCGCGGCATAGAATGCGTCCTTCACGGTGAGATCACTCGCCTCATTCGGAGCATCTCCAGAGACCAGGGATATGACACATTTTGATAACCACTCAATTCTCACTAGCTCTGCATTCATGGATGACAATGCCAGACCCCAACGTTCTCATGCATTTACTGACCTATTGTGAAACCACACCATGACAACATTGCCTGAGTTAGCAAGGAGTCCAGATTTAAATCCAATGGAGCATATTTGGGACATTCATGGGTATAGAATTTTTAAAATGGACCCTCCTGGGGGGGAATTCTGGGACAGTTGGAAGCTGCTTTGCAGTAGGAATGGCAACATCTGACTTTGGATTCCTTCTGGCAGCTTCATCAGGGAATGAGAAGGAGGGTTGTTGCATCAGTCATTCATTCGAATGCTGCTTACACACATTATTGACCTTTTGTGACATCATTATTCACTTTTCTTGAACCCAACTTCACAGGATGTGTTGCCAAGCGGCCCACCAATCTGAAGTCAACGTGGTTTTTGGTTTAAAATAGTTCCATTACAAGCATCCTCATGTTGTGAACAAAATTAAAATAAATCAATAAAACGGCTGAATTTGTCTCATGTCGTTTAACTTACCAATACATGGGTTTGTTTTTGATAAATGTTACGGTTTATATCAAGAATTATATCTCAGACACTGCTTTGGTCCAGGAAGACGCAGCCCCCTGCTTAACTTTTTTCCTTGTGTATAGATTGTCTTTCATCACGTAGTTTGGCTATTTGTTTTCTCTCATAATCAGAATATCATGAATATTAATAAAACGTGAATAAATAAAAAGCAATTATGAAATTTCAAGTGGAATGCATTCACAAGGCAGTCAGTGTGCATGGATTTGCCCTTCCAAGTAAAGGTAACTGGGTTATTCCAAAATAACCACAGATGTTAAAAAGAAATCTAATGTTCACCGGCATTTATTCACAGTGATTGGTGTTGGCTTTATGGTGAGGGTTGTGGGCTTGGGATCCCAGGATCCTGAGTTAAAATCCTACTTGGCTGTTGAATTAATACCAGGTGGGGTTGACTCTGCCTGTCATCCTTCCGAGGTCGGCAAAATGAGTGCCAGCTTGCTGGTATCCTGTGTCAGAGTGGTGACCCATCCAGGATTGTGTCCAATTTCCAAGGAGGCTACTGAGAGCAGCACCGACGCTCTGCACAGAGTATGGTCCCAATGTGTGGATGGAGTTACTCACCATTCATTCATTACACAATTAACTAGAATGACACTTGGGAGGGCATGTACCTCCACATTGCAATGCCTGATCCAATAGAACATATCAGGCCCAATAAATATATCGTTTTTAGCCCTATCTCTCAATGGTGAAGAATCCCTCACCTCAAATGGCCACACTGCTGATACCGCACGTGAAAAAGCTGAATGCCTAAACTCGGTGTTTGCAGATAAATCTTGTGTCCAAAACCCATCACTTTCTCCACCCACTTTACCCAGTCGCACCCAAATGTCCCTGGATTCTGTGTCCTTTTCTCCTGACAAGGTGGAGAGCTTGCTGTCAAACCTCGACTCAGATTCTGCAACCGGTCCAGACGGCATCAGCCCACGTGTCCTAAAAACCTGCTCTTCTGCTCTTGCTCACCCTCTCTCTGTTCTATTCACCCTCTCATTTGCTCAAGGTCATCTGCCATCTGTTTGGAAATCAGCAAACATCACTGCCCTGCACATAAAGGTGCAAAAACAGATCCCTGCAACTATGGACCAATCAGCCTTCCCCCAATCATCAGCAAGGTTATGGAATCCATCATCGCTTCAGACATGAAATCCTTCCTCTTCTCCAATGGCTTGATTTCCGATCTTCAATTTGGTTTCAGACCAGGTCACTCTACCCTGGATATGCTGCTTCTGCTCTCCCAACAATGGATGGAAGTCCTCAATTCCAGACAGGAAATCAGAGCCGTATCCCTGGACATATCACGTGCTTTTGACAAGGTCTGGCACCCTGCACTACTCACCAAACACTCTTCCTATGGTATCCAAGGCCATCTTCACTCATGGCTCGCAGACTTCCTCTCCTGTCGCAGTCACCATGTCGCCCTAAATGGAGGTCTTTTATCCCCCCCCCCTTCCTGTCCAGGCTGGACTTCCTCAAGGTAGCGTTCTGGGCCCTGTTCTTTTTCTGGTTTTCATCAATGATCTCTCCGACTCTCTGGAAAATCATCTATATCTCTTTGCTGATGACTCCACCCTCTGCCGTACCATCAGTCATCCCTCAGACCGGCAAGCAGCAGCTTCTTCGCTCACTGCAGATCTGGATAAAATCACAAACTGGTCCAACACGTGGAACATGTCTTTCAATCCGGACAAATCTCACACTCTCTCTATGTCTCTTCGAAAGGACCATTTAGAACTCGCCCCCCCATCCACTTTCTCAACAATTCTCTGGAAGAAGTCCTTTCTTTCAAGTTTCTGTGTCTCACTATCTGCCATGACCTTTCCTGGGAAAGCCACATTTCAAACCTCGCCTCCAAAGCCAGTCGCCGACTGGGAATCCTCCATCGTGTAAAGTCCTTCCTCGGCCCACCTGAGCTCCTGACCACTTACAAAGCTTTTGTCCGCAGCCTGATGGAGTACTGCTCTCCCCTCTGGGCTGGTGCTCCTGCCTCCCACCTTTCTTGGCTTCACGCTGTAGAATCCAAGGCATTTTGGATCATTGGGATCTCACACAATGAGGCCGAGTCTTTGGGCCTCTCACTCAATCACCGCAGGTTGATCGGTGGTCTTTCTGTCATCTACCGACTACTCTCCAGCCTCGCCCACCCTGCTCTCTCTGCGATTTGTCCCCACCACATTTCCGCAGGACGCTCAAGTTCCGCCAACAACCCCCTTCTGGTAAAACTACCAAAGTCACGAATCACTGCTCACCTTCACTCTTTCTTTCCTCTTTTTTCCCGCCTTTGGAATAAACTCCTTCACTCTATTCATTCCCATTCTTCCCTCCAGGCCTTTAAAACAGCTGTTCACCACCACCATCCAAATCCTCGATCTTTTCTACCCCCGATAATCCACCCAAGCCCACCTCCTTCAAATTCCCTGCTTTCCTTCCTGAAAGTCCCAGTAATGTCAATCTTCTATTCCCCATGTTCCTTGTCCCATCCCTCTCCCTTCCACGGATCTCCTAATGTCTCTGTTCCTCAGTTTTGTCCTTCCCACTCCCTCCCCTCTTGTCTCATGCCCCCCTTGATGTGCGTTCTGTGTTAGCTCTCATACGAGCCTCAACAAGGTATACAAAAAAAATCACTTCACAAATTAAATAAATCTCGTATCCGGATTCAGATCTTCACCAAAATCGAATCAATTCATCCTTGTCACACACCCAACCTGTCCATCAAGTTTCGTACCAATCCGTTCACAACTTTATGAGATATCGTGTTTCAAATCGTTTTTGGCCCCATCTCTCAATGGTGAAGAATCCCTTAAAAATTCGAGGAGTCGACTCTGGATCCGGATCTTCACCAAATCTAATCAGTTCATCCTTGTCACACAACCAACCTGCCCACCAGATTTCACCCAAATCCATCTACAACTTTTTGAGGTGTCCTGTACACAAACAAACAAACAAACAAACAAACACACAAAACAAACAGACAGACAGAAAGGGGTGAAAGCATAACCTCCTTCCACCTTCGATGGAGGTGGTAACTGGAATGACACTCGGTAGAGAACATACCTCCACCAGGCTAAACAGTTTACATTTAGAATCCCACCGATTGGCCTAATCTGGATCCAGACACGAACCAAAATTGAATTGGCTTGGTATTGTCACCTACCCAACGTCCCAACTCATCCACCAAGTTTTGTCATAACCCCTCCACAACCTTTTGAGGTGTCGTGCTGTATTTCGTTTTTGGCCATATCTCTCAATGCTGAAGAATCACTTAAAGTGCTGAATAATCACTTAAAGTGCTGAAGCAAATTCTTCAGGTAGGGTTCCAATTCTGGACAAGTCACCCCTCTGACAGAGGTTAGGCAAAGAAATGTGCAAAAATTTTGGAAATTAGGCAGGGTGCAGGTAATAGCTCATCTACTTCTTGTGAAGGACATCGAAAGCTGGTAGTTCAGCGTCCACGAGCACCAGCAGAGGGCACACTCAGTTTAACGTCCATCCGAGGGACGGTGCACAGATTCATGCCCCACACTGCCTATGAAACACCAGGATGACAGTTTATAGCTGGGTTAGGATTAGAAACGAGGCTGGACAGATGGAAGGTGAATGCACAATCCTCTAGCTCAGCTATCCTGCCAGCCTCCATCAATGCAGTGAATGACAAAGCACTCAGACGTTGGCATAGCGGCCTGTAAATAAATAAACGCAGGTAAGCTCAGACCTGATTGCACATGACAATGGCTGTGTAAACGTTAATGGGTACAAATCCGAGTGAGAACAAAACGACAGGGTGTTTTTTTTAATAATACCGAGTGCGGAACGCTCATACATTCACCAAAAAACAACAAAAAAGGCATTTTGATTTCATGAGGAATTTCCCCAATGAGGTTTTGACAGCACAATGTGAAAAGGTAGGTGAGCTTGAAGGAAGATAAGCATGACAAGTACTCGAGGAAAGGAACATTCAATCTGAATGCCTGTGGGTTGTTTTGAAATAAACAAGGGCTGAGTCACCGTCAAACATTTCAAGACTTACCATCTCTCACACCTTGAATTATTTAGAATTGCCTTTTTTTCCCCACACATTAGCTGTGTAATCCTTAACCAACCCATGCATATTGCACACATGGTATGGATGCACGAGCCCTTTTAAAAACAACTCATGAGATTTATATCAGATCCCAAATCAAATTGTCGGAGATTTGTCTAAGGTACACAATTATATGGATCTCTGGGTGAATATGGAAAGGCATTTTAAAGAAGGGAAATGCATAAATGATCACACATCGCATCTGGACTCGTTTATGAGCCCATAATCGATAGCTACGAACTGCAGCAACTTTCGGCCTTGCATCCAGGCAGCATTAGAGTGGCACGAATTTGTAGCACTACTGTTTTCCCCAGAGAGTATAGTGGTGGAGGGAAGGAAATTAACTCCTGTTAAACCGATTCTTTCAAATGCTGAACATCCTGCATCCAGATGGGACCGGAAATTTATGACGGTGGGTTGTCTACTTGTCTGCAGTCTGCAGTCTCAGTCTCAGTCTCAGTCTCAGTCTCAGTCTCAGTCTCAGTCTCAGTCTCAGTCTCAGTCTCAGTCTCAGTCTCAGTCTCAGTCTCAGTCTCAGTCTCAGTCTCAGTCTCAGTCTCTCTCTCTCTCTCTCTCTCTCTCTCTCTCTCTCTCTCTCTCTCTCTCTCTCTCTCTCTCTCTCTCTCTCTCTCTCTCTCTCTCTCTCTCTCTCTCCTCTGCCACAGAAGTAGCTTAAGTGGAACTGAACACCATTAAAGGGATTCACTCTTCTCATTATAGGACTTGACCCAAGTGGACAAATCAGCAAGTGGCTGGACTTGTTCACCAGGTGTGCAAATGCAAGTAGTGTGGCTGTGTGTGGTAGAGGAAAGTTATTGCTGTAACCGAAGGTGTAACAGGGTCCAGACACGGTACAGCAAACCGGATACCAGGTACACCAAACATGATGCGATAGGCAGAGGCTTCAGACAATGGCATGCTCACAAGGCTGTATCATCGAAACCAAAACACCGATGCCTTTCCCCCTTTGTTCAAACACACCCAGTGATAGTCACACATATTATTTATGAAATAAGTTTGTGTCATTATTCTTCACCATTCTTTCGAATAAGTGGTGAATAAAGTATGAAACTAGAACGGCACTCGGTAGAGCGCATACCTCCACCAAGCTCATCAATTTGTCCTCGATACACATCCAACATGTCCACCAAGTTTCGGCCAAATCCATCTACAACCTTTTGAGATATCCTGCTCATGGACAGACAGACAAACAGACCAACAGTGGTCAAAACATAACTTCCGTTCCACTTTGATGGTGGAGGTAAAAACTGTCAAATACAATTTCGTATTATAAATATCCCCCCACACCCACCCCAATCGCCACCCTCACACCCACACTCACAAAAATCACCAAAACTTCAGTCGATTCTCAATATCCCTCAAAGGGTTCAATAAATATTAATACTCTTTAGTACAAACCGAAAAATCCCATTCTTGGGAACTTTTTGAAAAGATCATCAAAAAAATTCTCAAATTAAAAGCACAAAAATCAACGAAGTAGTGAATGCTCCACTACAACCCGAGAAAGTTGAAGATATGTACTCATAAAAACTGAGATCGTAAACCATATTGCTCTCAATCCATTTTTCGGCAGTTGTCAATTCAAGCAACAAAATATGAAAGTTAAAATAACTCATCATAATATTTTCAACTTACTGTCATAGGAATTATTCTTAAAACTCGAAATAAAGTCTTTCCCACACAATTCTACCCCCATTGTGTTGAGGCCCGTCAATTCCGACTCGGTGGTCCGTATGGTTTCATTTATAATCGAGTTCTGCACCCTTAACCTCCACCTTTTAGGATCAGTTGGAAACCGATAAAGATGCAAGCGAGTTCACCTGGATATTGAAACACAGTTTGGTGCACAGCAGTTTACATTCAGCATGTTATCAGTGAGAAAATGTCATCACGTGGTCAGCTAGTACACTTCAATGGAAGAGGTACAAATATGGTGGATAAGGCCCTCTGCCCAATAGCAGAAGTCATAACGGTAAACATATCATGACGTAATTATTCAAAGTCCATTGGCTGTCCCATTTACAATGTAAAGGTTAAAGGTTGCATACATTACTAAAAGGAAAAGTGTCCATCCACGTTTGTGTGTGTGTGTGTTTGTGTGTTTGTGTGTTTGTGTGTTTGTGTGTGTCACACTTCATTCTAAATGGTTCCCATTGTCATAGAATAATAACCAGAGAGTTGGTGTCAAAGCCACCCAATGCTCACCTGTTTATACATTTATGGTTTTTAAAAGACTAGTCGAATAATATTTTTTATAAAGCATTGCCGTGAAGTCTGATCCAAATAATTTTAAAGCAATATATGTATTTTTATATTGTGATCAGTAAACTAGTACACATATTAAATGAATGGCAAGAGTCCAGTATATACATGTGAGCATTGAGTGGCTTTGACACCATCTTAGGTTGAAATTAAAAAAAAATTAAAATCATTTGTTAATTTCAACTTCACTACACCAATAGTAGACCCCAAAGGAACCGTCATGCCAAATATCAGCATCCTCGTACACATATCAAATGAATGGCAAGCTTCGAAATAATTTGAACTTAAAACTTTAACATTGATGTGCTACAAAAAAGTTAAATTCAAAACAGGTCAAAAATTTAAAACATTTGAAATTATTTTTTAATTTCAACTTCACTACACCAATAGTATACCCCAAGGAACCTCCATGCCAAATATGAGCATCCTAGTACACATTAAATGAATGGCAAGCTTCGAAATAACTTGCACCAAAAACTTTAACATTGATGTGCTACAAAAAAGTTAAATTCAAAACAGGTCAAAAATTTAAAACATTTGAAATTATTTTTTAATTTCAACTTCACTACACCAATAGTATACCCCAAAGGAACCTCCATGCCAAATATCAGCATCCTAGTACACATATTAAATGAATGGCAAGCTTCAAAATAACTTGCACCAAAAACTTTAACATTGATGTGCTACAAAAAAGTTAAATTCAAAATAGGTCAAAAATTTAAAACATTTGAAATTATTTTTAAATTTCAACTTCGCTACACCAATAGTATACCCCAAGGAACCTCCATACCAAATATCAGAATCCTAGTACACATATTAATGAATGGCAAGCTTCTAAATAACTTGCACCAAAACTTTAACATTGATGTGCTACAAAAAAGTTAAATTCAAAACAGGTCAAAAATTTAAAACATTTGAAATTATTTTTAAATTTCAACTTCACTACATCAATAATATACCCCAAAGGAACCTCCATGCCAAATATCAGCATCCGAGTACACATATTAACTGAATGGCTAGATTCTAAATAACTTGCACCAAAAAACGTTAATATTTTCACGCTGACACTGACGCTCACGCCGGGGGTATCGCTATAGCTCTCTGTTCTTCGAACAGGCGAGCTAAAAATGGTACCGTTGGAAAGATAATATAATAATCGATTTGCATGGAACAAAAATTTGTGTCTGTTTAATCATATAGGTGCCTGTTTTAAAAGCCCATGTTTCAGGGAATAAGGAAAAAAAGCGGGACCTTGAGCTTTAACAAAGTGGTTCCTGTTGTGGTCGAAGAATAACCAGAGAGTTGGTGTCAAAGCCACCCAATGCTCACCTGTTTATACATTTCTCGTTTTTAAAAGACTAGTCCAATAATATTTTTTTATAAAGCATTGCAGTGAAGTCTGATCCAAATAATTTTAAAGCAATATATGTATTTGTATATTGTAATCAGTAAAAAATAGTGTGGTAGGTAGAAAAAAAAAACATTAGAAAGGAAATAACTTGCACAAAAACTTTAACATTTTCACGCTCACGCTGACGCTGACACTGACGCTCACGCCGGGGGTATCGCTATAGCTCTCTGTTCTTCGAACAGGTGAGCTAAAAATCGGACCGCGTGTCCTGAAGCTCACTTGGATCAGGAGCAACAGTCACTCAAACCCCCCGCAAACCCCCCTCGACTGTGATTTTTTTTTTTATGCCGTGAAAAAAACTTTTGTCCATCACGAGTGATGAAGGTTGTGGTCAAGTTTCATTGAAATTGTGCGTATGGTTTTGGAGAAGAGAGTAAATGCCTATTTGCGGGGTCAAACCTCCCCCCCCCCAGACCTCTCCCCCGTAGACCCCTTTATTGAGTGCAGATTTTGATGTGGTTGATATACTTTGGTACATCTCGGGTGATGAAGGTTGTGGTCATGTTTAATCTAAATCATGTGTGTAGTTTCAGAGAAGAGAGCAAATATCCATTTTGGGGGGGGTCAAAAACCCTCATACACCCCTTAATGAGCACAGATTTTGATGCGGTCAATGCATCTTCGTTTGACATCAGAAATGAAACTTGTGGCCAAGTTTCATCAAAATTGTTTGTTTGATTCAAGCGATAACGACTGTAATATTTACTGACTGACTGACTGACTGACTGAATGGCACTGCTCGATCGCATAAGCTCACTGGGCTAAAGTCCAGGTGAGCTAAAAATGGTACCATTGGAAAGCTAATAATTGATTTATTAGGAACAAAATTTTTGTTTCAATTTAAGCATGAAGATGACTGTTTTAAAAGCCCTCGTTCAGATATTGAAGAAGAAAAATAGGAAGACGAAGAAGCAGACGTGAGCTTAATATGGAGGTTCAAATGGTGACATTTACAGTACCATTCTATGACAGCAGGGACCTTAGGGAGGAGATGGGTGAGGAGCACATAAAATTATATCTTATAATATATGTATATATATATATATATATATATATATATATATATATATATATATATATATATATATATATATATATATATATATATATATATAGTTGAAAATGTATCTGTCTGTGTGTCTGTGTGTGTGTTTCTCTGTGACCTATGCACGCGAAAAGTACTGGACTGATCCTCAACAAACTTCACATGCTCACAGAACATGTACCCGGGAGTGTCCCGATGTAAAAGAATTGTAATTCCGACTTCCGGTTTCCGAATTATGACGTCATCACCTGATTGCGTAATGTTAATTTTTCAAGTTCAGCCGATTGACATGGGGCCAACGCCATTTGCAATAGAATGAAAAAATAATGCTACAGTCAATTGAAGACAATGACTTCCGACTTCCCTGTTTCCGAATTATGACGTCATCACCTGATTTCGTAACGTTAATTTTTCAAGTTCAGCCGATTGACATGGGGCCAACGCCATTTGCGATAGAATGAAAAAAATAATGCTGCAGTCAATTGAAGACAATGACTTCCGACTTCCCGGTTTCCGAATTATGACGTCATCACCTGCGTAATGTTAATTTTTCAAGTTCAGCCGATTGACATGGGACCAACGGAATTTGCTCGAGAATGAGAAATTAATACTACAGTCAATTGAAGACAATGACTTCCGACTTTCGGTTTCCGAATTATGACTTATGCATTCGACACACTCTTCATAACGTTAATTTTTCAAGTTCAGCCGATTGACATGGGGCCAATGCCATTTGCAATGGAATGAAAAAAATAGTGCCACAGTTAATTCCGAATTCCCGTTTCCGAATGATGACTTATGCATTCGACACACTTATCATAGGCCCTATTCAGATCAACAACGCCTCTTTTAATGCATGATTAACACAAGTCATATTTTATTGTACATACAGGTAGTCGTCGACTTTCGACCACGATTGGTTCCGACCGACCAATCGTAAGTCGATTTGGTCGTAAGTCGACCAACCTTTATTTATAGTGTATAGGCCTATGCAAAAATTACCGTATGTATATTATACCGTATCCAGTACACACCAGATATGTTCAATGAGGCTCTGATATACATTGAAGATTTGGTATTATACATGAGCGGGAAAGATTTAACCAAGTGGGGACTTCCCTCTTCTAATATGTCTGAAAGCGCAACCATCAGTAGAGAATGGTTCCGTGAAACAAATTACAACACAGATACTCTCGCAAAGTTTGTTTCTGACAATGAGCCCCTTCTGGTACAGGATCAGAGTAATGCATATCAACTGATTTCTGAAGCGGTTCAAGAGGGAAGTGGTGTGATATTTTTCTTGGATGCCCCTGGTGGTACTGGCAAAACATTTGTCCTCAACCTTTTGCTTGCTAAGATGAGGAGCCAGAAAAAGATCGCATTAGCCGTTGCTTCATCCGGTATAGCCGCAACACTAGTTTCAGCTGGCCGCACAGCGCATTCTGCTTTCAAATTGCCTCTCGACTTAGCTACAATGGAATATCCGGTTTGTGGCATTGGCAAACAAACTGAAGCAGAAAAAGTGCTGAAGAATTGCAACCTCATAGTTTGGGATGAAGGTACGATGTCGCCTAAGGATGTATTCGAAGCATTAGATAGAACGATGCGAGATTTAAGAGGAGTAGACCTGCCTATAGGTGGAGTTACGCTGGTTATTTCTGGCGATTTCAGACAAACTTTACCTGTAGTACCCCGTGGCACTCCAGCTGATGAAATGAAAGCCAGTATAAAATCTTCACACCTCTGGACATTCGTACAAACTATCCATCTAACAACAAATATGAGGGTCAAATTATATGGCGATTTAGATGCTGGCAATTTCGCACAATTACTTCTCAAACTCGGAAATGGTGAAATCCCGAACACAAATGATGCAATATCTATTCCCGATGACTGTAGTACAAGTTTCATCGATGGAAGAATTAGAGGCTCATGTGTATCCCAATTTAGCGACTAATTACAAAAACATGCAGTGGCTCTGTGAAAGAACAATCCTGGGTCCACTTCATGAAACAGTCCCTGCAATAAACCATCAGTTATTACAAGTCGTTCCAGGCGAACAACATAGTCACAAGTCTTTTGACACCACACTGGATACTGAGCAAGCCATACATTATCCCACAGAATTTCTAAACTCATTGGAATTACCAGGATTGCCTCCGTACAATCTGTCGTTAAAAGTTGGATGCCCTATTATGTTATTACGTAATCTCGATGCACCAAAACTTTGCAACGGAACTAAACTGATTGTGAAAAGACTACTACCACATGTAATTGAGGCCACTATCATGACAGGATGTGTGAAAGGAGAAGATGTATTCATTCCACGAATTCCACTCATTCCATCAAATTCAACGATTGAATTTAAGAGACTACAATCTCCTGTATGCCTGTGCTTTGCGATGTCTATCAATAAGGCACAAGGACAGTCATTGAAAGTAGCATTGCTGCAATTATCCACTCCTTGCTTTTCCCATGGTCAGCTATATGTGGGATGCTCCAGAGTGGGATCATCGGAGGCTTTATACATATTGGCCCCAGAGGGGAAGACATCAAATATTGTTTATCCTCGAGCACTCCACTAAAATTATTGAGCTACTTCAGTTATTTCATAAACGGGAATAGGATGTGCTATGAAGGAAATACATGTTGCTGGTGAAAAATAAAAATGGTGGTGGGAAATAAAAAAAATGGTGGTGGTGGTTTGTATATATACATATTACAGATATAAATAGAATGGTGATGGTGTATGGCGTATGTGTATAATATTTTATAATTAAATGGTTATGGGCGTAGGTACGTTGTAACTTCGTATACATAATATAACATAAAGTTTTTATCAGGATAACAGACGTAAATAAATCAAATACGCTGGGCCAGGCTGGGTTATGCCCGATGTATAAATTAACTCGCAAATGATGACATGAAACCAGCCTCACATTGTTGAGGCATTATGGTTTTTTTATCTAATGCGGCAATAAATCTTAACATTTTTAAACTCGAGTCTTCTGCATATAAAACATGGTGGGAAAAAAAAAAAAATAGTGGTGATGAAAAAAATAATAATGGTGGCAGCCTCTACAATTTTACAATTAACTGTGACATATTCTCCTTCAGACCCGCCGTCATCCACGGGATTCCTGTGCGGAGCACGGGTATCCTTGCTCGTAATATATAACACAGACAGTGTGCATGTGTGTATTTGTGTGTTTGACTGTCCCCCTTCACGAGGATGATTTAAGAAGGGTTCTAAAAGCCAATCTTTCAACACGACTGTGTGTTCACTCCAATCTATTTTTGAGGATAAAAAAAACTCAAAAAACATTTTCCATACAAGAATAATTACGTCTCTTCTACTGGAATTGTAGACGGTGACTTGCAAACTGAACCTCGAGGGCGGTGCACAGAATTGTTTTGATACCTGATGAAGTCGCCAGAGGCATTATGTTTTCGGGTTGTCCATCCGTCCGTCCATACATACGTCCATGCTAATTTTCTCTTTTTTCTCTGCATCTGCTTATCTGATTAACATGAAATTTTCACAATACGTGCGACTACTCATGCGGAATATTTTAATAATTATGATGTCATAGGTCACGTGGTGTAGCAGCTATGTTGGAAAAAAGGGGGGAAAAAAACTTTGGACTTCTGTATCTCCAAAACTGGTCCATGGGAAAAAATTGAAAGTTGGCACATGTCAATACTTCCTGCGGGAAATAAGTGTGATTTTTTTTTGATGTCGTCATAGGTGGATTCATTATGACATCATAATTGCAATATGTCGAAAGCTTTATCCGATCAGTAAGAAAATGTTTTGCGTCATCTTGGGCTAAATTGTACGGGAGAAAAATATTGATGATATCATCATGTGGTTTGGGAGCCATATTTGTTTTAACTTGAAAGCCTTCAAAAATCTTCTCTGAAACAGCTCAACAGATCAAGGCAAAACTTCACCCACATGTTCCCCAAGCCTTGTGGATACCAGGGTGCTCACGAATAATTAATAGGTCACGTGATCCGGGCTGTTAGGGATTGAATTTGAACAGGGATTTAAATTAAACTTGGTACAAGTATGTATCATCATAATATGGAATAGGAAAAGCCGAGAAGCTAACATAGAATTCTTCTTACATTCGCTTCTGACTTTACATAAAACTTGTTCACAACAGTATACTTGCCAACAAGACCGTGGTACGTGTAAGTGCTGCACAGCTGATGATTTTGACGCAATTTCCGGTTACTTCGGCCTGGAATCGGGATCAGTGATCAAATGATGTAAATCACGATTAAAAATTTTTTTTGATGATGCGGGAGATATCTTTATAAAAATTAACTTTGGGGAAAAATAATTGAATAAATAGATAAATAAAAGATCACTTCTGGTCAAGAATAAAATTAATTTAATGTTCCGGAAAGAGTTTCAAAATCACTCCCGGTAAAGTTAAATACAAAATAAACACTTCCTGTCATGAAAAAAATCACTTTCGGAAGTATAAAATTAACTTTGGGAAAAAATAATTTAATAAATAAATAAGCACTTCCGGTCATGATCTCCCGGCATGCATCACTCCCCATGCTATAGGCCGATGCTTCAGACTTTGGCATGCTCACAAGGCTGTATCGTCGAAACGAAACGTCCCAGAAGATAAAGAAAATAGCATCACATTTGTATATGTGATGTTTTGAAATCACACTTCTTACTATCAAACATCGTATCTTCCAGTTTAACAATACAACTCTAACCCATCATTTTGACGGGCCTTTATACTGGCGTAGTAATATTTCTTGAAGCAAAATAAAAAATAAACGTACATGGAAGGAGCACACAAACAACAACAACAACAACAACCACAGCCACGACAACAACAATTACATGTTATAAAAGATCCATTTTTGTGTATTTAACTTCTTTGTGCATACTCATTGGCACACATATAGACATGCAATATTGTTAGGAATCTGGAACCCATCGTACACAACAGCCAGAGTCCTTATAGATCAGTTATATCGGTAAGTGTGTGTTTCTAGTGAGGGTCCCATCCCTTGTTTAATGGGTAATTAAGTGTATGCACTGCGAAGTTGTTTTATAGTCATGTCTTTAAATCCTTAGATCCAACAAACCAACCACCCTGCCATTCCCATTCACAACTCCTCCACTGAACTAGCGCTTTACCAGGCTCCCCTTGCTGTTCAGTTGGAGTTTTCACAGCGAGTCAACACACCTGATCCCTGTCCAATCAGGAGCGAACAGTGCGTCAACACACCTGATCCCTGTCCAATCAGGAGCGAACAGTGCGTCAACACACCTGATCCCTGTCCAATCAGGAGCGAACAGCGCGTCAACACACCTGATCCCTGTCCAATCAGGAGCGAACAGCGCGTAAACACACCTGATCCCTGTCCAATCAGGAGCGAACAGCGCGTAAACACACCTGATCCCTCTCCAATCAGGAGGGAACAGCGCGTCAACACCTGAACTCTGTCCAACCAAGCGCGCACAGAGTGTCTGACACCAAGGCTCTGCCCCGCTCAAGGAGCGGATAAAAAGACCAGGCTCCCTTCGGAGGGGTGTTCATGTTCGTGTTGGGGTCGGAGCCTGGTTGTGCATCAGAGCCTGAGGAGAATCACTTGCTTCACCTGCCTCACCGCCTCCTCGCTCGTTTTTGCTGTCCAGATCGTGCTGGCATCTGCCGCTCCACTCCTGGTGCCTTCATCCTTGACACCACGTGAAAGCTACAGGATTGAGTCCCATCACTGAGCCAGATCGTCGAAGACCGCACGAGGCGGACAGGTCCAAGTGCAAGCTCTGGCCTCCAGCTCACCTTTCCTCGAGCTGGAAGCCTTCAATAAAGACCCGACGGGGTCCGTTTCTTTTGGGTGTGGGTCTGTGTGTGGGGCCGTCTGATAAGTAGAATTGCGTAAGTGCTTTATTTTGCTCATTGTACATTGCCTGCCTTTTATTCGGTTAGCTCTGCCTTCTTGCGTGTTCCCTTCCCCCATTATAAATAAATATCCCTTTTGTTAAATGTCCCAGCTCGTTTCTGTGTTTCTTTCATTGGCTTGGCACAGTGTGTATTGAGAAATAGCGAGGCAGTAAATTGTTCATTTGGACCGACAGGCCTCGGTAACCTCCGCTCGGGTTACACACGGTTCGGGCACGGTAACAGCTCGTTCCGCTCGAGGTCCATCAAGGGTGTGAATTCCCCAGTAGCTTTGCAGCCTGAGTAATTAGGTATATTGAAGTTTGGCAATTGACCCTACTCCACGCGGTCAAATTATTGGCGATTCATGGTCCTGCAAGGGACCCGTGCCTTTCGGACTTATCCGAGGGCGACGACCTAAATTCCGGTGTGTTCGGTGGAGCCGACTCTACTGCTCCCCCTCGCGGTCGTGCTCGCCACCGATACCCGGCCCCACAACAATATGTTTGTGAAGTACTTTTGATCAAATCCATCAGCGACGTGATGCGTAGGTGATGGTGAAGTGATACCAAAACAAGCCTGTAGCACACTGGTCAAGAATGGGTCAGGTTGAGAGTTGACCCATCACCTCTCCTGTGGACACCTCCTGATTATACAACTCTTCTTCTTCTTTCGGCTGCTCCCGTTTGGGGTCGCCACAGCGGATCATCCATATGATCCGCATAGTGATTTGGCACATGTTTTACGCCGGATGCCCTTCCTGATGCAACCCTGGTTGCCTCTTCTGACACAGGAATATGGTACACCTATTTTAACCGGGGTATACACCGGCCCAGTATACTGGTACTCACTTCGCCGACCTCGGAAGGATGACAGGCTGAGTCAACCCCCTGGTGTATTAATTCAGTGGCCAAACGGGGCTTGAACTCAGGACCTTTTGGATCCCAAGCCGCTGCCCTAACCACTGCGCCAACACCAGGCTCCTCCTGGTTATACAACTACAGGATCATTATCTTGACAATAACATGCACACAGTTTAAAATGCTATACCTGCTTCCATTAATCAAAACAAGCTTCTCATTCTGAGGCACTAAATTCAAACATTCAAGAATAGCATTTGGCCGGCGATCCTTCCACCCATGGACATCAACTACCCTGTTCTGCGAAACCACGGACTAGCTTGGAAATGTGTGCCAAAGTACAAGTCCCGTGTTGACCGTGAAAATGGCAAGTCCATCCGCTCAGCATCCTGATGTCCAATGATTATTCATTTAAATTATACTATTTGCTCTTTAGCAGAGGACATTTGGCCCAATATTATGCCAGAAGCCGGACAACTTGAATCACTATGCTCTGGTTGCAGGCAAACGATGGGCCTTTTGGGTTTGAATCCAGGTGGATTTACAAACGACCTTGTGGCAAACAATGGGAACTGAGCAGTCTTTCTTACCCATAGCTTAAAGGTAGCATGGAGCTTCATGGATCCTTTGGTGACCCCATGTGGTGTTCCAACAGCATTGCACAAAGGTGTTTTCAATGCTGATTATAGTATCAGTATCATCATAATCACGATTATACAGTCTGCATCCATTGCCTAAACAAATAAGATCCTGCTGCAAAGTTCTGTTCTGGTGATGCGAAGGAAAGGTGCTTGATAATGATAGATAACCAGCCTTCAAAGGGCTCATTAATCCATGCACCCCATCTGCAATGAGGCATATTTAGAATTTCACGTAATATCTTTCACATGAGTATGCCTTGTTTCCTTGTTTCAGGAGATAAGGTACCCTTGTTTCCCGGTCTCAAGCATTTCCCATCCCTGGTTGCCCAGTCTAATGAGGATTTTGCGAGTGACTTTGACGAAGTGGTTCAGTGGTTGCAACTCAAGAGTCGCTTTAAACAATTCATACCAAATTTTGGTGTCCTTCTTTGGTGGCGTCAACCAAACACTCTTAGTTTGGAAGACATAATAAGTACTATTGGTATTATCATCGACATCACGGCTCTCCTATGCACCGATCTACCCAAAAAAATAATATGTAAGCATGGCGCATGTAATCTTGTGAACACCTAATATGCAACCACCAATACATTTGACCAATGGACACACAGCTTCGGTGCCACTGGCCCAGCTCAAGGCTTGGTGCACAGCTGTGGGTGCAATAAAAAGGACAATCTGACACAGCTGTTTTGCGTTCTGAAGGCGGATTGCTAAACTTTCATCTAAAATGGACCCAGTGTTGCGCGAGTTTGGCGGCGGTCCCTAAAGAGGTGTGTGCAAAGCAAGGGATGTCCCACATTCATCTCCAACTGCCAGCTGCGGATCCTTGGCTCGCCAGCTTGACATGGCCTGACACAAGCCGGGCCATCGATAATGGAGTGAAACATGGCCGGCCATGCATGCATGCTTTGTGTCGAAGGCCACATTAAAGCACAAAAATAATGGAATTAAAATTCCACAGTTGTCACGGCGATGAGCAGAACGGTCTGGAATCAATTAAATCCAAAAAACACTCAGAGCTTTTCTTAGCAAGATGGAAAAAAAAAAATTGAAGAAAAAAAAACGACAGCGAAGAAAAGCCTTTGATGAAGCAAGAGGGGACAACAGGTGAAACGAGCCGATTAGTTATCAGGAATGCTGGACTGACCACGGTGGTCCTCACGCAAGGAAACAAATAATAATAAAGAGGTCATTTGGCCCAACAGGCATGTGTTGTACCCACATTCCATACTTGCGATTTACTTGCGCCCGAGTTGGCAGCATGCTCTCGTCTGTTTCAAATTTGATTAAATTGTGTCAGACCAAAACTGCATCGTGATGCATGAGTCTCGCCATGAGGTACCGTGCTGCGAAATGTTTAGCCGGCTATCTCATGTGCTTGAAACTTTACAGCCCACATTACCTTTCACAAAGACCTTGAGCTGCCGTGTTCCATTCACATACAGTTGTGGATCTAACTCAATTTATTCCATTAAACTTAAATGTACATTACTTGCATTCTATTTTCACACCCGTAACCAGTGTGATACCCCATTCCATTAACACACGCTTCATTACCACATCGCATTTAAACCGACAGGAGTATGTGCCCAGGGTACAATCTCAATAGCCTTTTGTTTCAAACCATATACCATGAGATTCCTTTTTGATTTTTGTCCAAATGGCTGCAGACGGGCGAGCCAGATTTATGCATTTTTGTGAGAGCAATCTTGTACCCACAGATTTCGCAAACAAGTCCTGCATCCAGGCATCAAAATTTGTGGATTCAACAAGACCGGTTAAGTGTTACAGGGTTTACATGAGCTGCGTAATTGAATATCTATCTAAAAGACGGAAAATTCCTACGAGAGGACAATGCCTGTGTGGGTTTCATTTCCGTAGCCATCTCCAGAAGGACTTTGTAGATTTGCAGAGAGATTACCTCCGCTGAAGCCCCACCTGAGATGGGAAATCAGGTGAGCAGCTGCAGGTGAACTGAAAAACTGCAGTCCCAACCAATAAAACTGCAAAATGATATGGTCTTCCATGACGCGCCAGGTGACCCGTCCGTTCACCAAAATAAAATGCTGGAAATCTCAAGAAACATCGAGAATGCCATCATTGCCATTGGTAACGGACTCTCCTCACCTCTGGCGAGTTTCTGAATCATGGTTGTACCTTTAAAAGTTTTACATCAGAAAGTGCAGGCGGCATTTGCTTAGGTGAAATCGGAACCCTCTATACCAACGACAACATTGTGAGGGTCGTTTGGAATTGACAGGCATAGAGGATCGGGTTGTGCTACAACTGAATGTGTTACTGTGCCCGGTTGTGCCTCGCTGGCTGCCCGCACTGCGGACGCTGCAGCACCGCCAAATGTCATGCCTCATTACGGAACCTCAAAGGCGACATTTCGCATACAGCCTTTGCATAATTTGCTGCAATCAATATACGCACACATTTTAAATTAAAGTTTACCTTTTCTCGGTTTCATTGCAAAGGATATGCTTTTGGATGCGGGGGATTGAGTTGATGCTTTAGAAGGTGGGGGGTCATTGTGAAATGCTGTTGGTTGCAAGTAAATTTGGAGCTGGCATCTGTCATGATGAGCCAGCTACTGCAATTTGTCCAACCGGTATATAAACGGCAAATTGAGGTGACGGACTTGCAATCTTGGATCCGAACTGGATAGTGTGATGTGCGACGCGAACTGGATAGCTGGTGAAACTCGCTATTCTGCAACCTGGTCTGGCTCTGCATGCTGCTAAAATAAATACAAAAATGCAACGGGATTTAAAAAAACACGCATTCTAATCTAACTTCCTCGGTCCAAATAATATTGCGAGCAAGAGACGGATGATCCCAACAAATTAGTATTTATCGTCATTCCTAAATGCTCATACAGTCAGGCCGCGCTCGACTTTCCATTCCCCCAAACCAAACACACTTCATCTCGAGGACATCTTGGATGTGGTGACGGCGTTCAGATCGAAGGCTTCCCAAGGTGGTCTCCTTCTCAGCCAGCGAGTGCCGGGATGAGCTCAGTCGAGCCTTCGTCACGTCGAGTTCACGCCGTGCCCTCTCCAAGGCTACTGCCGTTTCCCGTAGCTGTGAGACAAATCACATTCAATGACAATTTGATCTGTTTGCATTAAAATGCCCAAGCTCATGTAAAAGAGTCGTGAGATTTTGAGTTCTGGTGTTATCATGGTCGTCTGATTAAAAATATCAACGGTGGCGCTCTAGCCTTATAGAGCAGCGTTTCACGCATGACAACGAATGTGGTTCGAAACATTTCAGCCAAAGAAAAGAAAAGAAAAGCAAAAATAGTAATAATAAGTTTAAAGCTTTTTCAGCCTCATGTATTTTATTACCATGAAATAAGACGTGAAAACGACTCCACAAATATGGACCAATAATCCTTTAGTTATCCCACAACTTTGGCAACTTTTTCTTTTTAATGTTTTTCTCTCAGACATTTTTTTTGTGCCAAACAAGTGGGTTTTGCATGAAACATCGACTTTCAATTAATCTGATGTTCGGCCCAGGACCTCGAGTCCAGATGTGAAAACAAAGTTTCGTTCACTCATATATATATATATATATATATATATATATATATATATATATATATATATATATATATATATATATATATATATATATATATATATATATATATATATATATATATATATATATATATTCTGGAGATGAAGTGAAAGAGCCAACCTCCACCATTTTTATTGCCAACCTCCAGACAAACTCAACTATGCCTAAAGTGCTTTATGGACCAACTAGTTATTTCGAGGGTTTTTGGAAACAAACTCCAAAGCATATACAGTATTTATGGATTACAAATGGTACAGAAAACAAAAAGCCAGCGATACTTCAGCCTGCGGTTACCAATTTCACTTCAAGGCTGAGCTTGGCATACATGCACCCCCTTACTATAATCGGACTCCACCCCTGGCTAATGCCACGTTTGTTTCAGCAATCGTCGTGGATTTCCAGCGGAAAAGGGGCATAGCAAGCCTTGTTACACAAGGCAAACACGTTGTCGTACTGTTGCCTTCCCAGGGGAAGCCTGAAATGAACAATCATTTGAGAATTAATTGATGCATTTAGTTCATCACCAAAAGGCACATAAACCTCTGTTTCTCTAACTTTAAAGATATAAATTGGCTTCTGCAAGTGAAGGATGTATGAATGAGAGGGGAAAACAAAATCTGCAATTAGTAACCAATTGAAAAGCCTCATGAGACCTAATACAAGAACTTCACCAATGCTGTTATTTCCCTTTTAATTGGCCTGGCCCATGTACTAAAAGAAAGGAGTGCTCTTATGGTGATGAACAGAAGCACCAATTTCACAGACATTGACACCATTTGCTCAGTGTTGTCCAGTTCTCAAAATTTTAAACTTTCCACAAGCCAAGGTAGATGTGTGCTCACACCTGTACTAAAAGATGCTGTTCAATCAGCATAATTCTATTTTCCTTTTGGTTATTATGGAAATCCTCTTTCTGATTTCACTTGGGGAGATATTACACAAATATTTTGAGAGCATTCGTGTTCTCCTTATAATGCTGACAAGACTTGCTCATTTGTGGCATTCTCATTGCCATACAGAGGATGTCTCATTATTACCAGTCTCTGAGACGTAATGGTTAGAGAGTCCGCTCTGAGTGTGGGAGGTCACCGGTCTGAATCTCAGCACAGTTCCATCACTGACTAAAACAAAATGGTACCTGCAATTTCCTTGCTTGATGCTCAGCATTTAAAAAGCATAGAGCACAGGCAAACAGCCATAGATTGGTAGCCGTTGTGCAGCCTTGATGGAATTCATGACCTCCTCATGCATTGAGGTTCCTTATCAGGAAACACATTACAGGGGGAGAATATAAACTGTGTTGTGATGCCATAAATTTCTTTGAAGTTTGTATATTGTTTACAAGAGGTGTGAACATTCGATATTGAGCGTGAACAAACTGAGATGTAAAGATACAAGGAAGTTGAGAAGACTGACTCACTTAAGAGTATTGTCGGTGGGATTTGTTTAAAAAAAATCCCATCCAGTGCAGATAAAGGGAAAAAATAATTTTAAAACAGTGCAGATATAAATTCTCCAAGTTGTGCAATTTCATAATCACTTCTGGAAAGGTGTAGCCATTAATTAATTAATTAAATAATTGTTCTCCTCTATATAAGCCAATATGGCCAGAAGCCTTCTGTTCTTGCTGGATTTTTAGCTTATCTGGAATTGGAATTCCAGATAAGGTATTGCTATCATGCACCGTCTGTCTGTCTGTCTGTCTGTCTGTCTGTCTGTCTGTCTGTCCATCAGTCTTCTATTTCAAATTCTCTGGCCAAACTGCTGGGCGGATCTGGCTGGAATTTGGCAGCAACATTCCGCTCCTGACGTAACGGGGATTGCAAAGCTCATTCCAGTCACATGACTTTAAGTTGGCCAAAATGGCCGAGAGTAAATTTCTTCAAAAATCTTCTCCAGACCCACCAGTCAGAATGCTACCAAATTTGGATTACAACATTAGGCCAGGGTGCAGATAAGCTACAAGTCCAGTGCTCCTATTTTTACCTCCACCACCGGAGGTAGACGGAGGTTATGTTCTCACCCGTGTTTGTCTGTCTGTCTGTTTGTCTATGAGCAGGATATCTCAAAAGGTTATGGACAGATTTGGAGAAAACTTGATGGACAAGTTGGGTATGTAACAAGGACCAATTGATTAGATTTTGGTGAAGATCCAGATCCGCTCTATTGAGTGCCAATATAGTTTGTGAAATGAGATCAGTACACTGATAAACCCTAAAACATCAGAGGGTTATTACCTGTCGTGAGGTCTAGTACCTGTTGTCATGGAGCCTCCAATGAAAATTATTGGTCCAAAGGCATGTTGGTTATACAAGGAAGTTTGATACAGGAGGAAAACGTGCACATCATGCCTGAACAATCTTGGATGTATGACATGTTTCAAGGAGAGTCGAAGATCACCCTCAGAACTGAGCAGAAATCAGTGTATGCTGTGGATCTTTCTACTTTCTCCATCACCTCAAATGATGGCAGGTTGATTGAGACAAGGCAGAATGTCTCAACTAAGTGTGTTTCCAAACATCATATATAACCACCTCTACAATGATCTGTTTCCCACCTTGCCCAATCACACCCACTGTGTACTGGATTCTATCTTTCACACTAGAGAAAGCAAAGTTTTGCCCAACCTCAACCCTGCATCACCAACAAGCCCCAGGTGGCATCAGGGACAATGTTCTCAAATCCTGCTGCTTAGCTGCTCTTGCTGGTCCTCGATTTGCTCTTCAGCCTGTCCTTCATCTTTGGCCATCCTGTGTCTGCCTGCAAGATAGTTAACATCACATCTAATGAAACAAAGGGTGCAAAAACAGATCCTCTCAACCACAGGCCAGGAAGCTTGCTTCCAATATAAGCCAAGTAATTAAATCAATCATTGCTAGTGAGACAGTCCTTCCGTTCACTGAAAAGCCTGATTGCTGACTCTCAGTTAGGATTGTGTCCAGGCAACTCAATTTTGGAGGACCTGAAGCTCAAACAATAAATCAGCACCATCTTCCCAGACATATCTTGGCTATTAAACACAGTCTGACATCCGGCTCTGCTTTCCACACTCACTGTCTTTGGCATAGAAGGCTGTCTTCATACCTGCCTTTTTGACTTCCTCCACCCACACAGTCAATATGTTGCTTTGAATAGAATCTTCGACTCTTCTCTCCTCTGCACACCTCACCCCTCCCAGTGAAGGTTGGAGTGCCCCAAGGTAGTCGTGGGCCCTGTTTCATTCCTCATACACATAAATCACCTGTTAAATGCTCTGGAAAACCTTCTTTTCCTCTTTTCAGATGATTCCACATTATAGAACACCCC
>NC_140978.1:33732843-33770343 GCF_056783735.1 Eptatretus burgeri | reverse complement strand
AAAGGGGCCCGGGAAGCCAGCCTGCCACGTGTGCGTTTCAGGGGAAGTGCCATGGGGGGCACTCCCCGGTGTTTAGGGAGCTGATAGGCTCATAGGCAGTGTAGTGCCCGGGTGTGCCGTAGCTGGGGAATCGGCAGAGGGTTGTGCCTGCCAAGGGGAGCCACGCGTCCCAGCCATGAGACCGTGTGAGGGCACGGGAAGAAAATTGGGGGGCGAGGCCCGAAACTTGAGAGGAGACCAACACAGGCGACGGGAATCTGGGTTTTTAGAACCAATAGCTTAAGCGAGAGGCGCTTGTTGAAAGCCCCGGGGGAGTTTAACAGTAAATTGATAGGGTAGATTAAGAAGTGTACCCCTCCGCACCATCCATCCCCTCGCTCTCGTTGTGGGCCGCTGTACCCACTTTGTGTTATAGATCGCTGAACTCTGGGGAGGCCATTCTGAGGCTTCGTTGGGCCTCGACACAGGAAGCTAGCTCTCCCTTATTCCCCTGCGGGAAGGGAACATAGGGGTTGGGAGTAGGCTAGTTGACGATAGGTTAGCTGAACAAGGACGATAAAGGGGGGTTGGGAGACGAATTATAGAAGTAAAAGAGGAAATAAAACAAACAAGAAAATAAGTTGGGGATAAATTGGGCTTGACAAATTAAGGGGGTGGGTATAGACAGTGACAGGCAAAGGCGATAGATGGGAGGGAGACAGTAGGCAGGTCCGAGCCCGCCTTCTGAGTGGCCAGCACCACCGCACTCCCTCCACCAACCTCCACTGCAAGGCCTGTGCCGGTCAACTTCATCGGCTGGCCGTGTTTTGCTTCAAGGCCTGTGCCAGCCACTTCGTCTGCAGCTGCTGTGCTTCAAGGCCTGTGCCAGCCAGTTCGTCTGCCGGCTGTGTTTGCCTGCAGCGGCCTGGTTCTGCAGGCTGTGTTTGCCTGCTGCTTTTGCCATGCCATGCCCACTGCCCTTGTTCGCCAGGCCCGTTCAAGTTTGCTTTGCCCCCCTCTGTTCATTTCCATGTGCGCCAGGATCAAAGCAACAGTTTGCAAGCTGCAAGAACTGCCCTGTTGGCAGCTACAACACGGGCCTGCAGTGGCGGCCCGTGCACCGTGTTTGTGTCCATCCATCCATCCGTTGTGTTCATTGCGTGTGCCACTTGGGCTGGCATGGAGACTGCGTTTGTGCAGCTCATGCACCGTTGTGGTTCACTGGGTTCATTTCAAAAGGGAAGGCCTAGGACTGCGTGTGAGCAGCCGGCCACGTTCCCTGCCACCTGCATTGCTTGAGCCAGAGACTGCATGCGAGCAGCCTGGCTCCATGCTAACTGCTTTCTTTTTGCAGAGTCCATTGATCCTGGGCCATGGTTTAGTGTAAAATTTGTAAGTTAAGGTTAAGATGTACTGTAAATATGAGTGCGCCCCCGGCATGTCTGTCTTAGCGCCGGCAATTTTATTTAAGTTGTCCGTGTGAGTGGGTTTGTTTAGTTAGTTACTCAGCCCTCAGGTTATTTATTTTGGGGACACGAATACCATGAATGTCGCACTCAGGGATCCGTAGGTAAAACGTACTAGGGGAGAACTACACATGATGGCACACGAAAATTTGACGACTCGGGACGAGTGTGTAAAAAGGGGAGGGGGTAGTGTTGTGGTTGAGGAAATTCGCAAACCACCATTCAGGTCGCGTAGGTGAGATATCTCTGTAAGTACATGTGTAGTTAGCCCCAAACCCGTTGTTTAGAGGGAATAAATGTGATTCATTCGGGCTGCGACCCTTTAAGATAGCCGTTTTTCTGTTCTATCTTTATTTTGAACCAACCACGTCTCAACCGCCATCACACAACAACCACCAACCGCAACGCCGCTTCACAACAACAACAACGCCAACAGCCACGACCTTTACCGTCACGGCTCGCTCCCGTAAACATCGCATCACCGCCATTCCAAGCGTCACCGTGGCCAGGGACCGCCACTTTAGACCCTCCACCTCCTTCACCTCTCCTTCTGCGGCCATTCCCGCGCCGCTTGTGGGCACCGAGCGTCAGGCTGTCCTGGCCTCGTACACGGCGCGCGCTGAGCCGCGGGTACAAAGAGCGGCCTTTACGAGGAAAAGTCGGATCAGGAATGATACACGCCCACTTCTGTTCCGTCCTATCAGCAAGCGTGGGGCGATTTGGCCCCGCCTCCAGGCGCGTCGGAGTAGAATTGATATATGCAAATTCGAGGATCAGGGAGGTTCACGCCCACTTTTCCTCCGTCCAATGGGCGAGCGTGGCTCCGCCCCCGAGCCCATCCTGATCCGGAAATTTGCATATGGATTCTCCTGCCATATTATAAAACGCCGAGCGCGGGGCGAATTCAGTCAGTTTCTGTTTCGGGCTTGGGTGAGTTGGAGAGGTGTGGCGGCAGCGGAGTGTGGCAGCAGCAGTCAAGACGGGTCTGGAGGAGAGTCGGTCTGTCGGGGTTCGGAGTCTGTCGGGGAGCTGCAGAGAGGGGAAGCCGGGAATGCGGTCGAGGTCTCAGTGGAGTCGCTCGTCGCGGGACCCAAGCAAGCCAGCTATCCTCTTTCCCCAGAGCATCAACAATTCCTCCCGCGCTGAGATAGTGCGGAAAGGGGGGCCCCGTTCCCACCCCATTCCAAGCAGTGCCAACGAAACCTGCGGAGGAGCGCGGAGTCGGGGCACCGCCGCCACTTTTGCGGCTCATCACAAGACGGGTAGGCTCCACGCGGTCTCGGCCCACAGGCCCGTCTGCCCCCTTGTCGTTGAGGGTGGCCCTTTTCTTTTGCTTTTGAGTATATGTGTTGTCGGCGCCGTCTGTAAAGTAAAACTGTGTAAGTGTTGCCGTGTGCTCGCTTAATCGGTAGTAGATCTGCATTGTTGTGTTTATTTTGTTACATTTGCTTTTGGTGCATAATTGTTGTAATTGTATATGTGTGCTATCCGTGTGCCGCGGAATAAATGTGCCTTATGTTGAACTGTTTTTCCCGTTTCGCTTCATCTTTTCTTTAATTGAATCTCCATCTTACTTCACGTAAAGGGTTGGTAGTGAGCTAAATACGCCCGATAATTAATCGGAACCGTCGAGGTCGACGATATAACACTGCTCGGTTATCCCGATAGTACGGAACGGGTCGCTTAAAGTGGCCCATGTCCGAAGTCGACCTGCGGCGAGGTGCGATCGCCCGGTCTACCCTCCGTGTGGGTACTTAGGTAGGTCGACTTTGGCGAACAACCCTATCTCATGCGGGGGGGCCGATTGGCACGATCGTGGTGAGGCCGAAAGGCCCACCCGTGACTAGTTCCCGGCGTTAGTCCGAGAGGGTCACGACGGAATTGTCCGTCCGGTGGGCAACGTGCCGCGATTCGAGTTACGTGGCCGCTCGCACGCCGGCGGGCGCGAATTCGCAACAATATGTATATATACGTAAATATATACGTATATATATATATATGTATATATACATATATAAATATATATATATATATATGTATATATATACATATATATATATATATATATATATATATATATATATATATATATATATATATATATATATATGTATATGTATATGTATATATATATATATATATATATATATATATATATATATATATATATATATATATATATATATATATATATATATATATATCAAAAACAAAGACCCACTCACATCTCTCACCTGTGAATGGAGGGAATAACCAATTAGCTCTCACCTAATCAATTAACCCAGTTGGCAAGGATCATATAAATAAATGGACTCCTCCCATGACATGTCTTTGCAGCTATGGACGAACTCTGGGAAGGGTTTGAAACAGCAAAGGGCTTGCCTTGGGTAGCCTTTCATGGTTGCTTTCTGCAGCTTTTTGGGCTTGAAGAGCATGGGTGGAGTCGATTTATTTATACATGATGTATATGTTATCAGTGTGTGTTGTCAGGCACCATAACAGAAAATGTGGTGTTGTTCCAAAAAATCTCCCTTGGTGGGAAATGCCAGGTTAGTGGCATGATATCAAAACAAAAGTTCAGGGAATCCAACCAAATTGAGTGGTGAATGCTTCATATGCACATTTTAATGTCATTTTGCTGTTGGTTCTTTTGTTTGGTAGCCATCTTGGATTAATTGTGTTTTAAATGGTCTCATGTATAACCTTCAAAGAACCTATAGAAAATCTAGTTATCGACTTCTACTCACTGATAAAGGTCGATGACTTCTTCTAGTCTGAGCAGTGTCAGACAGCTGTTAAGCTTGAGTGAGGGTGAATACAGTCACAAGTTCAATAAGAAGCAAGAGATGGTATATCATCAGTGGGGCAATTTGATGTCGTGTCCACAAAATAATATGATCCACTTTAAGACTGGTGTCATAAAAGGCCAGTGCCCGTGGGAATATGCTGCTCACCAAAATGGTTTTGATGACAGTCGTCCCCAAAGAAGATAGAGGTTTAAAGCAGTGAAAGGAGCGAAAACCCACTGAAGATAGAGCTGTGAGCTTTCTTCCTCTATACCAGCTTTGTACCATGCGGAACGTGGTACGAAGTTGCGGCTACAGAGAGCAAAAGTGCTGCCGGAGGAAAGAATCACAAACAGACACGTGGTACGAAACTCTGTGAGTCAAGAGAGGAAATGCGGTGCTGAAGATAGGGATGCGAATGCGGTTAAACTACAGTGAAACTCAAGTCCATGAGTCATTTTCACGACGGTGTAAATCGCAAGTCATCAGACAGAAAAATGTTGTCACACTTCCGTTCAGGCCTTCCTCCCCGCTCGTTCCCCGAGGGGGAGCTCCAAGAGCTCGATAGTAGTGTGGGGCAAAATGATTGGTTCAAAACCAGATTAAAAAATAACATGCCAACACTACTGTTATTGGTTGGACAAGTAATGTAAATGGAAGTACATGATGTAAAAGTACGAACAAGTTGGCACCGACGAAAAGTACACTACAAACCTGAATACTTGTTTGGAAACCACAATGGTGTCCATCGCAAATTAAATAATAATGCCTATTTCGACAATAAAACTGGTTTTTTTTGGTTGTTATATTTCAATAGATTTGTCATTATGGCAGTCTCAAAAATGCTAAATTTGAAGTCATCTGTTGGTTCCTTCTTTCATTGTTCAGTATCCTCAATGGAAGTCTTCATTTATAAGATTCATTATCGGCAGCATTATCATAAGGATAATCATTACTACAAGAGTAAGTCAATAGATAAAGTGAATAAAGTCATTAATAGTGCAGGTGTGTTAAACAATTGCATCACTAGCATAACCCGCGCTCTGTGCGACATGTTGGGGTGGGTGTGTTTGAGTAAGGAACTGATGCAGAGTATCAGTAGTAATTTTACTTTAATGCAATAAGTGGAATACGATTTCACTGTTTCAGAAACATTTTATTTACTTTTTTTGTACCATGCACCTCAAATGGTCTTTGAGATAATGTAAGCCGAATATCATGTTACTTGAGCGCAGAACAAAGTCTAAGATAGCGCGACACGAAACCACAAACTCGGAAATAATATATAAGATGTGTAATATTTCAGCAGCACGCGCGAATCATTTGTTGACTACTTAGTACCTGATTATCTGCATGTGCCACTAATAATTATGTGGAAAGTTGGCTGTCCCAGTACAAGAGTGCATCGTTACTGAGCAGTGAAGAGTCATGAGGTTTTTGCTTCATGAAAGGGTCAAACCCATGTGACATACTTATATAGTTTGTACCATATTGTACATTCATTCTCCTATGTTGAAGTAAATGTGGACGGATGGTGTGAATGGTTTCATGAAGGACAGCCAAGATGGACGAGTCCTATGTGCCGGCAGACACTGCTCGGCTAGGCCATTCATTGTTCATCACAGACACACACTCGTCAGTCCTTTTTGAAACCAGTCACACCACGACTCTCAACACGAAGCACACCCCTTCAATCCAATTATTGATTCTATGGCGAGACACTTCGCTCCTTAAAGGCCTAGTCTGAAAAATTGAGATCAAAGGGGATGACCAGCGAACACACTCTCTCAAAGCATTAAGTGTTTGAGGCTTTTTAAACACTGTGATGCAATATAGAAGCACAGAGCATGAACACATTAATAAAATGAGAGCAAGCTAAAAAAAAAAAAAATGGATATCAACAAAAAAAAGCAAAAAATTTAAGCAGATGATTAAATAACCTGTAAAATGTGAGAATGTATTCAAATAAGAAAAACTGCACAATAAATCATGGCGTGATTATGGAAAGCAGACTACAAGACGATGCCCAGCAATGGTACCTGCTGCTGCAAAGCAGAACGAGCTGAGCCCTCACGTGCTACCTGTCTCTCGCGCTCTGCCACCACCTCCTGTGTGTCACGTAGTGCTGCTTGCAGCTCAGCAATCGTATGCTCCTTCTGCCGTAGCAACTCCTGCATTCCGCACAAAACGTAGGCTGAGAACATTACATTTCAAAAGCAAGCATCTGCTGTTTTTAAAGGTGCCACGTTCTCTTGATCGCAAACTCTGAAAAAACAAGCCCCAACTTACTCTCATCTCAGATACAAGGGTGGTTCAAAATTGGCCTGGACCTTTGTTGATAAAAGGCAATCATCTTTCATGCATTTTGTGTTAATAGTGAATACACATTAGATCACAATCAAAGTACACCTTCAGCTAATTGGTTGCCTTATTTCTGAGGTGCGGCTGTGCCAACTATGCAATGCCCAATGTAGTTTAGGGCAGGAAGTTGGATTATGGACAGGGTGCGGGTGACTATTGTCGACTCTTCGCAAAAGAAACACAGTTGAATCTTAAACATCCAGCGGGTAGTGCTAGCAGATAGGTCTCAAGATTAACATCCATCGGAGGGACGGTGTACAATGTGATGCAATGTCTTTCTATCAAGCACAAAACCGGCAGTTTATTACACAGTTAAGGATTGAAGCCAGGCTTGACAAATCAAAAGCAAGTGTGCAACCTCCGGAACATATGGTTGAACAAAACTGCTGGTAACCAATCCCCCAAAATCACATATTCCTAGCTTAAATGCATGTGCTGGAAATCAAAATGGTGGCAAGTTGTAATGTTTGCCTGTCAAGAATACGGTATGCAATAGATTTTATGAACTAAAAGTGGAAAAGAGTACGGCTTTGCACTAAAGGAAGCGACCTGCGACTGGCATTGAGTGTTCGACCATTGTCAGAGCAAAATAATACGAAAGGCCTGATGCTCGAAACATCCACTGCACCTTCTTTCCTTTTGTTATAAACACAAGTTCAGGTAAGAAAATACCTGAAGCCATACCATGTGGTATGTGAATCACCTCTAAACTCACAATTTTTAAGAGAAAGGAGCAAAAGGTCATGGAAGAGCGAGAGAGGATACATTGCCTTACAATGCCTTTTTAAAAATGAAACAGGGCTTTCAGAATGGCTGAGGAAATGATGTCGAGTGGTCATTGGAAGAAAAAAAAAAAAAAAAGAAGAATGTGACACGCATCATTATGCTCGTATTCAAGGAGAACAGGGTGAGATTGTTCTCACCTGCAGTGAAATCAGCTCCGAATAGATGTAAGAGCAATCCACGATATTTCCATCATGAGAGTATATTCTCAATGTTTTCAAAGCAATTGCCAAGTGAGTCCTGTGTTCCAGCAGGAACTGTTCGGATAGGCCATTGTTCATCGCACACACTCGTCAGTCCTTTTCGAAACCAGCACACGACAACTCTCAACACGAAACACACTCTTTCAATCCGTTTATTGATTCGATGGTGAGACACTTAGCTCCTTAAAGGGCTCGTCTTAAAAATTAAAGATCAAAGTGGATGACCATCTAACACTCTCTCTCAAAGCATTAAATGCTTGAGGCTTTTTAACCCTCGATGATGCAATTGCCAAGTGGGGGAATTCATGAATTGCAATTAATTGAGTTCTCAAGAAAAGGTTCTTATGAGAATAGATTCTGGTTTTTGTTTTCTTTATGTATAATATCTGGGCTGGCAAGACAGCAATGAGAAATATGCAACAGCCCTTGAGCTCTCTATCTCGAGCCAGGATTCAAATCTTGATCCACCTATAAACCGTCAACCTGGTGTTTCACATGCAGCGTGAGACATCAATGTTTGGCCATCCATTGGATGGACATTAAGCTGAAGAAATCGTTGAGCAGCAGTGGTTATTCGTGGACGTTGAAGATCCCATAATGTCATTTATGAAGAGGAGAGGAGACTGGGACCATACTCTGTTCAGAGCAATTGTGCTGCTTAAGCAGTCTCCTTGGCTATTGGGCACAATCCTGGACGTGTAGCCATTCCAACACTGTATACCAGCATGCTGGCACTCATTTTGCCGATCTCGGAAGGATGACAGGCCGAGATAATCCCACCTGGGATTAATTCAACAGCTGAGCGGGATTTGAACTCAGGACCCAAGGATCCAAAGCCCGCCACCCGAACCATTAAGCCAACACCAGGCATATTAATGAAGAGTTGATGAGTTATTCGAGGCACCACGGCCAATTTCCAAATTCTTGATCAACTCTCGAGCAGCAACACACACTTGAAAAGCATGTGGTGAGTATGCCAACACTACAAAAAAGAATTATGGAGGCCTTCAAACTTTCCTGAATCGAAAACAACTTGAAGATGATGATCTTAATGATGATGATGATGATGATGATGATGATGCAAGATCTAGGCTCCTTGGCAAGATTGAGACTCATTGACAGAGGGAAAAGGGTAATATACTGAGAGTTGGGCAGTGCATCCAAGGTTACACAAAAAAGCAAGGTAATATGAACAAACTGGAAAAGAGGAAAGAATGAGAGAAAACAACGTAGCCTCTAAGTATTAGGGTTGGGTAAGGTTAAAAGAGCATCATCAGTATGGAAGGAGGATAGTGCATATTTATATATATATATATATATATATATATATATATATATATATATATATATATATATATATATATATATACATATATATATATATATATTTTAATTGAACAACCCTACACAAGGCCAAGAACCACTAAATGTGAAGGGCTACTGAGAAAATGAAGAGGAAAAACAAGCAAAAGCTTCACCCAGTTCTGAAACAAGGAAACCTCTTCACAGGACCACTATGCAGGAATGGGTAACTGGGCCAGGTGGAAAAATTAATTTTCCTGCCCCCATTGTGTGTTCTTTTTACCATCTCCACACTGGATGGCCATTGGCTCCCAAAGGGAGCTCATCCGCCCTTTGCCCGGTGTTGTTTTTAGTCCGACAGAGTGTCACAGTCAACCTCCCCACGAGCAATGTCAGTGAAGGGTGTCAGTTTAGTCGCCGACAACCCAGCCGTGCGGCAGGTAGTACTGGGTTACAAGTTTCCAGTAGCACTTCCAAAAGGCTGACCTGACTTAAAAGCCGACAGGTGGCAGGGTTGGGTCAGGTTAATTGGGGTAACAGATCATCAGCAGGGAAGGAGGATAGCATATGATGGTGCTGTGACATGACATAGGATAGCGCATGATATAGCAGGAAAACTTATGATAGCATATGATGTGCTTCTTTGAAGCCTTGGAGAAAAGATTGCAAATGAAGGATAAACAGGATAAAAGTGGAATTTTAACAAGATTAAAGTGGAATAAAAGACTGGAGGTGTGCAATAAGCTTGAATCGGGAGGTTTTCACAAAAAGGGGGTTACTGTAAGAGCACGTGCATCCTTGGGGAGATGGGGGGGGGAGTCAGAGGGCTGAGAGAGCAGAGGGAGCCAGACTGAAGGAGAGGAGGCAAAAAACAGAAGCCACTGACATGTTTCTGATGTCAGAGCAAGAGGTCTTGTGTCTCAGCCTCGTCAGAGATGTGAATGATGTTGAAAGCTCTGGATTACAGGAGAGACAGATATGATGCTGGGGCACCAGCACATAGGGGAGAGGAGTACCCCAATTGAGTGACTGCCAAAGGTCTTGTAAGCTATGATTAGTTCTGATTTTTAAAGGAATTACTTGGCACAATAGAAGAGTGTCCAGTGTGTAAATGTATTGGGTAACCAGCTTTGCTGTATGATCAACCCAAGAGAGTTCATAGCTGATGGTGAGGCCAAGAAGTACAAGAGACTGAACTGCTTGCAGTGGAAACAGTTCATTTGATGATCCTTCCAGAGTGACAGGGTGATCGTGTGAGATTTGCCTGAATTAAAAGTTATGTTCTATTTTTAAAACCAGAATCGAATCAGTCAAAATCAGCACAGAGTGATGCAGTTGCTGTCTGGCTGTCACTGAATTGGGGATACTTTATGACAGAGTGGAATCATCTAGAACTAGAAGGACGCTCGGAAGAGCGCACAATCTCCGCCATACAATGCCTGATCCACGAGAACATATCGGGCCCAAGTCATTTTTGAAATAGCATGTTATATATCGTTTTTAGCCTTATCTCTCAATGGTGAAGAAACACTTTATAAATTATGATTTTTCTCGTATTCGGATCTGGATACAGATCTTCAACATCCTTGAATCAATTCGTCCTTATCACCACCCAACCTGCCCTCCAAATTTCATCCGGATCCGTCCACAACTTTTTGAGATATCCTGCACACAAACAGACAGACAGACAGAGAGGGGTGAAAACATAACCTCCTTCACCGTTGATGGTGGAGTTAATTACAGCAAAGTAGTCCCAAAAGAAAGCCAGACATAACAACACACACACACACACACACACACACACACACACACACACACACACACACACACGTATATTGTTTCGGCCACGGGTACCGAGTGTTTTATGAGGGGGTTAATTGTCATTTCTTCTCAGAATTGCCGGACCTGGGGCCAGCACTCACAATTAACTTCGTGATACGGTGTGTTGTTTAACAACCACGAACGCCAATCAGGTAACCACGAGTTCCAGTGTCCAGCGTCTAATTTTCCATTTAACTGGAGGTCACGTGGCTTCCTGAACAGGGAGCATGCCCTCGGCAAAGCACCAATCTTATCTTGATTAGATCTTAATTTTGGCTGCCAAATCTGATCTCAGCTTACCAAGGTAGAAGTCGTCGTGCATCCAATAAAATGTCCCAAAATGTGCGAGCATGCCTTGGTCCGCTGCTAGCGTTCTTCTTCGCAGTGCACCCACTCGCAAACAGGCTCAAACACCAATCGACGTCACGTTGTCACCCCCAGGAAGCAGGGACGCCAAGAATCAGGAACGCCAAGAGCAGGTACCGAAGAGAACCAGATAAGAAGGAATGGTCCAACCGTCACCCACCATCAGGAGCAACTGTCACCAACTCACACCAACTGTGACCGACTCACAAATTGTCACCGACTCACCAACTGTCACCAACTCACCAACTGACAGGAAAGCGGTACTCCCATCCTTTGTAAAGGCAATCAGACTGGGCAGAGCCTCAAGCAGACACCAAATCCAGCTTGCTTGTTGGCACATCGTGGCACGTAACCAACCCTCAACCTCGCGATCATCCCTTACTTACCAGAGTGAGATGCAGCCCCAAATCAACACAGGCCTGGCTTGCGATGGCATGTATGGGGTTCTGGATGAATGGCAGAAAGCAGCCATTTGCCAGAATTACCGAGGGAAGCCGTGAAGCGTTCGCTTACAAAACGTCAACAACAACCATCACCTCTCCGTTCAGCCCGACATGAACAAGAGCCACCCAGTGTGGCTCAAACAGGGCGTCAAACGTCGATGGAAAATGGTGGATGTCAAACGTCGATGAAAGAGAGGTGGGTGTTGAGCATCAATGAAAGAGATGTGGGTGAGGTAAATGATCCACAGCTGTATTTGACCATCAGAATAACAGCTCAGGAAAAGCCCGCAGTGTGTTTAATCAAATGTCCTGTAAGTCCAAAGTGTAGACAAAGCGTCCCCCTACCAAGACAATGTGTCCCGATGGAAAGGGGGTAGAACGAGCCTCCATTGGGATAACGGCTATCTCGCATGCATGAATGTGTCATAAAGAGGAAAAGGCCATCCCATAAGAAAAGGAATCTGTTTTATACCCTTCTCCAATGCATCAAAGTGTGAAAATCACACCAGACAAGGGGATGGCTCTATCCTGGACATGCATTTATGGAAATAACTGCCTGAGGACCTAAATATTGTATGCATGAGTCGGATCCAATTCTGAAAAATATATATATATATATATATATATATATATATATATATATATATATATATATATATATATATATATATATATATATATATATATATGGGAAGTCAAAAGTAGCGCCCGATTTCTGTTTTTTCTGCTGTCAGATTCTTCCTGGGAAGTCATGTTGTTAACAATTATCTTGCAGATTATTAATTTTCGTAATTTATTTATTTTTGATTTTGTTTTGCAGGTTATTGCTGCGAGTTTGAAAGTTACTGAATTTGCAACAAATTGAACCATGAATTACCTTTCAATGAATCAACGCATTGCGGCCGTGAAAAATTCCTACAAATGTAATGAACAACGATGGCGGCACGCCGTTTGGCACAGGAATTCGATATTAACCCACCTCAGGGAAGAAACATACAATTGATTGTCAAGAAATTTGAAGCAACAGGGTCGGCAGCCACTGCAAAGAAGTCCGGTCGTCCGAAAACGGCAACAATCCACGGTGCCTTTTACGATCCACGGTGCCATCATCTCGCTTGCTACCCTCATTTCGCTGGCCACAGCGTACCACCGTCTACCCAGCGACTAGTTTTGAGAGCAAAAATCCCGACGTTCGGCTGGACAAACGTGAAAGATGCACCACCATCCACCTGCCAAAGGCCAGACAGGCGCAGCATGTGTGGACCATACTGGAGTCTGGCTGAAACCCAGCCCAGAAAGGCGGACCACGTGAAAGGCCGGTCCAATCGGCATGCTCGGCTCGGACAATGACGTCAGGTTTCGGAAAGGATCCTCCCCGACCTCCGGGTTCTAAAAAGCGCGGACCTCCGTGTAGTTGTTGGTCAAAGTAGGTTGGTCGAAGTTGGTTGGTCAAAGTTGTTTGGTCGAAGTTGGTTGGTTGAGGTGGTTGCGAAAGTCGTTGGGTCGGTTGGGAAGAGAATTGCAAGTTGGTTCGAAGGATAATTGAGAGAGGTTGTTGGGTATTGAAGAAGGAGTAAGGAGAATTGAAGGAGGGATGGAGTCATTGAGAGTGAGTGTTCCTAACACTTGTCCCCGCCGACACGACGTCGAACCGCCCCTTGCTTCTCAACAAACGGCCTGTTGCTCATCTCTTGCCCCCCCCCCCCCTTTGGACTGCGCTCTTCTCCACTCAAGCCCCTCCTGCAGGCATAATCGCCACACGTATGGTTGTGGCCGGACAACTCAACCATTGTCGGGTGCCGCACCACGGAGCATCCCTCCCCTGAAACGCTCAGGTCCCAAGACACTGTAACCTCAACTATCCCCCCCCATCCCCCCCCCCGGCTGCAAAAGTCCTTTTCTTTCGCAATTAAGTTTACTTTGTCTGAGTGTGTGTCTGAGAATGCTGGTGCCTGTCCGTTAAGTAATCCTGTACAAGATCTTTTATTGTTGTGATTGTTGCTTTATTAATCTCACGTCAAGTCTACACTGTGTCTGCTTGGTAAGTTGCTTGTAAAATTTCTGCACCCCACACCTTTCTCATCTTTCCCTGCATTACACCCCAAATAAACCTTTGTTGTGCCACATGCTTTTCCTCGCTTACTTGTTAATAAATAATTCTCATTAGGAATGTTCCCAGCTTGCCTTTGTCTTATCTCCCATTGGTCCAGCATGGTTCGAATCTAAGTTTAGCCGGGTCTTATTCCCGACAATCCATTCCTTCTCACCGGTACGTCCTTGGCAGTGCCGCTCTGCTGCATCCGATCCGGAAAGGAGATCCGATCCAGTGGAGTGATCTGGTTCGGACAAGGCGTACCGAGGGCGTGGTTAATTAGGTAACCCGATTCCATGGGCGGGAGGACCCTCGGTGAATCGGTTGAGTTATTGGCGTCCACGGTCGGTTAAGGCCGAGGTCACATTTGCCACGGCTGCCATGGGGTCTCCAAAATCTACGGCCATTAGCAATTATACGGCGGCCGCAGTATTTCCACGGTCACACAATGTAGCAGTCACATATGTTTTTATTTTTCGGGGAGCAGCACGGCGTATTTATAAATTGTGGAGACCGAAAACGTGGGGTTGCCGTACGGTCTTTGATTTGATGTCGCACGGTGCCTTCGGGCATTCCTGCGGAGGCCATAGAATTTTCAAGGCAGACGCAAGGTACGTCCCCTCTACACACTCAAAGTCTGTCACTGTCTCCAAAATGTCATTTCCCATTTCCCCATCCTAAATCTCGACTAAAATCCCTCTACCTAATCCATTCCACGGGCCCCATGAGGACTTACCCCTGCCCCATGGAGCCGGTCTCGCTAAGCTAACCCTTCCCCCTAGCTAGTGTCATCCTGTGCCCTGGCCAAGGGGATCATCCACCCCTTGACCAGGAATCCTGTTCACCCGAAAGCGAGGCTTGCTGTTTTTGTTTTTTTTTCTCGCGCAGCACCAGCGCGGCAACTCGCAACCTGCGCACCAGCGCGGCAATTCGCAGCCGCGCACCTGTGGCGTGACATCATGGCAGCTGTTCGCGTCCCTCGTCCCTCTTGGACAGTACCATCCGGCAGGGATTCACCCTCATGCCGGATTCCAACCATACCCGCAGCCATGACGTCACCTGGCGCATAAAAAAAAACACAAGCCTCACGTCTGGAGGGGTTCCCCACGCGAACACATGTGCTCTGCCCGTTGGAGCTTAACATACACGCCCGCGTGGAGAACCCGTCCGGTCCAAATCCGTTTACCTGCCTAAACTTTGTCTGTCCGCGGGATCGGCAAATCCACCGCTGGCGTTTCCGGACCGGGTTTCACTCCCGCAAGCGAGCACGTGGCGGCCTCGTGCGTTGCACAGCACGGACCTCGCGCTCGCTGCAGGGTCAACCCGGCACGGTCCTCATTACAACTACGGCCGCTAATCGGCTTTTGTCCCTCTGTCGCCGTTGTCGTCACCATTCCACCCACGCACACCTGCGTGTCACAACGCTGACACACCACTCGATTACATTCACCCCAGGAGACGCGGCTGCATGCTCCCGCATGCCGACTGACATCTCCCTCACACACAGCGACCTTACACACGCTGTCTCCCTCACACTCGGCCGCTCACTCACTCGTGCCATTTCCCTTGCACACACCATTCCACTCACACACGCGGGGGCACTCGCCCGCGCTGTCTCATCCACACACGGCGTGCTGGGAAGCAAGCACTTCGGCACACTTGCCACCACACCACTCACACCTTGCACCACACACACAGGGACAACCACACTGGGGATTTGTGCCACCCCAAGGGTTTCTGGGGCCTCTATACCCCCCAAGCTCTCCGTGCACCTGCCCACAGCACCCGTCCCCTCAACTCCGCGAAGCACGACCGAACTCACCTGGTCGTGATCAGCTTCAAGGGGGCAAACTCCCTCCCCTCGTTCCTGGAGGAGGCCATTCAACTGCTCGCACCGGGTCTCTACCCAGTCCACCAGCTCACCCCCATTATCCTCCACGACCTCTGTGTGTGTGTGTTCGTCTCTAACCCCGTCCAATTCACTCTCTATCTCCCGTGTCTCTGGCAATACTTTCATTTCCTTCTTTGTCTTTGTTACTTCCCTCGTCTCCTTTTTTATTTGTGTCTCCATTATCAGGGCCCGCCCCAATTGTTCCTTCATCTGACGAGTGGCGTCAATCAAGTCCTGCACCACCAACATTGCTCCTTGTGGTGCTATCACACATCCCACCTTATTACGTTGTTCTACTTCCTGGCTCCTTCTGAGTCGTTCCTCCTCTCGGAACTTCCTGAGTTCTTCGTTCTCCCTCTGGAATTTTTCATTCTCAGTGGACTCCAATCTTGCTCCCCGTTTTAGTTGTTCAATTTCCAACTCACATTGTTCCTGTTTCCTGCCCCACAGTTTCTCCTGCTCTTCATTTTCCAATCTCATCGTTTCTTTCAATTGGCTCATTTCCTTCCTGTGCTTCATTCGCTGTTCTCTCATTACCCTTCCGTGTTTCCTCTCCTGTCCTTCCTTCTCCAGTTTCATGGTTTTCTTCATTTGGTTAATCTCCCTTTTGTGTTTCATTCGCTGTTCTTTGTCTATCTCTTCGCACTCCAGCCTTGCCTTTTCTTTCAATTGGTCAACCTCGGCTTCATGTTCCTTTTGTTTTCTATCCCATTGTTCCTCTCATTCTTCCCTCTCCAATCTCCTTGTGTCCTTCAATCTCCTGATTTCTCCTTCCTGCTTCATTCCTTGCTCCTTCACTTTCTCCTCGTATTCCAACCTATTCTTTTCCTTTTGTCGTTCAGTTTCAAATTCATACTCTTTCAGTTTTCTATTCCACTGTCTCTCTTGTTCCTCATTCTGCAATCTCGTTATTTCTTTCAACTGACTGATTTCTTTCTCCTGTCTCATTCGTTCTTCCTTCATTACTCTTTCTTGTTCCTCATTCTTTAATCTGGCCTTCGCTTCCAGCTGTTCAATCTGCTCAGTGTGGTTCCTTAACGTTTCATTCTCCGTTCTCTTCCTTTCCTCTTTTAACATCCTCAGTTCGTCTTTTAATCCTCTTTCTTTGTTTTCATGTTTCAGTAACTCAGAAGTTTTTGTTTCTAATTCCTCCCTCAATTTGCGTGCTTCTTCACTCATTTCATCTCTTCTTTCCACCACTTCCCTCCTCAATTCGTCCCTTTTTTTTTTACTGTATTCATTTAGTTTTTTCTGCCATTCCTTTCCCATTCTTATCTCCCCTTCCAGGATTTCTCTTTTAAACTGGCTTGCCCTTACCTCTGGCTTCAGTAGTTCCAATTCCCCATCTTGTTTGCGTTTTTCCTTTTCGAGCTTTGTTTTCCTTTCTCCTTCCTCCCTCAATTCTCCCTGCAGTTCTTCGAACTGTTCTGACTTTTCCAGCAATTCCTCCGTCCTTTCCTCGAGCTGTCTCTCTCCTCTTTTTATCTTCCGTTCTAGGATTTCTCTTTCCTGATTGCCTGTTCTTATCTCTTGCTTCAATTGTTCCAACTTCCCATCGTGTTCACATTTTTTCTCTTCCAACTGTATTTCGCTCATTCTCCCCTCCAGTTCTTTGAACCGCCTTGCTTCCTCCAATAATTTTTCCATTAGTTGTTTTACTTCCAAGTCGTGCTCCTTTTGTTTCTTTTCGAGCTCGGTTTTCCATTCTTCCTCCCATTGTTTCCTATCCTGGGAGATACCAATCTGCTGTTCCTCTATTCTTTTGTTCAGTTTGCTCTTCGCATATTCCAACTGACGGGTATAAAACATAACCAAATTCTTTTTCCCACATAGTTTGTCGACTCTGTTGGCCAAGTCATGTTTTTGCCACCGAATTCGTTCCAGTAAATCGTCCAATCGCTGTGTCCCCCAGTACACGTAATTTTTCTGAAGCTCGTCTGCGTGCCGTTGTGACTCGTCCACTCCACTTTGCACCTCCTCGATATATTCTTCATAACACTTCACCTTTCCAAGACATCCTCCAATTGTGCCTGAAGCCTGCCAATGCTCGCATAGTCATCCTGCCACGCCTGCCATGGCACATGCCGTGACCACATGGTTTGAACCGGTGACTGGGAGCTCACGCCTCGTGCTGTGCCGTTAGTTGTGCTATTAATATCAGCCCGCTCCGTGCTACGCTGACGTGCGATCGCGCTGCCATTGTGCGACTCTGTTTGCCGGCAAAGTTCGTGCTCAAGCCGCTCCCACTGACCACAGTTCGTGGTGGGGTTATAATTATAAAAAGAACCGACCTGAGCCATGGATCCTACAATTCTACACATATACATTTCTACCCCCAGCACCCGCTCACCTTGAGACGCCATCTTATTTCTCGTAAGGGGTTAATTTAAATCGCTCGTAATTTGAAGGGAATCGGGGGTCGCTCCTCTCACCCTTGGACCGATTCCCGTGAATTTAGCTGGAGACAGGAGAGTTTGTTTTCCCGCTCTCTGACACCAGTGTCGCGAATTCGTACCCGCCGGCGTGTGATCGGCCACGTGACTCGAATCGCGGCACGTCACCCACCAGACGGACAATTCTGTCGTGACCCTCTCGGACTGACGCCGGGAGCTAGTCACGGGTGGGCCTTTCGGCCTCACCACGATCGTGCCAATCGGCCCCCTGCGTGGGATAGGGTTGCTCGCCAAACTCGACCTACCTAAGTATCCACGCGGATGGTAAACTGGGCGATCGCACCTCGCCGCAGGTCGACTCCGGACACAGGCCGCTTAAGGGGTCCATTCCGTGCTATCGGGATAACCGAGCGGTGTTATCTTCGGCCTCGACGGTTCCGATTAATTATCAGGCGTATTCAGCCCATGACGAACCCCTTACGTGAAGCAAGATGGAGATTCAAACGAAGGAAAGGACGCAGCGAAACGGGGAACAATCGGACAAGCACATTTAAGACGGAAGCATGGAAGGCACGTATATTACAGTCACAGGGATACAATAAAAGCAATACACGTATTTACAATCACCGTAAAGAAACACAAGCAAGGAACAATGCAGAGCTACAACCAAATATGATTTACTACACAGAACACTTATACAATTTTACTTCACCAGACTGGCGCCACACACACGTTTACACAGAACCCAAAAGAAATGGAAGTCGCGACTTCCCTGAGCGTGTCGAGTCCCTCTCCGATGTCCGTCGACGTGGTCCCGCCTGGCCGCGACTCCATGCCCGAGCGTGGTAGGCGAGGCCTCTCCAGCGTGCCTCGCGCCTGCACGTGTTGGCTACTCGACGCCACGGACCGAGTGTTCGGCGCTATCCCAGCGCGGATGGGGGGGGGGGAGAAACGTGGATGCCCGAAGTCGGGAGAGGGGAATGGCGGACACTCCTTCCTGCCAGCGGGGTCTTGCAACTGCCCCAAAAAAGACCCTACTCGCGGCCACCAGGACGAGCGAGCTGGAAGACGAGAGCAACCACGAAGCAAGTATATCCACCGAGCAAAAGCATCCACCCAGCAAGAGCATCCACCAAACTACTTCCCCCGTCTCCGACTTTTATATCCTCGGAGCTCCGCCCTGTTGCTCCGCCCCGTTCTTTGCTCAACCCCCCTTCGATGCGCTTCGAGAAAGGTCTCGAAGAGGGGCGTTCCTCCTCCTTGGCCGCGTCACACCGTGCATCCACGAATCGAGCGCCAGCTGCCCTTCCCTCGCTTCTCTCCCCTCACACCAAGTGCGGAGAAGAATGGCGCAAAAAGCCCACCGAGAGTCCTCGTTGGTTTTTGTTTGAAATAAAAGAGAGAGAAAGAAAAACGACTGACTCAAAGCGTCACAGCCCGAATGAATCACATTTATTTCCTCTAAACAACGGGTTTGGGGCTAACTTCACATGTACTTAAGAGATATCTCACCTACGGGACCTGAATGGTGGTTTGCGAATTTGCACAGGTCAGGTAGGTCAGGTATGGGAGCATGTGCCAGAACAGCGCGTCGCTGCGTCCACTTTCCGCCGGTACTCCAGGGGCCTCCGTCTGGCCATCCCCCAGGCAGATTCCAGGCCCATCCCCATCTCCTTGAGATGATGGTCAACGTGCTGCAACCATGAGGCACGTGGTCGACCCACTGGCCTCCTCCACTCATGAGACTCCCTCGCTGAGAGAATCTGGTGAGCAGGATCAGCGTCAGGAAAACGAGCCACATGTCCATACAGCCGCAACTGACGCTCACGGACTATGCAGGTAACAAATCTCATCCGAGTCTCTCTCAGCAACCGCTCGTTGGACACAAAATCCGACCAGCGATAGCCAAGGATTCTCCGAAGACACCTGGTACCAAAGGAATTAAGTCTCCGTCTCAGATCCTTGGTCAGAGTCCAAGTCTCGCACCCATAGAGCAAGACTGGAAGTACCAAGGACCTGAAGACTTGGACTTTTGTCCTACCGCACAGGTACCGGCAGCGCCACACCCTATGATCCAGTGAATCCATGACTGCCCAGGCCCGACCCATTCGTCTATTGACCTCTGACTCGCAGCCAGCAGAGACATGAATATCACTGCCAAGGTAAGTGAATCTCTCCACGACCTCAACATCCTCACCACAAACAGACACAGACAGGACAGCAGCATCCAATATGTCACCGAAAGCCTGGATCTTAGTTTTGACCCAAGAACCCCGTAATCCCAGCGGCTCCGACTCCTCATTCAGCACCTCGAGGGCCCCCAAAAGGATGTCTAAAGTCTCCGCAAAGTTGACTGCATCATCTGCAAAATCAAGGTCCGAGATCTTGACATTCCCAAACGATGCACCGCAACTTGATCTCTCCGACATCCTCCCTAAAATCCAGTCCATACAAGTGCTGAAAAGTGTGGGGGCAAGCACACATCCCTGATGAACTCCAGTAACAACTGGAAATAAGTCAGAGATGGTACCACCACACTTCACAGCACTCTCAGTACCAGAGTAGAGTTCAGACATCAGATCGATCAGTTTTGGTGGCACCCCACAAAGACCAGGAATCCTCCAGAGGACATCCAGATTCACTGAATCAAACGCTTTACAGAGATCAACATAGGCTGCAAGCAGCTCCTGCCGAAACTCGTCTGCGTTCGGTGAGGACACGAAGGGCAAGGATACGGTCAATCATTGACCTCTTTGGTGTAAAGCCTGACTGCTCTGGACGCTGGTGCTCAAGCAGATGGTGGCGAACCCTATCAAGAATTATCCGAGCAAAGACCTTGCCCGGCACTGAGAGCAGCGTCACCCCTCGGTAGTTGTTGCAGTCTTAGCGATCACCCTTCCCTTTCCAGAGAGGGACAACAAGGCCCCTCTTCCAGTCAGTTGGGATGATGCCTGTGTTCCAGGCAGAGCACAAAACTGCATGCAACGACACGAGTGCAGCATTTCCACCAGCCTTGAGAAGTTCGGCATGGATGCCACAGATCCCTGGAGCTTTGCCCGGTTTCAACTGGTTCACCGTAGCCCGTGTTTCCACAAGCGAAGGTGGACCAAAGTTGATTCGAGGGTCAGCAACAGGGATTGTAACACCCTTGACGTCCAACTCGACAGCTGGGGGATCAGCCTGGTACAACCGCCCAAAGTAACCGGCCCAGCGGGCCTTCACTTCAGACTCCTCTGTCAAGAGCCTACCACTCTCTGCTCGAACTGCAGTGCTCCGAGGGATGGGCTTGGATGAACGTAATGCGCGAATTCCCCTGAAACCGGGACGAGAATCACCTGTCCACAGGTGATGCTCTACCCACTCACAGATTCCTCGCACATAGGCCTCCTTGTCCACCCTCAGTGCATGTACAGTTTTATGCCTCAGCTCCCTGAACAGCTCAGCTCTGCCATTCAGCCTGGCCCTGCGACTCTGGTCAATGGTATTCAGTGTCCCTTGAGACAAAATTCTTCTTTGCCCTGCGGTGAGCTCCAAAACATACACCGGCAACATCAAGGACGGTGGTCTTGAAGGCGCTCCACAAGTCTTCAGGACCCCCAAAAGCACCCAGACCCCCCAAGTGTCCACTCAGCCTGTTCGCAAACTCCTCATCTACTCTCTCATCCCTGAGCTTGGCAAAATCCAGCCAAGGCTGGGATGGTACCATTCTCCAGGATTTAAGGTGCAGCTTTAGAGTTGCTACAACAAGCCTGTGGTCAGTATTGAGGAACTGAGCACTCCGGTAGACCCTGCAGTTCTGGATCATCCTCCAACGACCGTCAATGAGGACATGGTCAATTTCATTTGCCACACCGCCAGCGTTGGAATACCAAGTCCAGCGATGAGCTTGTGGGCGCTGAAACCATGAACCAGCCACCCTAAGTCCATGACTTCTTGCAAAGTCAAGGAACTTAGTGCTATTCTGGTTCATAGTTCCTGACCCATGGGGACCAACACACACCTCATAACCATCCCTATCAGTTCCAGTCGGTGCATTGAAATCCCCCAAGACGAAGTGTATCTCGTCTGGGGCACTGATCAACCACAGACTCGAGTGTGGCGTAGAATGCATCCTTCACGGTGAGATCAATCGCCTCAGTCGGAGCAGAAACAGAGACGAGGGAAATGACACCTAAGGAGTGATGAATCCTTAATCTCATAATACGCTCGTTGACCGGTGTTACCTCAATTATCATTGGGGTCAGCTTATTGGACACAGCTACAGCAACTCCTTGGGTATGGTAACCATCAGAGCGACCAGACCAATAGTAGGTGTAACCACCCACCATTGTCTCGCCGCAATCCGGTCATCGAACCTCAGAGAGAGAGCTGCAATCCCGATGTCCAAACGCTTGAGCTCAGATGATAACAGAGACAGGTGATAATCCTCTCTTAGGGATAGGACATTCCAGGCACCCACCCGAAGGGACCGCCTCAGGTTAACCCAAGGAGACCGCCGTCTGGTGGACGCCGTCTTCCTTGGAATTTGCACAGCCGTAATATAAATATTGCATATATATATATATATATATATATATATATATATATATATATATATATATATATATATATATATATATATATATATATATATATATATATTGTTGTGGTTGACGAAATTCGCAAACCACCATTCAGGTCCCTTAGGTGAGATATCTCTGTAAGTATATGTGTAGTTAGGCCCAAACCCGTTGTTTAGAGGGAATAAATGTCATTCATGCGGGCTGCGACCCTTCTAGATAGCCGTTTTTCTTTTACTATCTTTATTTTGGACCAGCTGTCATTACTACCACCACCAACCACGTCTCAACAGCCATCACACAACAACCACCAACCGCAACGCCGCTTCACAACAACAGCCACGACCTTTACCGTCACAACTCACCCTCGCAACCATCGCATCACCGTCATTCCAACGCCGCTTGTGGGCACCGATACTGGACTCGTGCAGGGCGCGCACCGAGCAGGGGTGCAAAAGCGCCGGCCTTTCCGAAGAAAACGGATCAAAAACGACTCACGCCCACTTTTCCTCGGTCCAATGGGGAGCCAGTTAGAAGTGAAGGGTCGGAGGTAAAGGGTCGTAGGTGAAGGAGCGAGGCCACGGGGCATATAAGGGGCTGCGTTCGTCAGTCAAGGCAGTCAAGAGTTCGGAGGGGAGAGAGTGAAGAGTTCGGAGCCAGTGAAGAGTTGGGACGAGTCAAGAGAGGAGATGGAGAGGGCGGTTGGACGGAGCTGTGGAGAGGTGGCGGCGGCGAAGGCGGTCGAGGGGGTGCTCGTGTCGGAGTCGGGGAGCTGCGGAGGGAGAGGCCGGAGGCGCGACCGTGGTCGTGGTGGAGACGCTCGTCGCGGGACCCGAGACAGGGAGATATCCTTCTTCCCCCCGAGCATCAACAACCCCCTCCTGTTTCCCCCCGCGCTGAGATAGTGCGAGAAGGGGGCCCCGTTCCCACCCCATACCAGGCAGTCCCAGCGAGGCCAGCGGAGTCGGGGCGCCAGCGCCATTTTGCAGCTCATCACCAGACGGGTAGGCCCGACGCGGTCTCGGCCCCAGGCCAGCCTACCCCCCTCATCCTTGAGGGTGGTCCTTTTCTTTTGCTTTGGGTATATGTGTTGTCGGCGCCGTCTGTGAAGTAAAACTGTATAAGTGTTGCCGTGTGCTCGGTAGTCGGTTAGATCTGCATTGTTGCATTTGCTTTTTGTGTAATATTGTGTTTCTTCTTCTTTTACATTTGCTTTTGGTGTAATTGTATATGTGTGCTTTCCGTTCATCGTGAAATAAATGTGCTTTATGTTGAACTGTTCTCCCGTTTCGCTTCGTCTTTTCCTCTATTGAATCTCCATCTTACTTCACGTAAAGGGTTGGTCGTGGGCTAAAACGCCCGATAATTAATCGAACCGTCGAGGCCGACGATAACACCGCTCGGTTATCCCGATAGTACGGAACGGGTCGCTTAAAGTGGCCAGTGTCCGAAGTCGACCTGCGGCGAGGTGCGATCGCCCGGTCTACCCTCCGTGTGGGTACTTAGGTAGGTCGAATTTGGCGAGCAACCCTATCCCACGCGGGGGGCTGATTGGCACGATCGTGGTGAGGCCGAAAGGTCCACCCGTGACTAGTTCCCGGCGTTAGTCCGAGAGGGTCACGACTTGATTGTCCGTCCAGTGGGCGACGTGCCGCAATTCGAGTTACGTGGCCGTTCGCACGCCGGCGGGCGCGAATCCGCAACACTGGTGTCAGGTCGTGCGATATAAACTCATCGCCCTCCTCGCGGCACTGGTATCGGAGAACGGGAAAACTGGCTCTCCTGTCTCCAACTAAATTCACGGGAATCGGTCCAGGGGTGAGAGGAGCGACCCCCGATTCCCTCCAAATTACGAGCGAGCTAAATTAACCCTTTACGAGAAGCAAGATGGCGTCTCAAGGCGGCGAGAGCCGGGGGTATTAGAAATGTATATGTGTAGTAATGTAGGATCCATGGTCCAGGATGGAATCCCCCAACTGAGCCCAGAGCCCGAAATAGGTGCGGCAGCGGCCGCGGTGTATGACACCTCCCCTCCCCCTCTCCACCAAAACTCCCCGATCTCTGCCGAAACGGCTCACCCAAGCGCACCCGACATGGCCCAGCTATTCACCATGCTGGCAAAGATGAATGCGGATGCGCAACAAATGAAAACGAAAATGGATACATACACAAATGAAATGAAAAACGAAATGAAAGGCATGAACAAGCAAATGAAGGAAGAAACGAAAAAGCTGCGGGGTGAGACGCAGAACATGGGCCGAAGCCTGCAGGCGGGCATGAAGGCAGTGACCAGGGAGCTAAAAATGGCGACTCCACGTGTGGGAGCGAACGAGCTGGAAGGGGGTGCAACGGCTGTCGGGCCCGCGGTGGAGGCGGGTGACAAAATAATTCGGGGGGCGTGTTGGGCGAGGGTCGTGACAGAAAAAGTGACGGTAACCGAGAGGGACAAACTAATTGGGGTGACGGAGACGTGCACGAGGGAGATAAAAAGGGAAGAGACGGAAATGATAGTTGAGACAAGGGAGGTAAAGGGTGAAGAGGTGACTGAGTTGGCAGAGACACGGGAGATGGGAACGATAGAGGGAAGACTACACGATGAAGACGGGGTAAGTGACGCACACACACACACGGAGGTAGTGGAGGATAATGGGGGTGAGCTCGCGGACTGGGTGGAAGCCCGGTGCAAGCAGTTGGATGGCCTCCTCCAGGAACGAGGGGAGGGAGTATGCCCCCTTGAGGCGAGTCACGACCAGGTGAGTTCGGTCGTGCTTTGCGAGGTTGAGGGGACGGGTGCTGTGGACAGGTGCACGGAGAGCTTGGGGGGTATAGAGGCCCCGGAGACCCTTGGAGGGACACGAATCCCCAGTGTGGTTGTCCCTGTGTGTGTGGTGCAAGGTGTGAGTGCGTCCCCGTGTGTGGAAGCGACCCCGTGTGTGAGTGGTGTGGTGGCAATTGTGCCGGAGTACGTGCTTCCCAGCACGCCGTGTGTAAAAGGGGCACCGCAAGTGGATGAGGCACCGCGGGTGAGTGCCCCCGCGTGTGTGAGTGAGGCACGGAGTATGGATGAAACACCGCGGTTGAGTGCCCCCGCGTGTGTGAGTGAGGCACCGCGGGTGAGTGCCCCCGCGTGTGTGGGTGAGGCACCGTGTGTGAGTGAGGCCGTGTGTGTGAGTGAAACGTCCAGTATGGATGAAACACCGCGGTTGAGTGCCCCCGCGTGTGTGAGTGAGGCACGGTGTATGAGTGAGGAACCGCGGATGAGTGCCCCCGCGTGTGTGAGTGAGGCATGGTGTATGAGTGAGGAACCGCGGGTGAGTGCCCCCGCGTGTGTGAGTGAGGGACCGTGTGTGGATGAGGCACCGCGGGTGAGTGCCCCCGCGTGTGTGAGTGGTATGGTTTGTGTGAGGGAAATGGCACGAGTGAGTGAAAGGCCGCGAGTGAGTGGAGCCACGTGTGCAAGGGAAATGGCATGCGTGTGTGAGTGAGGGACCGTGTGTGGATGAGGCACCGCGGGTGAGTGCCCCCGCGTGTGTGAGTGGTATGGTTTGTGTGAGGGAAATGGCACGAGTGAGTGAAAGGCCGCGAGTGAGTGGAGCCACGGGTGCAAGGGAAATGGCATGCGTGAGTGAGCGGCCGAGTGTGAGAGAGACAGCGTGTGCAAGGTCGCTGTGTGTAAGGGAGATGTCGGTCGGCATGTGTGAACATGCAGCCGCGTCTCGCGGGGTGAATTTAATGGAGTAGAGTGTGAGCGTCTTAACACGCAGGTGTGCGTGGGTGGAATGGAGACTACGACTGCGACAGAGGAAAGAAAGCCGAGTAGCGGCTGCAGTTGTTTCGGGGACCGTGCCGGGTTCACCCAGCAGTGAGCACGAGGTCCGTGCTGTGCAACGCACGAGGCCCCCACGTGCTCGCTTGCGAGAGTGAAGTCCCGGTCCGGAAACGCACGCGGTGGATTTTCCGATCCCGCGGACGGACAAAGTTTAGGCAGGATTATGGATTTGGACCGGACGGGTTCTCCACGCGATCGTGTGTGTTAAGCTCCAACGGGCAAAGCACATGTGTTCGCGTGGGGAACCCCTCGAGACGTGGGGCTTGTGTTTTTTTTTATGCGCACGGTGACGTCATGGCTGCACGTGGGGTTGGAATCCGGCAGGAGGGGTATCCCTGCCGGATGGTACCGTCCAAGGAGGGATGAGGAACACGTGCAGCTGCATGACGTCACGGGCAGGTGCAAAGTGCGCGAGCTGTGAGTTGCCGCACTGGTGCTGCGCATGTAAAAAAAAATAAAATAATCAAGCCTCACTTTCGGGTGCACAGGATTCGCAGGCAAGGGGTGGAAGACCCCCTCCCCAGGGCACAGGATGGAAACTAGTTAGGGGGAAGGGTTAGCTTAGTTAGACCGACTTCATGGGGCAGGGGTAAGTCCTCATGGAGTCCGTGGAATGGATGAGTTAGAGGGATTGTAGCGAAATTTAGGTTGGGAAATTGATTAATGAGATTATTTGGAGACAGTGACAGACTTGTGAATGTGTAGAGGGGACGTAGCTTAGCTACGTAGTGTTAAAAGGAACGTGCTGTAGTTTAAGGGACGACGTGGGAGCACGAGTTAGTTCGGGGAAGTAGTTAGGAGGATGGCAGAGTTCAGCGGTGTGTGTGTTGAAGAGTTGGTGAGTTGTGAGGTGAGTACTTGTTGAGTGAGTGAGGCCAGCGGGTCTGTGTGAGTGGAGCGAATGGGGAATGCATGGTGCGATGAGTGATTGGGGGGAGGAGTGACTCCCGCCCAAGGGACCCCGGGGTCAGTGTAGAGTGAGTTAGGGGGTTAGTCAAATTAACAAAAATGGAGGTCATTTTGTTGTTGGTGGGAGTGTAGGCTCGAAACCCGTTTGGAGGGGTGCAGGAGCCCTGTTGACGGGCTTGGGAGCGTGGCTGCGAAAGGTGAGTATCGCTGAGTGGGTACCCCGGGCACCAGGCTAGTCGGCCGTGGTAGGCCAAGGGCCCATGGGGGGCCGGGATAGCGTAGTGGGCACGGGTGCGCCTGCTTGGTGCGGGGGCCCGGGGCGCCATTAGCCGCGTGGGCAGTGTTGTGGGCACGGGTGACCCTCGGAAAGGGGCCCGGGAAGCCAGCCTGCCACGTGTGCGTTTCAAGGGAGGTGCCATGGGGGGCACTCCCCGGTGTTAGGGAGCTGGTAGGCTCGGAGGCAGTGTAGTGCCCGGGGGTGCCATCGTCGGAGAATCGGCAGAGGGTCGTGCCTGCCAAAGGGAGCCACGTGTCCCAGCCATGAGACCGTGTGAGGGCACGGAGAGAAAATTGGGGGGCGAGGCCCGAAATTGTGAGGACACCAACACAGGCGACGGGAATCTGGGTTGTTAGAACCAATAGTTTAAGCGAGAGGCGCTTGTTGAAAGCCCCGGGGTAGTTTAACAGTTAAATGGTTAGGGTAGATTAGGAAGTGTACCCCTCCGCACCATCCATCCCCTCGCTCTTGTGGGCCGCTGGACCCACTTTGGTTATAGATCGCTGAACTCTGGGGAGGCCATTCTGAGGCTTTGTTGGGCCTCGACACAGGACGTTAGCTCTCCCTTGTTCCCCTCCGGGAAGGGAACGTAGGGGTTGGGAGTAGGCTAGGTGACAGAATAGGTTAGCCGAACAAGGACAGTACAGGGGGTTAGGGGACGATTTATAGTGGGGAAGTAAAAAAAATAATAATAATAATAATAAAAAAATAAGTTGGGGCTAAATTGGGGTTTGACAAATTAAGGGAGTGGGTATGTACAGTGACAGGCAAAGGCGATAGGTGGGAGGGACACCGTAGGGTAGGTCCGAGCCCGCCTTCCGAGTGGCCAGCACCACCGCACTCCCTCCACCAACCTCCACTGAATGGCAAAGGCTGGCCAGCTTCATCTGCTGGCTGCGTTGCTGCAAGGCAAAGGCCGGCTCACTTCATCGGCAGCTGTGTTTTGCTTCAAGGCCTGTGCCGGCCACTTCATCTGCTGGCTGTGTTGCTGCAGGGCCTGTGCCGGCCCACTTCATCTGCCGGCTGGCTGTTTTTCTTCAAGGCCTACACCAGGCCAGTTCATCTGCCGGCTGTGTTTGCCTGCAGCGGCCTTCTTCTGCGGGCTGTGTTTGCCTGCTGCCTTTGCCATGCCATGCCCACTGCCCCTGTTCACCAGCCCTGTTAAATTTTTGCTTGCCCCCCCTGTTCATTGCCATGTGCGCCAGGATCAGAAAGCAACAGTTTGCAAGCTGCGAGAACTGCCCTGTTGGCAGCTACAACACGGGCCTGCAGTGGCGGCCCGTGCACCGTGTTTGCGTGCATCCATTCATCCATCCATTCGTTGTGCTCATTGCGTGTGCCACTTGAGCTGGCACGGAGACTGTGTTTGTGCAGCCCATGCACCGTTGTGGTTCACTGCGTTCAGTTCAAAAGGGAAGGCCTTGGACTGCGAGTGAGCAGCCGGCCACGTTCCCTGTCACCTGCATTGTTTGAGCCAGAGACTGCATGCGAGCAGCCTGGCTCCCTGCTAACTGCTTTCTTTTTGCAGAGTTCAGTGATCCTGGGCCATGGTTTAGTGTAAAATTTGTAAGTTAAGGTTAAGATGTACTGTAAATATGAGTGCGCCCCCGGCATGTCTGTCTTAGCGCCGGTAATTTTATTTAAGTCGTCCGTGTGAGTGAGTTTGTTTAGGTAGTTACTCAGCCCTCAGGTTATTTATTTTGGGGACACGAATACCATGAATGTCGCACTCAGGGATCCGTAGGTAAAATGTACTAGGGGAAAACTACACATGGCACACGAAAATTTGACGACTCGGGACGAGTCTGTAAAAAGGGGAGGGGGTAGTGTTGTGGTTGACGAAATTCGCAAACCACCATTCAGGTCCCTTAGGTGAGATATCTCTAAGTATATGTGTAGTTAGGCCCAAACCCGTTGTTTAGAGGGAATAAATGTCATTCATGCGGGCTGCGACTCTTCAGGATAGCCGTTTTTCTTTTACTATCTTTATTTTGGACCAGCCGCCATTACTACCACCACCAACCACGTCTCAACAGCCATCACACAACAACCACCAACCGCAACGCCGCTTCACAACAACAGCCACGACCTTTACCGTCACAACTCGCCCTCGCAACCATCACATCACCGTCATTCCCACGCCGCTTGTGGGCACCGATACTGGACTCGTGCAGGGCGCGCACCGAGCAGGGGTGCAAAAGCGCCGGCCTTTCCGAAGAAAACGGATCAAAAACGACTCACGCCCACTTTTCCTCGGTCCAATGGGGAGCCAGTTAGAGGTGAAGGGTCGGAGGTTAAGGGTCGAAGATGAAGGAGCGAGGCCACGGGGCATATAAGGGGCTGCGTTCGTCAGTCAAGGCTGTCAAGAGTTCGGAGGGGAGAGAGTGAAGAGTTCGGAACCAGTGAAGAGTTGGGACGAGTCAAGAGAGGAGACGGAGAGGGCGGTTGGACGGAGCTGTGGAGAGGTGGCGGCGGCGAAGGCGGTCGAGGGGGTGCTCGTGTCGGAGTCGGGGAGCTCCGGAGGGAGAGGCCGGCGGCGCGACCGTGGTCGTGGTGGAGACGCTCGTCGCGGGACCCGAGACAGGGAGATATCCTCCTTCCCCCCGAGCATCAACAACCCCCTCCTGTTTCCCCCCGCGCTGAGAAAGTGCGAGAAGGGGGCCCCGTTCCCACCCCATACCAGGCAGTCCCAGCGAGGCCCGCGGAGTCGGGGCGCCAGCGCCATTTTGCGGCTCATCACCAGACGGGTAGGCCCGACGCGGTCTCGGCCCCAGGCCCGCCTACCCCCCTCATCCTTGAGGGTGGTCCTTTTCTTTTGCTTTGGGTATATGTGTTGTCGGTGCCGTCTGTGAAGTAAAACTGTATAAGTGTTGCCGTGTGCTCGGTAGTCGGTTAGATCTGCATTGTTGCATTTGCTTTTTGTGTAATATTGTGTTTCTTCTTCTTTTACATTTGCTTTTGGTGTAATTGTATATGTGTGCTTTCCGTTCATCGTGAAATAAATGTGCTTTATGTTGAACTGTTCTCCCGTTTCGCTTCGTCTTTTCCTCTATTGAATCTCCATCTTACTTCACGTAAAGGGTTGGTCGTGGGCTAAAACGCCCGATAATCGAACCGTCGAGGCCGACGATAACACCGCTCGGTTATCCTGATAGTACGGAACGGGTCGCTTAAAGTGGCCCGTGTCCGAAGTCGACCTGCGGCGAGGTGCGATCGCCCGGTCTACCCTCCGTGTGGGTACTTAGGTAGGTCGAATTTGGCGAGCAACCCTATCCCACGCGGGGGGCCGATTGGCACGATCGTGGTGAGGCCGAAAGGTCCACCCGTGACTAGTTCCCGGCGTTAGTACGAGAGGGTCACGACTGGATTGTCCGTCCGGTGGGCGACGTGCCGCGATTCGAGTTACGTGGCCGTCCGCACGCCGGCGGGCGCGAATCATATATATATATATATATATATATATATATATATATATATATATATATATATATATATATATATATATATATATATATATATATATATATATATATGTATATATATATGTATATATATATATATGTATATATATATGTATATGTATATATATATGTATATATATATATATATATATATGTATATATATATGTATATATATATATATATATATATATATATATATATATATATATATATATATATATATATATATATATATATCATAATACCAAGCTTGCACACTAAAAACTTGGCTCTCCGTCACACGATCCCTCTGAAATTGCTGTGGCACTTAGCGGACATGCCGACAATGTTTGGGAAGTTTTGGCGTTCCATAGTACCACTTGCATTTTGCACAATGCGCATTTTTGTCATTCCCCGTGTACGGTCTGTCGTCTGCTACCAGCTATGTTGTACTGCTATCCCGTGCATGTGCACGGGTGTCGTAAGTATATATATATATATATATATATATATATATATATATATATATATATATATATATATATATATATATATATATATATATATATATATATATATATATATATACACACACATACATATACATATATATTGGTTTGAGACAAAAAGACCCTACGCTATGCGGTGGAGATATTGGCATCCATCGTCGGTTAAGCGACCCGCCGCCTCACTGAATTATCCAAGAGGGATGGCCTTCAATTCCGGAGCGTCTGGTTGGAAACGACGTAACCTCCCTCACCTAGTGGTGGTTCTCACCCCCAGACCTCCGGCCTGCAACAATATATATATATATATATATATATATATATATATATATATATATATTTATATATATACATTTATATATATACATATATTTATATATATACATATATATATATATACACTATATATACATATATATATATATATATATATATATAAAATATATATATTAATATATATATATATATACATATATAAAATATATATATTTATATATATATATATACATATATTTATATATATACATATATATATATATATATATATATATATATATATATATATATATATATATATATATATATTGTTGCAGGCCGGAGGTCTGGGGGTGAGAACCACCACTAGGTGAGGGAGGTTATGTCGTCTCCAACCAGACGCTCCGGAATTGAAGGCCATCCCTCTTTGATAATTCAGTGAGGCGGCGGGTCGCTTAACCGACGATGGACGCCAATATCTCCACCGCATAGCGTAGGGTCTTTTTGTCTCAAACCAATTTACCAAATTAACCACATGGTGTCGTCTGCCGGGGAACCACACCCTCAGTACACCTTGCCCGAACCGACCACTCTACTGACTACCAACTGCCAACTACCTTTCCGGTTCGGATGCAGCGAGCGAATCTGCCAAGGTCGTACCAGCTAGAATGAACAGATTATCGGGTGTAAAAACCCGGCTAAACTCAGATCTGAACCATGCTGGACCAATGAAGGAAAAGACAAAAACGAACTGGGAACATTTGTGATAAGAATTTATTAACGATAAAGTGAGGAAAGTTATGTGGTACACGTAACAGGTTTATTGGGGATGTTATGCAGGGGAAGATGAGAGAAGTATGTAGTGCGACAATTTACTGCAACTTACAAAAGAAGACACAGAGCTGACATACGTGGGAATACACAGGCAAGATTTACAATGATCGAAAACACATACAGTTTTTCCTTATTAGACGGCGCCACACACTCAGACACACACGGACAAAATAAACCCAGTTGAAGGCAAAGGACTTTTGCAGCCAGGGAGGGTGGCGGGCTGAGGTCCAGTTCTTTCGAGTACCTGAGTCTCGGGGAAAGGAATGCTCCATGGTGCGGCACCTGCCAACAGTCGTGCAGTCAGGTCCACAGCCGCCCATGTGGAGTTCGGGTCCGTGGAGGAGCTTGAGTGGGTCGGGACCAGTATTCGGGCCATCGGGCGAGACGTGAGCTGAGCCAAGCAGCGGGAACCCCTTCGTTTTCCAACCAACTCCGGCCTCCAAGCACAGAATGAACGACCCCCAAAGAACTCAAGACTGAGGATGGTGTCGTGGTTTATAGACCTCCCTCAGTGAGGAGCCTTGGTGAAGCCGACGCCACTGTCCGCCCTGATTGGACAGGGCCTCCATGGGTCCGCCCTTTCTGGGTGGAGCCTCGGCCAGGCACCAGCGAGGCCCGTCCACCCCACGCGTGTGGACTCTTCAAGAAAGAGTGGGAGCATTTGGAGAAGACGAATAGAAACTGCGACAGCGAAGATTCTGTCTCGGAAAAACGAGCCTCCAGAGACAACAGGTGGACCGTGGTACGTTGTTGCCAGCGAACCGAAGGCTGCAAGCGCTCGGGTACCATGTATCGCAATGGAGGATGGGGTATAAAGATTTATTACCCTAACTAAAAAAACATCGCAACGCACCCCTTCGAATCCCACTACACACAAGGAAGGCTTCTGTCTACACATATACTTAATGGCATAACTGACTTGGGACACCTGTATGTTGTATGCGTACACGGTTCCTAGAACCGTAACAATATATATATATATATATATATATATATATATATATATATATATATATATATATATATATATATATATATATATATATATATATATATATATATTTTTTTTTTAGACACAAAAACATCGATTAATATTTTTAATATTCGTATTGCATTTCACTAATTATATTTGGTGTTGTTTTATGATCTTAAAGAAAACTTGTTATAATCTGCTAACTGGAGCTCCCTGTGTTCGCATACATCCGACTGTTATAATCTCTTGAAAAGTTCAATGTTGTATTCGCAAGCATCTGACTATTTCAATCTGTTGATAGGTTCAGTGCTGTATTGGTAAACATGTGACTCGCTGTTTTAATCTTTTCATAAGTTAAGTGCTGTGTTAGTAAACCTCTGAGTCGTTGTTTTAATCTACTGATAAGTTCATTGCTGTGTTAGTGAATGTGTGACTCGCTGTATTAATCTTTTGAATTGTTCAGTGCTGTAAATGTCTGAAGAGTTGTTTTAATCTTTTGATAACTTCAGTGCTGTGTTCATAAATGTCTAACGAGTTGTTTTCATCTCTTGATAATTTCAATGCTATGTTCATAAACGTCTGACTCGTTGTTTTGACCTTTTGATAAGTTCAGTGCTCTGTTAATAAACGTCTGACTAGTTCTTTTAATCCCATGATAACTTCAGTGCTGTGTTCGTAAATGTCTCATGAGCTGTTTTAATCTATTGACAAGTTCAATCCTGTGTTAATAAACGTCTGTCCAGCTGTTTTAATCTATTGACAAGTTCAGTCCTGTATTAGTAAACGTGTGATTTGTTGTTTTATTCTTCTGATATGTTCAGTGCTGTGTCAGTAAATGTCGAACTGGCTGTTTTAATCCATTGTTAAGTTCAGTGCTGTGTTAGTAAATGTCTGACTCAATGTTTAAATATGTTGATAAGTTCAATGCTATGTTAGTAAATGTCTGACTTGTTGTTTGAACCTATTGATAAGTTCAGTACTCTGTTAGTGAACATCGGATTAGTTCATTTAATCTCATGATAAGTTCAGTGATGCGTTAGTAAATGTCTGACTAGCTGTTTTAATCCATTGATAAGTTCAGTGCTGTGTTGCAAATATCTAACTCGTTTTAATCTATTGATAAGTTCAATGCTATGTTAATAAATGTCTGACTCATTGTTTTAATCTCCTGATAAGTTCAGTGCTGTGGGGTTGCTCTCACAGTTCTAATTATTTCACCTGTAACCATCCTATAGAATAGCTTCCTTGGAATGGTGATGTTTAAGAAAGGCATTCATACAATATGAAATGGAAAATCATCTCGTTTATCAAATAATTTGGTGTGAAATTTATTACTATTATTATTGATATAAATTTGTAATTCCAAAAAAGAAACTGAAGTGTGAATTTGGTTGTCCTGTTTTAATTCAAGTTATTTGATTTATATATACTAGTGCGTGCCCGTAAGTGCATGCCCGTACGTGCAAAAAGAAAATTCAAACCGCATGCCAGAAACAACAACCACACAGGCTGTTCCTTCGCTCTCGCATGCCCGTACGTGCGTGGGCATACCTGCGTGGCTGTACGTGCAAAAAATAATAATAATTTTTTCCAAAAAAAACTTTCAAACAACCACACAGGCCGCTCCTTCACTCTCGTAAACGACGACTGGATTGGGGCATTGTGTTTATTTATAAATGCACATAAGAAATCGCGAAATTCATTTGTCTGATTAATTTTAAACCTGTTGAAAGGCAAACAAACAGAGATTGCTGTAATTATAGATCTATAGATAGAAGATAGATACTGTGGGTGCAAAACGCCAAGCAACGTGTCCTGTCATTGGTAACTAAATGGAGTCCTTTGCCCCTCAGCCACACCTACGCAGCAATGTGTCCTGTCATTGGTTTGGTTAAATAATGGCCATAACTTGGGAACTACTTGTCCGATTAATATCAAACCTTGAAAAGGCACATACTCATGTTCCCAGTAATATCCCTGGCATGTTTCAATGAGATCGGACCAGTGGTTGTCGAGAAACAGCGGTCAGAGACAGACACACGCGCGTACACGCGCGCGCACACACACACACACACACACACACACACACACACACACACACACACACACACACACACACACACACACACACACACACACACACACACACACACACACACCTTCCCTCTTCCTACTCCCAAATTTTGACCGAATATAATGTGCCTGTGAAATTGCACTTATTGTGCAAATTGATTGTCATCATAATAAGATGCATGGTTCTGCAGTTTGACTTTGTCACAGTAAAATGGGGTGGGGTGAGGGAGAAGAGGGCGAGGAATGAAAAAGTATACAGTGCTGCAAAAGATTAGGACGGATCAGGAATGAGAAGCACGACTTGTTGGGGAGACGTTGTTGGTGAGAAAATAATCTTCCTCAAATGTAATACTGTACTCGACTTCATTTCATCCGACCATCCTCATTCAGGTCTCTATCAATGACATGGTTACTGCCTCCACCATTGGAGGTGGATGATGGAGGTTATATTTTCACCCCAATCTCTGTCTGTCTCTGTCTGTGAGAATGATATCTCAAAAAGTTTTGGATGAATTTTGATGAAACTTGGTGGACAGGTTGGGTGCTTGACGAGGATAAATTGATTCAATTTCGGTGAAGATCTAGATCCAGATAAGAGAATTTTAAAGTGATCCTTCATCATTGAGAGATCGGGCTAAAAATGATATGCAGCATGACATCTGAAAAAGTTGTTGGCGGATTCAAATGAAACTTGGCAGAGAGGTTGGTTGTGTGACAAGGACGAATTAGTTCGATTTGGTTCAACATCTGGATCCAGATCGGGTTACAATAAAAATTTTTAGTGATTCTTCACCATTGAGAGATAGCATTCTATCTATAATTTTTGCGCTATCTCAAAAAGTTTTCAACGGGTTATGACAAAACTAGGTGGATCATTTGAGTAGGTGATGAGAACAAGCCAATTCGATTTTGGTTACGGTCCAGATCTACATCTGGCCTGCCAGTAGGATATAACACATAAACTGTTCAGCCAGAGGTATGCGCTCTGCCGAGCACCATTCTAGTATGTTCTACCACTCTGCGATGGTCTCACTACAATCCACACGTTTGCATAACTGTCAATTGCGTAAAATCCACCAAAATATTTTCCATGGCACGTAGTTTGTTTGTTTTTCCACCCCTTTTGCTGTAGCTTCTTCAAGTCTCATTCAGTTTGCATCAAATCCTCCCTCGACTCCTACTGGAGTGATTGGACATTTCCATGCAGCTGGGATCCATCGATCCTGCACACTTTTCCCATTGGTACAATCATGTCACAATGTGTAAGGCCACCAGGGAAAGGCCGACGCATTGAGTGATGTTTCTTCATCGGCATGACCACCACAGCCGAGCAAAGCCACCCATTTCTATGGAACAAACCCAGTAAAAGCAAGAAAAATGACTTCACAAAAAAGCAGCTCCACATTACGACGTGGAAGCTTTCCAGCCTTGATCATTGAGAATTTCTGAAAATTCAAATCATTCTTCGGATGACAATGCTCAGACACTCGATAAAAATCATTAACTCAGGGAGCTCTTGCAGGTGTAGTAAGCCTTCTGCCTCATGGTGATATATATTATAACCAAGCCAAGGCCAATTTTGGTGGGAGGAACTATGATTATTCGAAAAGAGCTTCAGCAGATTGTGCTACACGATTGCACACAATGCCACAAATTTTCCTGCGGCAGGAACAACAGCAAATAGCAACATGGCCATGGAAAAGGTTAGATTTGTCACAATGCCAGGAAAAGCTGTTTTGCAGATACGAGGGCCATTCAAAAAGATGTCGGAACAAGATGTTCACAGTAGTCCTTGAAACACGAGTTCTTTTTTAGTTATTTAAATATAGATATTCAAACAATACTTGCAGATTGGCAACATCAGCCCTATCCGAGCCCCTCACCTCACTGGAGGCAGGAATGGAGTAGCAAGGCTGGAATGCGAGCAAGGCCCCAGAGTCAAGTATGTAATGGTAAGT
>NC_140978.1:33702843-33717843 GCF_056783735.1 Eptatretus burgeri | reverse complement strand
TGCACAATCTGTCCGTCCGTCGCCTATTTCGACTTCTGCAACCAAACCACTAAGCTAATCTGGCTGAAATTTGGCAGCAATGTTCCCCGCCTGACTGGTAACAGGGATTGCAAAGCTTGTTCCGGTCACGTGACTTTAAGTAGGTCAAAATGGCGGACTTAGTAAATTCCTTGAAAAATCTTCTTCTCCAAACCCACCAGTCAGTGTGCTACCAAATTTGGGCTACAACATTAGGACAGGGCAGGGATGCTAAATCGCGGAGTTCATGCTGATCACATGACCAGAAGTGTGTCAAAATGGTCGACTGAGTCCGTTCTTGGGGAAATCGTGTGAATCCCTTCATAAATCTTGTCCAAACCAACCAGTCACAACGCTTCCAAATTTGAGTTACAACATGAGGCCAGGGTAGGGATGTTAATTTGTGGGGGTCGTGCCGATCACATGACCAAAAGTAAGTCAAAATGGCCAACTTGCTCAATTTTTTTTTTGGAAAATCGTGTAAATTCCTTCAAAAATCTTCTTATCTAGACCCACCAGCCAGAATGCTACCAAATTTGGGTTATAGTATTAGGACAGGGCCCTGATAAGCTACAGGTCCAGTGGTCCTTTTTTTATTAAAGATACCAACCAGCAATATTTAATATATACAGCCAACTTAACATCCGCTTTAAATAGTCAACTAGCTTGCTGCACCATGGAGCACCAGCATGCACCAGAATGACAGTTTCAGTCACATCCAATTTCACCATGGGGCAAACACAAGACCGTATATTTCACAACTGGACACGCCATTAAAATAGGCTGTTGCTTTGTAAACATTGTTCTTCTTCATTTGTTTGCAGAACAAAGCTGTGCGGTAGCATCATTGACTGAGGGTCGTGGGCTCTGCCGCTGATGCAAAGCCATCAGCTGGTTCGAGCAGGAATTTGTAATTTGTTCAGGGTGCCGGTGATAGCTCGCCTACTCTTCGCGAACATTCATGAGATTTTTGATGTCCATCAACGAATGCTGGCAGACAGGATGCCCAGTAACGTGCATCCGAGGTTGGGCACAGACGTTGGTGAATCATCCTGCCTGTGAAACTCTGGGATGACCGGGTCATTTGTAAACATTTAAAACAGCGTTAAAAGACTGGATCGGTCTTCCAAGCATACCATGGGTGTGCATGCATTTCTCATGCGGCGGTGGTAAACTATGAGAATTCAAGAAATGGATTTGATGCACATTTTTTTTTCACAACTAACGCAACTAACAATCTATTTCCCCACCTTTGCTTTCCTTTATGGCAACGTCACAGTGCTGCAGCCTTTGACAAATCGTGGCCTTCACGTCTCCACGTTCCAACAACATGGGGATACGACTGATAGATTGTGATGAAAACACAACGAAACAGCAACATCATTTATAAGGGAGATCAGGCAAACTTCAAAAGTGTCGCAGACTGTATGAGATTCTTGCCAGATAAACATTTATTACAGAATTCCTGCTTTCTTGCCAAAATGGAAAGGAGAAGAAAATTCATTTTCTGGACTTTTCACTTTCCCTATTAGAGACTTCTTGGCAAATACAAGTAGGCAACGCTTGATAATCCAGCCTGAAACCAGGCCTTAAGAAAAGCAATCCAGCATTGTGTGAACTGCCATAAGGACATCAGTGAGAGGGATTCTTTCAGATAGGGATGTCATCATCTCGGTGATATCGTATCACGCAATGTGGGGTATGTTTTTAAAAGCTGAGATCATCATTCTGTGTTGGTCATCAGTTTTAGTGTGTCAAGGAATATCTATTTTTTTTTTGGTTCACGACAAGGAAAAACGAATCATTTCCAACGAAGGAACGTGGCTTTGAATGAACTGATATATGACCTGGCATTTTGCTGCACAATGCAACTGGATTGGACATTCATTCGTGTTGTCTCAGCTGTGTAGCACTCAATTTTAAAAATGATTCACCCTTGAGAGGCATTGTGGAGATTACGTTTTTTGGATACAAAATCTTAGCTCATGGAAGAGCGAGGTGAAAGAGGGCAAAAAAAAGGCAATGTACTGACAGTGAGACGACAGGATGGCTGCAACAAACAAGGGAATGAACGAACAGGCAAAGAGGACAAAGAGAGAACGAGAGAGAGAGGGAGAGGGGGGGTGGGAGGCAACGCAGTAACCTGCAAGAAGATTATTGGGTTAGGAGAGTGATTACGGGAAGAAAAGATTGTGGGTAAGGAGGGAGGATTATATGAGATTGTGGTGTACCGTCAAGTTGAGCAATGGAGTAGAGAGTGAGAGTGAACAGCCTCAGGAAGGCCGTTCCATAATCGGTCCGAAAGAGTAACAAGAGAGAATGAGATGTACCGTAAGCCTAGAGTTGGGGAGTTTAACAAGGTGGCGATTACTGGAACCAGTGGGTGTGTGTCCTGAACGACCCAGGGAGGGTCAGATGGCTCAGAGAGCAGAAGGAGCAAGACTGGAGAAGGGGCAGGAGTAAACATATCAATAATGTTGATAGCTTAAAATTCCGCAGATTCCAGGGGAGACAGAAGTGACACTGTCTACCAGTCCACGGGTGAGAGCAATACTCCATGAAGATCTGGGCGAAGGCCTTGTAGGCTGTGGTGAGTTATAACTCCAGCGAATGAAACAATGATGAAGGATTCCCCACCTGCATCTGGCTTTAGATGCTGGCTTTGATATATGGACAATCCAAGAGAGGTTGTTGCTGATGATGAGACCGACAAGTTAAAGAAACTGAAACTCCAGTCCAGTACCTGACTGTGGAAATGGGGAGATGTACAGTATGTGTTTATTTTGTGTACAAAGTCAAGGCTCATGGAAGAGCTAGAACAGAGAATGGATCACGATGCAATTGAACAAAATGAACAGCAGAAAGAGAGGGGGGAAACACACCAACAGCAGGGTTGAGAGACAAAATAGATGGGGATGGACAAATCATGGATGTGGGTAAGAATGAGGGTTAGGGGAAGACATATAGGGTTGACAAGATGGTGACAGAAGCAGACTCTCAGGAAGGAACAAGAATGACCACACTGTGGTCCCAATCAGTGTGACCACTCCTCATTTTCATAAATGCCAAGGTGAGCCAACGACAAAAGCCAATAATTCACAAGGTTTCGGAAAAGCGATGATAATAGAAAACCGATATAAAACCAAGATGCCAAGTTGAACAACGACTCGCCAAGATCTTGTGAAAAAAGCCAAGGAGTGGTCACACTGGTCCCAACCTGCGACACTACATACATATATATATATATATATATATATATATATATATATATATATATATATATATACATATTCACCTCCTCTGTCCACTCAACTCCCTCATCCTTCCTGTTGAACAGCTCATCTTACACTGTCGAATCGCTCATTAACCTGGTGTCGTGCTGTGCAGTGTTCCCATGTGAATGAATAAGATCAGAGAGATAAAATTCACAGTGATTCCAAACAGGGGATTTATTTTATATCTGTTACCTCAGTTTTGGTGTGTGTGTGTGTGTGTGTGTATGTGTGTATGTGTGTATGTGTGTGTGTGTGTGTGTGTGTGTGTGTGTGTGTGTGTGTGTGTGTGTGTGTGTGTGTGTGTGCGCGCGTGCGTGCGTGCGTGTCTTCCACCCTCCTGCTCTCTCTCTCTCTCTCTCTCTCTCTCTCTCTCTCTCTCTCTCTCTCTCTCTCTCTCTCTCTCTCTCTCTCTCTCTCTCTCTCTCTCTCTCTCTCTCTCTCTCTCTCTCTCTCTCTCTCTGTGCTAATCTCTGTACGTGGTAATTCGAGTGAATTGGCATTAAAAAAAATCGATTGGGATTTGTGCATTTAAAACACCCTTAAAAGTTGAAAGCACAATTGGGAAACCCAATTCATGCATTTTTCAACAATCAACTCGAAACCTCCCATCCCTCATCCATGTCAGCCTCCGACACGGTTGTATCAGAACGAGCTGATTTGTCACCTGGTCACGGATTGTTTAAGCAAAATATGGGGCTGTTCAAAAATTCCATAACGTTCTTTTTTTAAAGGGAGACACGTACAGGCCTATTGTACTTTACTTATAATTTTTATTGGACACATGAGAATATTTTTCGGGGGCCCTCATCGGGATTAACCTGAACGGTGGAATCAGCAGAGGCCAACAGGTCTAACGTGTTGGACCCACGATCAAACCAAGATGTCTGGGAGACAGGATTTGGCAATCCTTGCAAAGTGACGGTGTGAGTCAGAGATTTGTAAGGACTGAAAGTTGTGTTCCATTTGACAAGCCAGCAGCTAATCAATTCTGGATTATCAGGAAGTGAGGCAGCTGTTGGCTGTGATGCAACAGAAGTGGTTGGCTGGAAAGTTTGTCATTAACATGTCCCAAAGGGAGGACGAACTGTTTCCAGAAATGCAGGTTGGAAAAGTTCACAGATTGAGTCAGACCAAAGGAATCGCAGAACGACTTACAGCAATGTCATGGTTAGTTGTTGCAGAGCCAATTCCCAGCCAACTAGTATGATGGCAGTTGCAGTCGCCACAGAGGAAGAAGAGCAAGTTAAACAGTAGGTGTATCCTAATTGAACCATATGGAGTAGAAAGAAATTTGAACACAATGTCATCTATTATATTAGAAGGATGGAATACCACACAGACAAACACGAGGTGATTGCGGAGAGGAATGTTTCGCCAAAGGTAGCTGTTTGGGCAAGTTTGTGTTAGTCCATCCATTTGACAGTGAGGAATGGAATACTTTTGGTTCAGTTACGCAATCAGTTTGTGATGGACCCAGATTCAAGTTCACCTAAAATAACTCAACAGCACTAAAGAGTAGGAAGAAGGTTAAAATTTACACAACACCTCATTAAAACCGACAACTGAGGGGAACAAACATTCTTGCAATTCCTCAATGGTATAATGAAAGCTCCAGGTTGTCTCACACAATGCATTCTTCCTGCTAGTACAACTATAACTGATTTTTCGATTTGTTTGTTGCTTTCTTTTGCAGGGCAATGAACTATTGACAACAAAGGTGGCCACAACGAGTTCACATGGGTGAAAGCCCTTGCAGAATGTCCCATGCACACATCAAGCCAATTAACCATGAGGTTGACATCATTTCAGAATATCTCTGGACAAGAGGAATGTCAACAATTGAAATGAACATGCGATTACAACATACACAATATCACTAATAGTTTCTGAACAAAGTTTTGAAAATGATGGAATGGTCAAAAATGTTGCCAACATCATTTTTGTGATCAAAGAAAATAAAAATAGAAAGCACCTGAAAATGTAAAGCATGTTCGCTTTGTTTTTGGACTCTTCTTTTTTCCGTATTCTAAACCCTACCTTTGACCTTTTGAACAATTTCTCAAATTGTATTATCCAGGCCAGGTCAGGGATTGGAGCATGCGCCGGAGCAGCGCGTAACTGCGTCAACTTTCTGCCGGTACTCCAGGGGCCTCCGTCTGGCCATCCCCCAGGCAGATGCCTGGCCCATCCCCATCTCCTTGAGATGCTGGTCAACCTGCTGTAACCACGAGATATGTGGTCAGCTCAATGGCCTCCACCACTCACAAGACTCCCTCGCTGACAGAATCTGGTGAGCAGGACCAGCATCAGGAAGACGAGCCACATGTCCATACAGCCGCAGCTGGTGCTCATGGACTATGCAGGTAACAAATCTCATTTGAGTCTCTCTCAGCAACCGCTCATTGGACACAAAGTCCGAACAGTAATGGCCAAGGATTCTCAGAAGAGACCTGGTACCAAAGGAATTAAATTTCTGCCTCAGATCCTTGGTCAAAGTTCAAGTCTCACATCCATCGTGCAAGACTGGAAGCACCAAGGACCTGGAGACTCAAACATTCGTCCTCCCACACAGGTCCCGGCAGCATCACACTCCATGATCCAGAGAATCCATGACTCCACAGGCCTGACCCAGAAATCTGTTGACCTTTGGCTCACAGCCAGCAGAGACATGAATGTCACTGCCAAGGTAAGTGAATTTCTCCGTGACCTCAACATCCTCACCACAAACAGGTCCAGACAGGACAGTAGCATCCAAGATGTCATTGAAAGCCTCGATCTTAGTTTTGACTCAACAAACCCATAATCCCAGCAGTTCTGACTCCACATTCAGCACTAGAGGGCCCAAAAAGGACATCTAGAGTCTCCGCAAAGAAGACTGCATCAGCTGCGAAATCAAGGTCAGAGATCTTGACATTCCCAAATGATGCACCGCAGCTTGATCTCTCCGACATCCTCCCGAGAATCCAGTCCATACAAGTGCTGAAAATTTTGGATGCCAGTACACACCCTTGACGAACTCCAGTAACAACTGTAAATAAGTCAGAGATGGTATCACAACATCTCTCAGCACTATCAGTACCACAGTGCAGTTCAGACATCAGATTGATCAGTTTTGGTGGCACCCCAAGAAGACCAAGAATCCTCCAGAGGGCATCCCGATTCTCTCAATCAAATGCTTCACAGAGATGAACATAGGCTGCAAGCAGCCCTGATGAAAATCTCGACTGCGATCGCTGAGGACCTGGAAAGCAAGGATATGGACAATCGTTGACCTCTTTGGTGTAAAGCGTGACTACTCTGGACGTTGGTGCTCAAGCAGATGTTGGCGAACCCTCTCAAGAATTATCCGAGCAAAGACCTTGCCCAGCACTCAGAGCAGCGTCACCCCTCGGTAGTTGTTTCAGTCCTGGCGATCACCCTTCCCTGTCCAGAGCGGGACAACAAGGCCCCTCTTCCAGTCAGTTGGGATGATGCCTGTGTTCCAGACAGAGCACAGAACTGCATGCAATTGCATGAGTACAGCATTTCCACTAGCCGTGGGAAGTTCAGCATGGTTTCCAGAAATCCCTGGAGCTTTACCCCATTTTAACCGGTTCACCACAGCCTGTGTTTCCACAAACAAAGTTGGATCACAATTGATTGGAGGGTCAGCAATAGGGATTGTAACGCCCCTGACATGCAACTCGACAGCTGGTGGTTCAGCCTGGTCTAGCCACTCAAAGTAGACACTCCACAAAGTGGTCTTGAAGACACTCCACAACTCTTCAGGATCCCCCAAAGCACCGAGAACCCCCAAATCCCCACTTAGCCTTTTCGCAAACTCCTCAGCTACCCTCTCATCCTTGACCTTGCCAACATCCAGCCTCGGCTGGGATGGTACCATTCTCCTGGATTGAAGCTGAAACTTTAGAGTTGCTCCAAGCCTGTGGTCAGTATTGAGCAACTGAGCACTCCAGGAGACCCTGGAGTTCTGGATTATCTTCCAGTGAGTGTCAACGAGCACATGGTCAATATCCTTTGCCACACCGCCAGCATTGGAATACCAAGTCCAGCGATGAGTCTCTGGGCACTGAAACCATGAACCAACCACACTTAGTGCTATTCTGGTTCACAGTTCCAGACCAATGGGGACCAACACATGTCTCATAACCATCCCTATCAGTTCCATTCTAAGCAGTGAAATTCACCAAGACTAGAAGTGTATCTCGTCTGGGGCACTGATCAACGCCAAACTCGAGTGTGGCATAGAATGCATCCTTCATGGTGAAATCATTCGCCTGAGTCGGAGCATATGCAGAGACCAGGGAAATGATATACAAGGAGTGATGAATGAATCATTGGAGTCAGCATTTTGGACACAGCAACAGCAACTTCTTGGGCATGGTAACCATAAGAGCAACCAGACCAAGAGTAGGTGTAACCACCCGCCATGATCTCGCCGCAATCTAGTCTTCAAACCTCAGACAGCACAGCATTACCAATGTCCAAACACTTGAGCTCAGATGATAACAGAGACAGGTGATCATCCTCTCTGAGAGATAGGACATTCGAGGCACCCACCCGAAAGGACCACCTCAGGTTAACCCAAGGAGACTGCTGTCTGGTGGATGAGACCTCAGCACCACCCATACACACACGACCGCAATCTGACCCTGGAAGGTTACCCCTGTGGTTTCCCTCCTAAAATCAAAGATTGGGGCCCCAAAGGCTTTGTCCCAATCCCTTCATCCAGTGAGCTGTCCTGCGAAGGGCAGATGCACAGCAGGTACTCCCATGTAGTGGGTTTTCAGATTTTTTTTTAAATGCTTTTGGAATGTTTTGCAGAATGAAGGGTTTTACGGTGGCTGGAGTGCAAATCCTGCCACCAACCTCCGAATAAAAAGTAACCCAAGATGCTCCTTCATCCTTTGTATTCTCCATATTCCCATTATAAAGCTTTGTTGAATATTTGATGACAAAAGCTCAAAAGATAAAAATGTTGCAGCTTACAAAAGCTCAAATCTAATATCGAAAAGTTGTTCGGACTCAGCATGCCGACATGCATGCGTCCAGCCATGAACATGGCTGCTTCTAGAGAAAATTAAAATTTCAGGTCAATTGGATAAAAATTGACGATTTTACGTGATGCTGACATTTGACCTTTTGACCAAATTATTAATTTGTCTTCTGCATGTTCTCATAAAGTTTTGTTGAAAATTTGATGACAAAAGCTCAAATGGTTAAAAACAAACTTACAGCCCGGACAGACACACAGACAAACAGAAGTGATGGCAAAACTGCATCTCCTGTTGAGCGGGAGGATGGGCTCATAAAAGTAAAGTTAAAAAATAATGTTCATTCTTTTCAAAAATTCAGAAAAATAATGTCGCAAGGTACATTTTGTTTCCCTTTTTGTTACTACATCAATGACATCAACAGTAAACATCTCCGGTTATCGAGGTATCTCGTTCCGTCAAGTCATGTCAGACTTCTTGTGATATTCATGATCAGATTTCTCCAAACATCCCTCGATCCTGTACGGATTTCTGAATATCTTGCAGAGACAGCTTGGTTGCATCTTTTACACAATCCATTAAACACATGTAAGGTCTATCTTTTACTCTTCCTCTTCTTCTTCCCTCAATCATACCCAGCATGGTTGACTTCTTCAGACTTTCGTTTTCTACATGCATGCTGTGTCCGTCGTATGACGGCTTCTGGTTTATCATCAGCACTTCTAGTTCGTGTACATGGTGGTTTAACTTCTTAAAGCACAAATTTGTTTTTCCTTGTTGTAGTTCATCGGATTTGTAACATTAGTCTCCAACACCACACTTCAAAACGGTGAATCTTCTTCCGTTCTTTCTTTTTCACCATCCACGACTCATACCCATACGTTGCAACTGGACATACCAGAGCATTCCCCAGCCTCCTCTTGGTTTGTTTAATCACATCTTTGTCAATCCGGACATTGTTGTTCTCTCCCCGACACGAACCGCCTATTAATTTCTACACTACATTCGCCACTCACTATAATCCTTGAACCCATGAAGATGAAACTTTCCTCCTGATCATCTCCCAATCTGAACAAGTCGATCATTAAATAGGTTTAAATTATGACCGGCTTTTTCACTCTCCTTCGTTGCTGTCTGCAGCAGTTTCGTCAAGTCATCTTCACTTACTGCCAACAGAGTGGTATCATCAGCATAGCTCAGATTGTGGTTCCTCCAATCCTGACTCCAACCTCTATGTCATCCAAGTTTGATTTCCTCACGACATACTCGTTAGACAAATTGAACAAGTCAGGAGAGATAATGAACCCCTGTTTAACCCCTTTTCCAATTACAAACCATTCTGTCTCTCCATACTGTTCTTACTGTAGCTTCTTGTTTAGGGTACTGGCTAATCAGTCATATCAGGTACTTATTATCAGACTTTTTATCAGACATATCCATGGGGGTCAGACATACCTGGTATTGAGACATTAATACATGATACGTCCAGGGTCATTTGTCTTGAGACATGCATGAGACATTTGATAAAGGGTGGGCCAAAACGGGCCTACCTGCAAGCTGTTATCAGACCATCCATCTCTCCACGATTGCTCCTCCGGCGTCGTGATGTTATCCCTGCCTCTTTCGAGATCCTCTTGCACACTCAGGTTGGACATCAACCTCTCCTGGTCTTTTAACTGCCTGTAAGAGAGAAAAAAAACTTTTCATCTATGAAGAAAACACTGTGCAACTGCTTGAAAAGGACAGATAGACATCACAAGATATGTTAGAAAAGAAACAAAACAGACATTAAGTATAAGTGCACTTGGTAGAGCGCATACCACCAAATTCTAATGCAAGATCCACAAGAACACATATAGCCAAATACATTTTTGAAATATCATGCTACATATCGTTTTTGAGCCCTCGCTTTCAATGGTGAAGAATCACCTAAAAAATTTGAGTTGTTGGATCTGGATTCAGATCTTCAGCAAAACTGAATCAATTTGTCGTGGTCACACACCCAACCTGTCCACCAAGTTTCATTTGAATCAGTCCACAACTGTTTGAGATATTTTGTACACAAACAACCAGACAAACAAGAACAAGATGTCGTGCAGAGCATGATGCTTGCAAAATCAACCCACCTCTCCAAAGGTTGCCAAGGATACATCAAATTGTCAATTTCATGAAGATTAAAATTGACAATCTCAATCAAAGCTCAGGTCAATCGGATGAAAATTAATTTTTTCTCAGATTGAAATTGATTTTAGAAGTTTGACTTTGAGTTGACCTTTGACCTTTTGATCTCCAAAATAGTTTCCCAATCCAGTGATGGACTATGCAAACCCAGTTTAACTTCCAAGTTAATCGGATGTAAATTGATGATTTTGCAGTTGAAAATTGATGATTATAGTAGTTTGACCTTGAGTTGACCTTTTCCCCTTTTGATCTCAAAAGTAGTTGGTTTCCCAATTCAGTGATGGTCTCTGCAATTGCTGTTTACATTTTAAGTCAATCGGATGAAAATTGACAGTTTTTTAGATAAAAATTGTTGATTTTAGAAGTTTGTCCTTGAGTTGACCTTTGACCTTTTGACCTCAAAATAGTCGGTTTCCCAATTCAGTGATGCAATTTGCAAATATTGTTCAAATTTCAAGTGAATCAGATAAAATATGATGATTTTTGGAAATTTGACATCAAGATGACCTTTGATCTCTGACCTCAAAATCAAGAGGCTTCTCAGTTGAGACTACCTCAACAACTTGGTAAAATTTCATGATCGGTTTGGAATTGTGACCTGTTGGTGACAAACACAGACAGATAGACAAACAGATGGAATAACAAAATCAACTGACCAATATTCTTGAAAAATCTTCCATTTTGCAAGTAGCAAACAAACAAACAAACAAACGGACAGAAAAGGGTGAAAATGTAACCGACATCCACCGTCGGTGGAGGAGTTCAAAAGCACAATCCATCAGGACAACTCAACTTTTACAGTTCATCTTCAGGAAAATGAGTGAAGGTTCATCGGTCTGAATGTCAAAGTAATATAACCATTTTTTGCGCAAACTAAAGTTATAACATCTTGTTACGGGGTAAGCATGCCTATTTACACAGCTTTGTTGCTCACTGAATAACTTGTACACCTGTGGTTATGATTGGCCTCAACCCAAGACGTGCAAGAGGCTCCATCAAGATCGGCTTCAATAAATAATGAAAATTAGTTCTGCCATGATACCAATTGTTGTAGCCATTTGTCCTAAAGCTCTCAAAACTCAACTGATTTTGGTGGGAAATTTGGAATTCCCTAAACCTAATACCTACGATGCAATTCTTGAAAGCGGCTTTTCAGCATTTGGCCCGACAAGTGTTCCTTTGTTTACGCTGAAGTGAGAGATTAATGGTGCTTTTTACTTCCAGGTAACCTCATCATGCATATTAATTACAGGTGAAATCCATAGGTGTGTACACTACAGTGGCTACAATTACTTTTGCAAGTAGTGCTTCACAGATACATCGGTGACCCACAGCGACTCGTGCAACAGTGGCCGAGTCAGAGGAATCGCTTTATCCAATATAATAAATGCAAACGTATTAGCAAGTGTTACTAGAAGGCTGAGCAGGATAGTGAAAGAATGCAGGACGTGTGTAGATGGATCGTCACTTGTTATAATCTATATCTATTAAAGCACAGCTCAAAACTATTCCAGATGAACTCCGGCTTCATGCCTGGAATGCATGTGCGAGGGACAGGGTTGAAAAGGTTGTGCAGAGGTTAGCATTGGAAGCAGTCAGTCTGTGGGCGAAGGCTGAAACTTTGAGATGTAAAAAACATAATATGGTTAAATGAGCCTTGAAAAGGGCAGGTTTGTCCATTAAACAACACATGTGGACACCTCGCCCAGAGGAGAAAGGTTTTGGTTCCCCGTACTTGTATCATATTCCATGCTATTATTTGTTCACTTAACTGAATCTGTCCATTTATCTGATACTTGAGATGCATGGAGCATCTGACATGGTCTAAACTCGAAGGGGTCATGCAGTCAGGTCAATGTGTCATGATGCCATGGGTTTATATATATATATATATATATATATATATATATATATATATATATATATATATATATATATATATATATATTCGTTTGCATGACAGATGGGACATCAGTGTTTAAATTCCTGCTGTGATGAGCGGCGTTCTCTACAATGCAGCACTCACGTTTGGTCGGATCCCTCCTAGCAGTCTACCTCAATCCTAGATTAGTCTTGAATATTTATTGTACAAATAATATTGTTTCCATCAACAGAATTTCTTTAGCAAACAAAGAGACGATTTCAAAGGAAAATTAAACCCATCTCATGCAACTCAATTATTAGTGACCGGAAGCCGTTGATTGAGCAAAACGACTCTTCCATTTGCCAAGATTGTTTAATACAAAACTAACTAAATAATCACCAGAATCGACACACATGGACATCTCATAAAGATGAATGAAGGACAATGTGGACCTCAAGCCAAAACTTGGAAACGTCCAAATACCATTCCATAATGCCAAAGAAGCAATTAAACCGGCACAAGTCACATGTTCAATCACAGCATTAAGTACATTACAAAACCCAGATGGAAGCTTCGAATAAATCAAAAGTTAACGTAAACTATTTTTGGGTTCCTTAATGCAGTTTATACTCCTCGGCTGAAACGGAGAAAGCAACACATGCTCATTTATAGTTCCAATCATCATGAGGGCCGTGCAATACATTTTGGCAATTTAGCATTGCCAACAAATCAAATTTACTTGGCACAGTCAAAACCATTCTGCATCAAGTTCGACCAAGGCACGCGCACACGTACACACGCACACACATGTGCACACACACGTGCGTGCGCACACAAACACACACACACACACACACCTGAAAGAGAAACACAATTACAAAGCTAATTCCAATTTCTAAATTGCAGCTAATTTAGAAGTAGACAACCTTACATTTACAGTATACACCACTTGCTCACTCCAACTTGGACTTGGCTACCATTCTAAGCAGCCTCAATTACACAATTACAGGTATCTTGGAGGCAAGATGCTGCATTCAGAATGAAGAGTCTCGGTGGTGTAATGGTTAGAGAATCTGCTCTGAGTCTGGGAGGTCGGTGGTTGCCGAATCCTAAAAAGACTTTCATAAAAAATGGTGCATGCTGCTTCCTTGCTTGATGCTTAGCATTTACAAAGGATAGAGCACAGAGAAACAACCATAGGATGGTAATAATAGTGCAGGCTTTGATGGGCGAAATGGTCTTCTCCTGTGTAGAAGTTCCCTGAGAGGGATCATATTAATTATTCAATTAAATTTAAAAATACGTCAACAGAGCTGGTGTATGTGAGTGTGTGCAGGACGAATGCCACCATTTTAAAGGGTAAGATTCCTTCCTCAAATGATCAGTTCTGGCATTTGTATATGACTGGGTTAAATATATATATATATATATATATATATATATATATATATATATATATATATATATATATATATATATATATATATATATATATACAGTAGACTAGGCGTAAGTCGTCATCATCGGGACCAAGAAAAAAGTGACGACTTAGAAATGTGACGACTTACGCATATGCGAACATTCATGATGACTGTGGGGTGAAGGATAAAGTCTCGCTTGGCCTGGACACATATGTGTGAGAGCCGGCTATTGTACCAAAAGGAAAACACAATCCTCGGGGCATAGGTAGGGGTTCATTGGTGAGTTGGAAAGTGACCAAGCAAAGATGGAATTCATGAATCAGTTTATCAAAAGTAAAGATAATGAACAACTGTAAGACAACTCATATACCATCGGTGATGGTATGGTGACAAATTACATGACACACAGTCATCGTAGTGATGATTACCACTCAATGCCTATGTGTGAGTGAGTGCGGTAATGTCCAAAACAAGCCAAGATAAAACCATTATCGGACTTCAACACGAAGCTTGATTGATCCTTTACTCCTTTGCGAAGTAATCCGTTATGTTTGACTGCCTCAAACTCTTGGGCATCTGGTGCATGAGAAAGGACTCAAACCGGTCATTGTATTCCATGATGTTGTCTGGGCAATCCTCCACAAAAAGACAGTATCGGCACATCACATCCAGACAGTATCGGCGAATCCATGCTGCCTGATTCGCCGCACCTTTTGACCTTGCCGATTCCCCACCTCATTTTGAATCTGTCTATCCAGTGCATCGGAAAGGTCTCGGCATCATCATACCCGAGGTCTGCAGCGAATTTACATGCCTTCAGCAGAAACATTTCACCGTCCAACCGAATATTTGGCTGAGCCGACATTTGCCGAAACCAGATGATGAGCGCGTCATCGACATCTTCAAAGGACAAACATTTCACGCGTTTCACACTTCCCACCGGCCTCGTGATCTTCTCCACTTGTCCAAATATGTTGCCCTTATTCTTCAAGATATCGTTCAATGTCTGTCGTTTGATGTCCAACTTCTCAGCTATGGCTGTTTTCTTCATCAGTGGGTTTGCCTCGCAAAACTGGATAATGTCGTATTTTTCTTGGTAGGTTTTAGTTGTAAGCTTACGCTTAGTCGCCATTGTCCTGCCTGCAGTGCGATCAACGTGTGCACGCAGTTATAAATAGCCTATCACTGGTGGTGTAAACCAATGAGCGAGCATCACGATTCCATGAAATCAGGCTTCTCACGAGGCA